>NC_135386.1:12177734-12488335 GCF_049243985.1 Paroedura picta
TCCCAGCCCCTGGCTTCAGAGTGGGGCTGAAGCCTCCTCCAGCTGCCCTCCCCCCGATATGCTGGCTTCAGCATGGGGCTCGGAGCGGCTGCTCCAAGGCTGGCGCTGAAGCCTCCCCCACCCAGCCCCCCAAGACTCTACTGGCCCCCCTCCCCTGCTCCCCTCCCACCCCAGGCCCTGGCTTTCCAGCGGAAAAAGGAGCAGGGCTGCCACGTCAAAGAGAGAGGGGGCTCTGAATGTGCAGCAGGGGAAAACAGCACAAATCAGCCAGGCTGTTCCCGAGAGGCATCTTTGGAGCAACCACAAATGCACTCCAGCCTGGACAGTTTGCCTGAAAGATGCAGAGGGCACAGAAGAGTGGTGTTTCCTGAATGCCAAAGGAGCCAAAGACTGCAGGCACACTGCCAGAGCAGATGGGGTCCAGCTGGGATAGGTCCTGGGGAGGATGAGTGAGTCCTCCCCCAGATGCAGCTAATTAGCTGGCCTGCTTTTAGGCAAGACAGCAGCAGCTCTTCGGCATGGGTACAATCTATGCAGAAATCCTCCTGTCCGGCTCGGATTCCTTGGCTCTGCGAACTCCTGACTCCTATCGGCTTCCCTGACTTCTGGCAAAAGGCTTTTGACTATGCACCTGGTAATTGGACTGGCTTTGTTAACTATATGCTTATCTGGACTCTGACCTTGGCTTTCCCGCGACTACTCTTTGCTTCACCCTTAACTCTGCTTGCTTTGATACCTAATGACTTGGTCCAAAGTTTGACCTTGCTCTGGTGTGGACTCTGGCTAGGCTCTGCATCCCAGGCACCTCCAGCACAGCTGCCACTGGGTGTGGCTAGATAGGGCAGCATATCGGTGTCTGTTGTGGGGAAAGGAAGGGAAGGCTGCTTTGCAGGGTATAAAATCCAGCTCTTCTTCTTCTTGGTGGCCTTGTGAGATCTCAGATGCTAAGCATGGTCAGCCATGGTCAGTACTTGGATGGAAGACTGGTTGCTTCGTAGAGGCAGGCAATGGCAAACACCCCTGAAGGTCTCTTGCCTTGAAATCCCTGTGGGATTGCTATGAATTGGCTCTGGCTTGGTGCCACTTTCCCCTACTTCCAGGAGGTGATGTTGAAGTCCTCTTCTGGAGAAACTGGAAAGCCAGTGCCAGCTAGAGAAGGCTGTGCTTCTCTTAACCACCTTTGGTATGACTCAGCACAAGGCAGCTTCGGGTATGTAAAGTCATTCCCTCAAGATATGTAGGTCATTCCTGGGGGTCCACAGGGCGACCTACTAAGAATCCCTGCTATACCCAAAGCTACTATGGACAGCCTCTTGCATCAGAGGGCCACAGAGCCTTCAGATCATTCCTATAATGAATAAGGAATGCAGTTGTTCTTTGAAAGGAGCCATCCCATCTAATGTATGCAAACAGATTTCCATTTTATGCTACTGGGCACAGCTTATCCCAGGGAAGCAGTTCTTAAAAAAAGAGAACACATTATCTCAGAGAATGTGAACGCAGGAGAGGGAGCCACTGCATACAAATCCAGGGCCCTCCAGCTAAGATCTACAAGCTTCACAAGGAGCAAATGAAATGGCAGGTGGGTGCTCGGAGGAGGGTACATAGCAAATTAAGATTTTAGATTTTCACTCTGCCAGAGATAAGAACAATCCTTAGGCGAGAATCCATCCATTTCCAATCGCCCCTGACAAACAACCCGGTCCCTTTTCCTGGCGCAAAGCATCTTTCATCCTTCGTTTATACAGCGTGTGCAGCCACGCTGCCAAGGACCTTGTGTCCTGAAGCTCTGAGTGTTACACCTCCAAGGGATTTGGCAGGCTTACAAGACACTGGGAGCAGGGCAAGCTGTAAATGAAATCGCAGAACACGGGCTGCTGGTGCCCTGCCAACAGGCAAACAATGCACGGTGACCTTTGGGGCTTACATGACTTCCAGAAGGAGATGCCAAGATGGTTGTGCAGAGGCAAGAGCTCTTTGTGGAAAGGGCAGCTCTGTTGCTTGCGCCCAGATCTAAACATTCATGTCTCACGTGATGTGGACTGGTATAGTGAAGAGGAAGGGAAAACAGCATGGTAGAACATGACCTCAGAAGCCAAGCAGGGGTAATATTTGGATGGGTGACCACCAAGAAGGCTCTGCAGAAGAAGGCCATAGACAACCATGTCCGTCTTCTTGTCATTTGTCTCGGAAGTTCCTTGCTGACTTGCAAAAAGTCGATTGGAACTTAATAGCACTTAGGGAAAGAAATCCACACAAATTCCTTATTACCTCTGTGATCATCATAGGTTCCCTTAACCAGCATCCACAGAGAAACCTCAAGATCAATATGATGATATAGATTCAGACATCTCTGATTTTTCAAATAATTGCCAATAGAAGAATAAGAATTGTTTTTTGTCCCCTGCTTTTCATTACCCAAAGGAGTTTCAAAATGGCTTACAATAATTTTCCCTTCCTCTCCCTGTGAGGTAGGTGGGGCTGAGAGAACTCTGACAGAACTGGTCTGTGAGAACAGCTCTAACAGGACTGTGACTAGCCCAAGGTGACCCAGCTGGCTGCATGTGGAGGAGCTGGGAATCAAACCCAGCTCTCCAGATTAGAAGCTGTCCTTCTTAAGCAGGGGACAGGGTACACAAGCAGTATGCTGTGTCCTCTTTCCCCCACTCACGTTCTACCATTCCTGGATTTGCTTTCTGTAGTTGAAATATTATTCAATTTAGGCCAAGGGCTGGCTGGAACATCTCTCGGATTCTTTGTTTGCCATCCCCGGATAATCAAGTGACAGGCAGATAATGACCGGGTGCAGAAGCGGGGCTTCAGGGATTATATCGCTGTTGTTTGTTTGTATTTTGCCTGTCTTGAGGAGCTTGCTGAATTCTACCGCCCACGACTGAAGGCCCCACAGCCAAGGCTGCACCAAGCAAATGAAATCAAGGAGAGGCCACAAACAAATACACTGTAGATGAGAACGATGCCATCTCCGTTAAGCACAGGGGACTCGGCAAGGGAACTTTCGTCCGTAGGCCTGGTTTCCTAGCAGGCAGCATTTCACCAGCCGCTCGTTCACATCCGCCTCCACGGAAGACCCGAGCCAGGCCCAAGCAGGAAGCGTAGCTAATCTGTGCTTCCTCTCCTTGTGGTATTTTGCTCAGGCATAGGCGGGAAGGATGTTACTGATTTTGCTCCTTTTTATATGCCTTAGTTCGGGGCACTTTTTGCTGTCAAGTTTTGAAGCTTTGTGCTTTTCGACTTCCCCGGACACAAAAGCCTCTTGCATCGAGGGAACGCTCCTTCTGCTGGGAGAATGGCCATGCGGGATCCAACCTATTATATAATGTTCATCTTTAAACCGCCTGCGGCGGCGCGGGCGCTGCAGGCGCTGCAGACTAAATAAAAGAGTAAGGGCTGATGGGGAGGAGTTAGGGCGGGCTCTGTCCGGGATAAAAACTCGGAGGAGCGAATCAGGAGCGAAGCGGCTCGTGATTCACTACTCCGAGTGGCAATCCAGGGCCAAGTGGCCAATTGAGAGGCGTGCTTTGCGCGCCTCCCTATTGGCTACTTGGCCCGTCCTGAGAACAGCCGCCCGCGAACTCCACACTCCCGCCGACCTTGACGGATGGCGGCCGGCCAGGAGCCTTGCCCCACAGCGCTGCCCTCCGGGGAACACACTTCCCCTCGGCACAGCGCCTGCCCTGCCCTGCCTACACACCTGCAGACGCCACCCGAGCCCTTCCCACCCCGACTGTCCATTCCTGACCGCGACTCCCAGTTGCTCCCTGCCCGGCGGCCTGACGTGTCGGAGGCGCGAAGCACCTCCTGACGCGTCAGGCTGCCGGGCAGGGAGCAACTCACTTCTCCACTGCATGCCCCGCAAATGCCACCCGCGCCCTTCCCACCCCCGCCCGGCCCAGCCCATGCCCTTCCCACCCCGATCCCCAGCGAACATCTTCAGCTGCCACACACCCTATTCCCCCCACGCCCCCAATAACTGTTTACGCCTTTCCCCCTCTTCCTGGCCTTCGTCCCCGCTGCCGCGCCCACTCCCCGAGCTCCTCACATGACTTGCCCGCTTCGCCGCCTCTCCCCGACCTTTCCCGGCACCACCACGCTCAGCCCTCTGCCATCCAAGATGGCCGCCGACATGCCGACAATGACACACAGCCACCCGCCGCAAGCGCCCCCCGACCCCTCGCCGGCCGCCCCCACAATGGACACGCCAGCCAGGAGACCGTCGCAGAGCCGGTTGCACGCCACTGCCCAGCTCTGACTTTGGACCTAGCCTCCTTCACCGCTGCCGCGCACCTCCAACCAGCCTGCACCAGGTAAGTGCGGTCCGGCTGCCCAGGTCCACGCTACCACGCTCTCCACCCCACCCCATGCCCATTTTCCGTCTAGTTTTATGTCTAGTTAACAATATAGCGGGAAGTGCCGTCAAGTCACAGCGGGATTTTGGCAATCCCAGAGGATTTTCAAGGCAAGGGACATTCCTTGGTTGTCGCTGCCTGCCTTTCATAGCCCCCCTGGACTTCCTTCAGGATTTCCCATCTAGTACTAACTAGAGCTGACCCTTGGGTTGTGGGCTTCGGCCACATTCCAGGCCAAAACAGCCAGCGCTGCTCCAGTGGCCAAAGCACACAACCCTACGGCCTGTTCAGCTTCTGAGATCAGAGGAGAACCAGCTGGCCTGGCCCATCCAAGTCAGGGACAACTGAGGGAACACAGTCCTGCAATCCCAAATACAGTTCTCGTACCACGACAGAATGCAACCTGATACAATAGAATAGTGAAGTGAATAACAGTGAACCATGGGTCCATTGTGCAGAAATCAGAAAGTGTCCCGTAGAATCACAGGGTCGAGTTAAACAAACAGGGAGGGAAGCTGAAATGGAGATTTCCATATCAGAAGAGCAGTGATGAGAAATTTGAAATCATCCCTTCTCTGAAATAGCAGCCTTGAGCAGGGATTTTTAATTTTTGTTGTTGTGGAGGTTGAGTAGGGTCCCCAGCTCTGCATTGGGAAATGGAGGTTTTGGGGGTGGGTGTTTTGGAGGGTGGTGCAGTTGCCTTTGTTGGACGTTTTAGGAGGGGAGTGAGTGAGCACCTCTCAGGAGTGTGTGTTTTTAGCGTCCTTGAGAAGGTGGGGGGCTGGACTGGATGGCCTTCTGGGGTCTCTTCTGGCTCTGTGTGATTCTGAAGGACTAGATTGCAGGAGGGAAGGGGCCTCAGCAGGGTATAATGCCATGAAGTCGACCCTCCAAATCAGCCCTTTCCTTCAGGGAAATTGGTCTTGATCATATGGAGATCAATTGCAATAGCAGGGTATCTCCAGGTGCCACCTGGAGGTTGGCAAGCCTAGTCTTGAGGACCCCTCTGGGCCTTGTAAGCTGCAGACCCAGTTCCAACACCAGTTTTCCACCTTTGGGAGAACGAGGACCTTGTCTTCGTGCCAAAAAGCCTTAAGGAAGAACAATGGTACATTTTTTAAAAAATGGAAAGAAGAACTGAACAGTTTAATTAACTGTTTTTCAAAGACAGTCCCCCCCCTCCCCAAATAAAATTAGCCCACTCAGGGCAGCTAAAAATACTTCTCCAATTTGCTTATTTCCTATCAGCAATTGCCACTGTGATGTTATCCCTTCGCGGTGGGAAGTGAAGGCTCAAGGGAGGTGGTGGTGGGGGGGGGGCACTTTCTCTAAAGCTGTAGACCCCGCTCAGGAAAGGCTCAAACCCTGCCAAGAGCAAAGAATCAAGGCCGAGGAGGAGGAGGAGGAGGAGGGAAATGTGTTTTCAAAACCGCCTAACAGTTTGATCTCATTAAAAAGCCTTTTTCCACCTGCTACTAATTTTCCTCTCTGTCACTGAGGACCGGGGTTTGTTTGTTTGTCTGATCCGGCAAATCAAGAGGAGCTGCTAAAACTCTCTGCGTCGCATGAACGATGACTGGCATTTGGGAGAAAGACGGAGAGAAGAGGGCTGGCCACCGCTGGAGCCCAAACACCCGGGGAGATGGACAGGGCACCTGATGGATGGAGGGGCCCGAATCGCAGAGGGGCTGCCCGACTGCCCACTGGGACAGACAGAAGCACTCGGAAGAGCAAAGCAGACCACGTGAAGCAGTGGGGGAGGGGGCTCATGGGTGGTCCCCCCCCACATCCAACTGGGATCCACCGTTAGTACTGGTGGCATGATCTGAGTGCGAGGCACACCTGAATATAAATCCCCATTAGGGTCCCCCAAAATTAATACTGATCTCCTTGGAGAAAGTAGCTGCTTGGGAGAAAGTGGCTGCCATGACACCGCAGCCTGCTCGTGTGCCTCCCTCCCCCAACCCCACCATTCTTAGGCTCCACCCCCAAACTTCCCAGTCTGGAGCTGGCTACCTTGCCATCACTGGATGATCCTTATGCCAGGATAAAATGGGTGAGAGTCACAGAGTGGAACTGAATACTTTGGGGGGCTTTTAAAACCCCAACTCTCCTGCTAGGAGCTCAGAAAGGTTTATGGGATTCTCTGTCCAATTGACCCTAGCACTAAGCCCTGTGATAGGATATTTAGGCTGCAAGGCAGTGACAGACCTGCAAGCTTCAAGACAGACTGGCATTTCGAACCCAGGAGCACTGGCATCATCCCTGCGTGACATCTCAATAGACGTCAAATTCAGGATCTGTTCCAGGCTTTTTGGCATGACAAATCTGTTTGTTTTCCCTCCTTTGATTTCACTAACACTATGTTACTGGCCATGACCTCATTTTTATGGCAGCCGTCCTTGTTACTTTCCTGTAGTAAACAGCCATTAAATGAAGTAATACAGATCTGGAAATTTCCAGCACAAAAGTCCTGGAACTTGTTCTTTTGCCCAGCCTCCAAGCTACATTCAGGGGGCTCTATGTTCAAGGGAGGGGTGTAGCTCAGCAGCAGAACATCTGATTTGCATGCAGAAGGTCCCAGGTTCAATCCTTGTCCTCTGTAGTTAAAAGGATCAGGTCATAGAAGATGTAAAGACTTCAAACCAGGAGCAGACAAGACTGAACTAGATAGACCCAAGGCTCTAAGTCTGTACAAGCTTGTTTGTCAGTCCTGGTTTTGCCCACGGCTTGTTTGTCAGTCCTGAGTTTTTGACCATGTTGGTCTCTCCAGATGACTCTCCAGATGGCTCGTGGGAATTGTAGTCCATGGACATCTGATGAGCCACAGTTTGGCCACCCCTAGTCTACACTGATGAATGCACACATGAAGCTGCCTTTTACTCTGTCCTTCAAGGTCAATATTGTAGAGAGGAAGAGCTATTTTTTTGTACCTCACTTTCCATGACCCAAAGAAGTTTCAAAGTGGCTTATGATGGCCTCCCCACAAATGACAGCCAGGGAAGTAGATGGGGCAGTGAGAGCTCTGAGAGAACTGTGGTGGGCCCAAGGTCACCCAGCTGACTGCATAAGGAAGAAGAGTGGGGAATGAAGTCCTGCTCTTCAGATTAAGGGCTGTTGCTCTTAACCATGACACCAAGTTGCTTTCTACTTTGGCTCATCGAGGTCAGTACTGTCTTCTCCCACGGTCAGTAGCTCTCCAGGGTGCCAGGCCTCACCTCCAACCTCCTTTTTTTAACTGGCGATGCCTGGGATTGGATGCAGCTTATTCTCTGGCCTACCTAAATGCAGAACTTTACATTTTTCACTTTTAATATTCATTTTATTCATTTTAGATCAGTTTTCTAGCCTATCAGTATAAAATACCATACACCATGAGCTACCAGCCAACATGGAGGATACCAAGAACAGCCTTAAAATAGTTGCAATCTTTCCTCCAGTGCTGGGGAGAGAAAGTGGCACCAGGGGAGAGAACCTCTTAGCAGCAAGCCCAAGTATGTGGGGTTCTGTAGGGAGCTATTTAACATCTACATGTCCCCCCTTACCCATCTGGTCTGGGGTTTCAGGCTGGGTTGCCACTAGTATGCTGACAGCTAGCTGTTTCTGTTCATGGGTGGCCATCCATCCACACCTCCAGAACCTCTGGCCAATTGTCTGGAATCCATGGTGGACTGGCTGAAACAGAAGTGGTTGAAACTAAACCCAGCTAAGACAAAGGTTCTCTGGTTGGGCAGACATTTGGGTGGGGGAAGGAAGTGCCACTCCAAGCTCTTGATGGGGTCCATTTAACACCTTTGTCAGATGTCAGGAGCCTGGGTGTGATCCTGCAGGCCTAGGTAACAAAGGTTGTTTGCCAGGCATTTTACCATCTCAGCCAGGCACCGTGACTTTCACCCTACCTCTCAACACCTGATCTAGCCACTGTTATCCTCACAACAGTCACTGCCAGGTTAGACTTCTGTAACGCACTCTACACAGGGCTGCCCTTGAAGCTGCTTTGGAAACTTCAATCGGCCCAGAATGCGGCAGCTCAGGTCCTTACCAGAACCTCATGGAGAGCACATATTAGATCAGTGCTCTCTGAGCTGCACTGGCTCCAGATTAGAGACTGAATCAAGTTCAGGGTTTAACCCTGACATTAGGGTTTAATCCTGACATTTAGGGTTTAAGCCCTAAATTATTATTATTATTATTATTATTATTATTATTATTATTATTATTATTATTATTATTATTATTATTATTATTATTATTATTATTATTTTTATTTCCTGCCTCTCCCGATAGGCTCGAGGCGGGTCACAACAACTAATCCCATTAAAATTCCCATTAAAATATCAATCTACTAACATGGCGGCTAAAAATCCCATCCCTCCCCCAATTATTAAGAGGTGAAAAGGATAGGGGAGTAGCGTACACTCCAACTCCTAGGGGGGGAGCGATGTCCCTGATTTGCTGACCCCAGCCTCAACCATATCAGGGGTAGTCACTGTGGCCCTCCAGATGTCCATGGACTACAGTTCCCATGAGCCCCTGCCAGCCAGTGCTGGCAGGGGCTCATGGGAACTGTAGTCCATGGACATCTGGAGGGCAGAAGTTTGACTACCCCGGCCCTAAATGGTCTAGGACCCCTTTATCTACGGGACTGCCTCTTCTCCTACATCCCCCAGAGAACATTTTGATCATATGACCAACATCTGCTCAGGGTCCCCAGCCCCAAGGAAGTAAAATTGGCCTTGACCAGGGCCAAGATTTTTTCAGCTTTGTCCCTGCCTAATATCAAGGCCCTCCATGATTTTAAACAATTCTGAAGGGACTTTAAGACAGAGCTGCTCAGCCAGGCCTACGGTTGAGGCCAGGAAATGAATACCAAAGAAACACTGGCCTCCCTACACGAAACAGGACATCAGCTTAAAGAAATCTGCCAAATGCCAACTGAGCCCCCCTCCCAGGACTTTTCACTAAAACAAAGAGACAACTTCTGAACCCTCATCTAATTTTAAATCTTAATTTTATGCAACTGATTTTATTGCTATAATTTTTTTGAACGTACTGCTGAATTTTGATGTTACCTGCCTTGAGCCTAGGGGGAAGGGCGGGCTATAAGATTAAAGTTGCCCTTGTTATATAAACAGCAACGATATATTCTCAGTTATTTTAATCCGTTTTACACAATGTATACCTCACCTTTCTGCTCTCACAAGGGCCACCAAGAGAGCTGAAGAATTAAAACCTACATCATAAAATAATATTTTAAGACCATTAAAACCAACCACACACCTCATTCAAACAATTAAAATTACAGCTAAAATACATGCAAATATATAAAACCAGAAATTAACACATGGCAACTAAAACTGCAATTGAAACATGAGAGGCAGGAAGGAGGGGTCACGGAGGGAATGCCTGAGTGCTCCAGAGCCAGCCGGACTTTCCGGGACCCTCCTGAGCGGACCGGGATCATCTTGGAGGGCCGGCAGCCCTGTTTGGAAGTGATACAGGGCTCTGCCCATGAAAACAGGAGCGGTGTGTTTTTAATAGACATTTAATCGGTAAATTAATTAAGTAAAGCTTTAATGGTAGATTAAAGTTTACTCTACTAAAAATTAATCAGAGGATCTGAAATTGAAGGACACCCCAGAGGCCGCACAGATACACTGAAACTTCCAAATGCCTTTTCTTTCCAGGGTGTCTTCAGAGGGAGCAGTCTGTTTGCTTTCCGTAATGAATCCTCAGCGCTTTTCCTTCCAGGGTACATTCTGTGTTGATCGGACTCCAGTATCCAAAAGGGAGGGAAGGGAATGAAGTGCTGAAAGAGGAGCTGAGGTGACTTGCTTGGAATGCAGACTGTCGTAGGTTCAATTCCCAATATCTTCAATTAAAAAATAAATCAGGCAGTAAGTGATGTGAAAGATCTCATTGGAAGCCTTTGTGAGCCACTGCCTGTCTGACTACACAATACTGCACTGATGATCCTATTCAGTATAAGGTAGCTTTGTGTATTCATTGGTGTATGAAGTGCATTTTGATTCTTCGAAGAATTCCAAGCTCTGTCATAAGGATTCTGTGTTCTACAGCAGGGGTAGTCAACCTGTGGTCCTCCAGATGTTCATGGACTACAATTCCCATGAGCCCCTGCCAGTGGTTGCTTCCCCACTCCCCCACATGCAGTCAGCTGGGTGACTTTGGGCTCATCACAGCACTGATAATGCTGTTCTGACCGAGCAGGAATATCAGGGCTCTCTCAGCCTCACCCACCTCACAGGGTGTCTGTTGTGGGGAGAGGAAAGGGAAGGCGACTGTAAGCCGCTTTGAGACTCCTTTGGGTAGAGAAAAGCGGCATATAAAACCCAACTGTTCTTCTTCTTCTTCTTCTTCAGTAATCTCAGGGCTCTCTCAGCCTCACCCACCTCACAGGGTGTCTGTTGTGACGAGAGGAAAGAGAAGGTGACTGTAAACCACTTTGAGAGTCCTTCAGGTAGATAAAAGTGGCATATAAGAAATTAGAAGGGGCCAAAAAGGCTAGGCCTGGATCATTCTCATCACTCTGGTCTGAACCCTCTCCATTTTGTCCACATCCTTTTCAAAGTGAGGCCTCCAGAACTGCACCCAGGACTCCAGGGGTGGCCTGATCAATACAGTATACAGTGGGTCAGTGACTGTGATTGGGGTTTTTTTGTTTGTTTGTTTGGGTTTGATTTGTGATGGGCATGCATGTCTTAATACATGGGCAAGCTGAGCAATTCCAGGGTGGCCCCACTAGCATAGGGTGCCCATGCCAATCTATATACATATGGGTAGATTGTGGTATGTGAATGGAGAAGCTGTTTATATAAGATCATCTTATAAAGCAATTCTCTGCAAAGAAATTTCGCAAATGTTTGTGTTGAATGCTTGATTAATAATCAATAATTCATAGTAATTTCGTACTGGACTATACCGCCGGCATGACTTACCAACTGAGTATCATCTATGTGTTGAAATTTTTGTTTTTTTGAGTTTGAGTTCACATGTTATATGGTCCAAACATCCATATAATTTTATTGACAAGTGACATTTTTATCCCTCTACATGGCTGTGTGAATGGGGCTCCAATAGATTGCTGTCAAGGTGGCTCTGCCTGCAGGAAGGTATACAACGTCAGAGCATGGAGGTTCCATTTCTGTCTCATGATGAAGGCTGGCACCAGAGACTCAAAACAAGGGACATCTGTTTGTTTCCCTTTTGCCATCAGGGACTGGCATAGTTGGAGGTTAGTAGAGAACCCACAGCAATAGAAGATGCAATGACCAGCAGTAGAGGGAGGGGCTACATGAAAGAGTTAAGGTTTCTCTCAATGCCCTCTGTGTTTGGGGAGGAAGGTTAGACCTCCCTTTCCCTCTCAATGAATCATAGAATCCTAGAGTGGGAGGGGGCCATCCAGGCCATCTAGTCCCACCCCCTGCACAATGAAGGATCAGCCTCAAGTATCCAGGATAAGCAGCTGTCCAGCCACTGCTTGAAGACTGCCAGTGAGGGGGAGCTCCCCACCTCCTTAGGCAGCCAGTTGCACTGCTGAGATTCTCTGACTGGGAAAATATTTTTCCTGATATCTAGCTGGTACCGTAGTTTAAAGCCATTACTGTGGGTCCAATCTTTTGCTGCCAACAGGAACCTTTCCCCTCCTCTAAGTGACAACCTTTCAGATACTTATAGACAGCCCTCCTGTCCCCTCTCAACCTCCTTTTCTCCAGGCTGAACATTCCCAGGTCCCTCAGCCTTCCCTCAAAGGGCTTGGTCAAACACTTGTGATCATCTCTGAACCCTCCCCATTTTGTCCACATCCTTTTTGAAGTGGGGCTTCCAGAACTGCACCCAGGACTCTGACCAATGCGGTACACAGCAGGACGATGACATCTTGTGATTTTGATGTGATTCCCTCCTTGGGCAGTTACCTCTATGGAGACCCACATCCATTTAGCAGGAGTTCTTAAGAGCTCAGTGAAATCCCAAGCTCTTTGCTTGTCTCTGTCTTAACCCACTGTTCATTTTGTGGTTCTGACAGTCTCCAGCCCGTTTTGCTAGGCCGGTTCACTGATGCACACCAGGCCAGGGCAGAACCAGGCATGGGCAGAGAACATTTGCGCTTCCCGAGCTCCGGTTCTGATCCAAATCAAGCCTCTCTCATATGGTTGTTATTAAATATATTTTTAAAAATAACCCATTCCCAGATTCCTCAGTTAGTTTGCTCTTTTGCATGACTTCAGGACACACATTCCAGAGAGGAGGGTGCAGTTTATGACACCCGTTCACATGGGGAGGGGAGGGGGGAGGGGGGAGGGATTGGCGATGAGGGCTGTGGTTGGGGAAGAGCTGTGACTCAGCGGCAGAGCATCTACTTGGCGTGCAAAAGGTCCTCGGCTCAGTCCCCGTCATCTCCAGCGAGAAGGATCTGCCTCAGACTCTAGAGTGCAGCTGCCTGCCCGGGTAGGAAATACTGACCTTAATGGATTGTTGGTCTGACTCAGTCTAAAGGCTGCTTCCTGTATTCAATATAATTCAACACATTTTCAATTCCGCCTCCCCCCCCCCCCTTCCCGTTGCTCATCTGATTCAGGGAGCTGCATTGACTGTGGGCATCTGATATACATTTGTAGCATGTTTTGGCCGAACGTGAATTGGGATTTGTATGAGTCGCTGTGTGTGAGTTCAGGGAACAAGCAGGCGGAGAAATTAGCTGCTAGATTTAACCTTGCCTTGCTCGGCTGGCCGCTCTTGCCCCAAGACGGACCCGAGAAGTGAGCCCACAAGGAGCTGTCTCCTGTTGTTATGACAAGTAATTAGGAGTGATGTGAGAGACTCAAAAATTACTTTATTAGGCAAAAATGGTCTATAAAGAGCAGGAAGCAAACAGATCTTTTTAAATGGTTCCAGATGGCCTGTGAAATTCACCTCCACCCTTCTCCTGCCTATCCCCATCATGCACCTTGGCTAGAGAATAAAGAGATCGCCTTTGCAGCTTTGGTTGGGTGCCAGGCATGTTGAAATGGTGATGGGGGACGAGCACTGGAAGCACGCAGCTGCTGGCCCCATGGACAACCATCAGCATCATGGAAGTCTGGCAATGAGCTCAGCGGTAGTTTTACGATAGGCATGGGAGGACCAAAAAGATTGGGAATGGGAGAAATGACCAACAGGAGGCTGCTGAGTCAACCCCTTTTTTTGTTTCCATCACCTGCCAGTCATGTCCACTGAATGATTAGGATTGTTGTCCTATTAAACAGCAACAACAGTCCTGCAGTTGCTGCATCTCTGGCCACAAGCACAGATGGCTTCAAAATGGGGTTAAATAGATTCATGGAGGAGAGATTCGATATGAGCCATAGTGACACAGAAGGAGCAAGCCTCTGAATAACTACTTAGTACTTTTTAACATATTTATTAATGATCTAGATGAGAGGGTGGAGGGACTACCAGATGACACCAAATTGGGAGGACTGGCAAAGACTCCGGAAGATAGAGACAGAGTTCAACGAGATCTGAACACAATGGAAAAATGGGCAAATGAGAACAAGATGCAATTTAATAAAGATAAGTGTAAAGTTCTGCATCTGGGTCAGAAAAATGAAAAGCATGCCTACTGGATGGGGGATACGCTTCTAGGTAACACTGTGTGTGAACGAGACCTTGGGGTACTTGTGGATTGTAAACAAAACATGAGCAGGCAGGGTGATGCAGTGGTAAAAAAGGCAAATGCCATTTTGGGCTGTATCAACAGGGGCATCACATCTAAATCACAAGATGTCACAGTCCCATTGTATACGGCACTGGTCAGACCACACTTGGAGTACTGTGTGCAGTTCTGGAGGCCTCACTTCAAGAAGGACGTAGATAAAATTGAAAGGGTACAGAGGAGAGCGATGAAGATGATCTGGGGCCAAGGGGCCAAGCCCTATGAAGATAGGTTGAGGGACTTGGGAATGTTCAGCCTGGAGAAAAGGAGGTTGAGAGGGGACATGATAGCCCTCTTTAAGTATTTGAAAGGTTGTCACTTGGAGGAGGGCAGGATGCTGCAGAGGAGAGGACACGCAGTAATGGGTTTAAACTTCAAGTACAACGATATAGGCTAGATATCAGGAAAAAAAATGTCACAGTCAGAGTAGTACAGCAGTGGAATAGACTGCCTAAGGAGGTGGTGAACTCTCCTTCACTGGCAGTCTTCAAGCAAAGGTTGGATACACACTTTTCTTGGATGCTTTAGGATGCTTAGGGCTGATCCTGCATTGAGCAGGGGGTTGGACTAGATGGCCTGTATGGCCCCTTCCAACTCTATGATTCTATGATTATAACTATGCTAGGCGATAAGATTGGGAGAAGGCCTTGGCCTCTTGGCCTTGTCATTCCTTGGTATTCCACACTTGCTTCGTCTTAGCTCACAATTAGCTATAATCAATATCATTATTATGCCAATAAAGGTATTCTGTAATCTGTAATCAGCTATAATCAATATATTTAATTCTCAATATATCTTCGGATACTTAAGTCTAGAGACTGGGGCCATGAACAAAGAAGACAGATCTTTAAAAAACTTGAAAGAAAGCCCAGAGTTTGCAGGGGGGAAATCTAAAATTGAAAAAGGAGGGGCTTAAACCCCTTCAAAACAATCAAAGTGGTCCCTGCAGCTTTAAGTAATAAATGCCTTCTCGGTGGCCATGGTTTCTGTTGCTAGCCAACCACATTTTCCAGCCTTCAAGCCTTGGTTTGTGTCAGCAAAAGGGAAGGGGAGGGAGCAGGCCCTTTCCAGGGGTGCCTTGGCCTTTGAGGGAGAACACATCAGGGCCAAGCCCACCAGTAAGCCACCAGGCAGCCTGCTATTGCCTGGCACCACATATGAAAGACCACCACATATGAAAGACGGTTCCATCTATGTCTTGTCTTGACATATCCAGCATTTTACTTTGCAGTTTTTATGCGGTTTCTCAATGTTCTTTCTCTAAGTTTCTGGCTGACTGTTAATTTGATATCTTTCCCCCATAGCTTTTCCAATTGTCGCATAAATATTTGTTCTTTGAGGTTTTACATCTACTTAATCATAGTTCTTTTTAACTTGCTCATCTTCTGTTTCTAGCTGGAGTAAACTCTCATATACCCATCAAACACAGTAAATGCTCTTTTTGTTTTGGAATCAGCTGCTCAAATTCGGTCGCATCTCTTAGAATTCCACCTTCAATACTCATGATCTTATTTAGACTTGAGACTAGTTGAATATACCAGCTATTGAATGTTTACACTTCCAACATTAACATCTTACCAAGACTTGATTTTCCCCTGAGTTTTTATCTTCATGCCATATGTTAAAAATCGTTTTTATGCCCGATGTTCTTGTCATAATGAGCTTCTATGGGGAACGTAAGCAATGAATTTGAATGGCTCAATACATTCTGCCATGATTACGTGACTTGTTTCTTGTGTTATGATCTTTTAAGTTGATTTTTAATCCATAAATAATTGTGTAGACCTTCATCAAGATTAGCTGATTCTCATTTTACTACTCTTTGTCTTGGGTTTTTAATCCAGTCCAGACCTACTGCTTGATAATATAATTTTCTATTAGGTATGGCTAATCCTAGTATCTTTATCTCATCTTGTAATATTTTGAAGCTTCTGAAGGTAGGTTGGTTGATGGGTACAAGAGAGGAAAGTAAGCAGGGGAAGGTAAGGATATGGGGGATCCCGGGAGAATAAATTAGGGAAATAATGTGGGGACGGGAGATGGAAGGGAAAATGAGGTGCCTCCTGTAAGCCCTTGCAGGCTCCCAGATGTACAAATTGGTCATGCCTAGTAGCTGGCATTACACAGCTGGCCCTGGCCCATTCTGGTGGTAGACACCATGCAGCTTTCCCAGGGACAGGCTGCCAGGGGAGGAAAGCTCAATATGGGGGTGGGAACAGACAGGTAGCTTGGTTGGTTGATGAGAAGGAGAAGACAATAGGAAAAAAGAAGAGGCTATTGGGGCTTCCAAAGAAGGGAAAGTGGAAATAGCAGGGAAGGGAATTATGAGATTCCACCACAAGTCCTTGTGGGTCCCCTGCTTGTAAGTATCTAATACTTAACGGAGAGCTGTATCATCCACTCAAATTGCAGCTCAACGGGGCTGAGAATTTGACACCGTGTCTCTTTATCCAGGACCTGTGTTACCTATCCAAAGTGCATGCATTAGCATGGCCACGAGGGGGCACTTGAGACATTCTGCTGCCACTCAGGAAGGCCCCCTGCCTTTCAGGCAGCAGAGATTTCTTGGCTGGAAGCAGCATCTTCGAAAGGGCACGAATCAGTCCTCTTTTGCTGGTTCTCCTGAAGTCGGAATATTGACCACAGCATTTCTAAGTTTTATTCTGCAAACAGTAAAAGCGTTTCAATGGTATTCCATGCAACAATTTTGGAAGGTCGGTCGGTGCTTATTCCAGATGGGACTTGGGAACGGAATAGCTAACGTCCTCTTGAAGAAAAAGTAGTGATTTGATGGATCTGTTGAGATTTGAACCCGGTGCTTTTGTGCCACTGTGTTGTGCTGGTTTTCAATCTGAGAATGATTTCCCCTGGTTAATGCAAGCAATCGTCTTGCCCTGGAACTTGAATCGCCCGATGTTTTAACTCGTATCCTTTGCTCTTGTCGAGTGACTGGAGAAAAGGGTATCTCTGAGCACATACTGAGCACCCTTTCCTCGCCTTGGAAGAATCATAGAGAATCATCTTATTCTGAGCCTGAAGAGTGGGGTGTTTGATCTGAAATAATCGCTTCCAGCGAGTTTGAGCCTTAACCTCTCTCTCCTGACCCTTGTGACAGTCTGTATCTTATTACTGATCTGAGGGATGCTTTAGAATTCCTTATCCCTGCTGTTTTGACCCAGAAAGACCCATCTCCGTTTTGCTTCTCCCTGATGTGAATCAATTCCGAGGTTTCTTTTTTTAAAAGAAACGTTTCTTCTCCTTTTTGTTCCCTTGTACCAAATTCCCCTCACATATTATATGCCTTTTTTCGGACTGTGCACGTCTATAAGTTAGCATTAAACAAATATATATAACGTCATGCAGTTTTTAAAGGATTAATTCTATAGAAATGGTGCATGAGCAATCAATGATATGAATACACAACATGGAAGCAACTGTGGGAAGTAGAACTGAACCACACCAAGATGAATATGAAAATAAATGGAATTTGGGAACAGTTACCCATTTCTAATGGTGCCCAGTGTTCCAGATCTACACAGATTAGTCACACCAGGAGCTGGACACACGGCATCTGTACCATCAGTAGATGTCTTCTTTATTTCTTGGCAATTGGGGAATATGAGGCCTTCAGAGAATTCCAGTATCTGAAATTTCAGAGCATTTCAGAGCCAGCTTGGTGTAATGATTCCTCCTCCTCCTCCTCCCTTAGATGTACATAATTTCTTAGAAGCAGAAACACTTTTTCCCTTTCCCTTTTGCATAAAACTAGAATTCAGGGTCATCCAATGAAAGGAGTTGGCTGTTCTCCTAGTACAAACACTTCTCTTCACATGACTTCATTTAACTTACTGAACTCATTACTACAAGATGTTGTAATGTAGACCTCTTCACCAAGGGTGATTTCCAGTGCCTGTTAGCAATAATAGCACAATGGGATGTCCGCGTTCAGGGCTGGAAGATCTGTCACAGTCCAAGACTCCAACCTTTTGTACCAGGGAAGAGGACATCTGAATGCAGAGAAATCAGGAATTGTCTTGAGAAGTAGCCACTTGTCATTCATCTGCCAGAGAAGAAGAAGAAGAGGAAGAAGAAGAAGAAGAAGTGGTTCTTATATGCCGCTTTTCTCTACCTGAAGGAGTCTCAGAACAGCTTACAGTCGCCTTCCCTTTCATCTCCCCACAACAGTCACCCTGTGGGGTAGGTGAGGCTGATATTATAGCTCAGTCAGAACAACTTTATCAGTGCTGTGGTGAGCCCAAGGTCGTGCAGCTGGTTGAACATGGGGAGGGCAGAATCAAACCCAGCTCACCAGATTAGAAGTCTGCACTTCTAATCACTACACCAATGTGGAACAAGAGGAAGGGATGTGGCAGTGTTCTTCTCCTGTGCTCCTTCCTTGCCTACCCAGGGAATTGCTGATCACCACTATGGGATGATAGGTGAATTTCCTCCAGGCCAGGCTGAATTCTGAAGATTTTTGGTGTGTGTGTGTGGGGGGGAATCACTGGGGCAAGAAATTGGGGTCAATGTGGGTGGTCAGGTAGTTGTGAGTTCCTGCATTATGCATAAGGTTGGACTAGATTACTTTGGATGCCCCTTCCAACTCTATGATTCTATGAGACATCCAGAGCTCTAGTTACTGCTCCCAAAGAGTCTCCTTCTTGTAATCTTCTTTCTTGGAGTCTGTCCTTGGAAATGTCAGCAATTTGGGAGGTTTCCTCTCTACCTTTCCACCAAGCTTTGAGGCATCAGGATGTACCCCCAGCCCTCTCAGACTGCAACTGTTCAAAATCAAGGTCTTTTAAAACTCCCAGCAATTGTCTCTTTGGAGGTGGGATGCAGATTCACACACAGCTTTTGCTTGAGCAAGGCACTTCCCTCTAGGACCAGGGAGCTTTCCATGGTCCTGACTATCTGCTGCTCACCTTGTTTGCTTTGCCCATCGTCTAACAGTAGTCGGTCACCCAAGAACCCCAAGACATCTGGCAAGCCGTGCAATGACTCTCTTAGCTTTCAGTACTGAAAGTATGCTGAAGTATGCAAGACCAACAAGAATGCCTGCAGACTGAATTGACACTGGGATGCAATTGAATGACCAAGCCAAGCCAACAAAGGGCTTGCAGCACCTTTCCTGTGAGGAAAAGCTAAAGAAGACAGGATTTTTATTTTATTTTATTTATTTATTTATTTTATTTATATACCGCCCTCCCCGGGGGCTCATAACATAAGAACAATACATGGAAAAGAGAGAAAAGTGCGAAAAGAGCTTACTGTGGAGGAGACATGATCAGAGCTAATGGAAGTATGCATGGGTTGGGTTGGCTTCGTGTAGTGGATAAAAGTGGAGGCCTCTAATCTGCAGGGCCAGGTTTGATTTGCTGTTCTTCCTCCACATGCAGCCAGCTGGGTGACCTTGGGCCAGCCACAGTACTCTCCAAGCTCTCTTCACCTCACTTACCTCACAGGCTGTCTGTTGTGGGGAGAGGAAGGGTAGACCATTGTAAGCCACTTTGAGATTCCTTTGGGTAGTAACAAGCAGGGTCCCCAAACTCATCTCTTTTCCTTCTTCTTCATCAAGATAACTTTCCCCCTCTGCCATAAGAATAGGAACTTGGAGCCCGTCAAGGAAGTCGATGGGCAATAGATTTAAGAAGAACAAAGAGGGCATTTCTTGCTCCATGTCTCACAAAACGGTAGGACTCAGTGCCAGTGGATCTAGAAATGGCCGTGAGCATAGATGGGGATCAATGACTGGATGAGAGGTTCATCAAGGACTACTAGCCATGGTGACAAAAGGAAGCCTTTGAAAACCAGCACTAGGAAACAACTTTACGGGGGGACAATGGTCTCTGTGTCTTGTTTGTTGGCTTTTTGGTGGAATCATCTGGTCACGGAATGAAATAGAATGTTGGAGTCATCTGCTCCAGTGGTGGTCTTCTTATGTTCAAAACATGGCATTCACAAAGAATGAGTTTCTGTATATACAAAAGCGTCACATATCTATTCGTGCACAGTCATCATGTACCAAAATAGCTGAATGTCTAGACTAAGTGAGAACATTTCCTCTCCAGCTATTCACTGTCCTTTGCTTCTTCTACCCCCTGCCTCTCTACCTTTATGCTCCTCCACAGCTCTGAAACGAGTATTTCTAAACGTTCATTGTTGCATATTTCCCATATGGGCCAGATTTTGAATGTGCATGTCTTGTTCTTCATCACTTGGAATGATTTAGACTTGATTGAACCCTCTCAAATTGCATGCCAACATGATGAAATAAAAGATTATGTCAGATTCGGCTATTTGACTCAATATTCTGAGAAGGCTGGGAGAATGCTTCGCATCAGAGAGAACCAGGAGATGAATTTTGGGGAGCTATGGTCCCTTGGTGTGCCCGGCTTGCTTGGCTCCCAAGTGTTTTGTCAGAGAGCCCTTTACCATTCCATTAAGAGCTCTATTAAAATTTGATGCTCTGATTTAACACTTATTAGCCAGCATGGTGCCCTTTAGCATGGAAGGGGAGCCTGGTAAATGGAAAGCCCGACTTCTAGCTGAACTCTTAAGTGCCAGGGTTTAACGGTCTAGCATCAATTAGACGTACGCGAGGACCATCTCAGCTCTGTGGCTTTATTAATGCCTGCCCACTCTCTAACCACAGCTAGAAAACAATGACGGGGGAGACCTGTTAGGCTTTTTATGGGTCAGCACCAGGCACCATCTTCCACTCTCTCGAGGCGTTGTCTGCTGTGCTAGAGCTTGGCTTGAACTGCAGAAGGATGCAGGTTGTTGTCAAGGCGCAGGTTGACTTTACACACGTTGCAGAGGATGTTCCAGTTGGCTTCTGGACTTCATATGGCCCAGAGGGCAGGGGTGGCCAAACTGTGGCTCATGGGAATTGTAGTTTGTGGACATCTGGAGAGCCACAGGGGACATAGAGCCAAGGCACTCAAGATGCAGGCTAGCCCCATCTTGTTACATCATGGAAGCTGAGCATGGCAGGCCCTGTTTGTAATGGAATGGGAGACTGTCAAAGAAGCCCAGGGTTGCCATGCAAACCACTTCTGTTCAGCCTCCCAGAAGAATGACCCAGAAGGCTTCCCCCTCCACCCATCTGACTTCCTAGCAAGACCAGACATTATTCTGGAGACCTTTGGGGGCATCCTGAGCCTTGGCCAAGGGGAAATATCCTCCTAGTGGGGCCAAAGGCATTTTATTTTTAAAACAGGATATCCATATATTTTCTACCTTTAAAAAAATGTTTATTTACCCAATTGTTTCTATATTGCTGCGGCTGAGATGAGATGTGGAGGATCAAACCGGGATAGCGATAGTAGAATCATAGAATCATAGCAAATTGCTGTCAAGCTATCTTGTGGAATGCGGAAAAGAACAGCCATTAAAAATGGTGTTTATCAAACAAGTATCCAAAACAGCGTATTGACAAATGTGAAATGAGAATATAAAGACATGAGTATTACAGAAAGACTTGCCTTGCAATATCCAAGCAAAGAGCTCCGCTACCAAGTCTGAGCAATAGGCACCAAAGGTCCTTGAAGGAACTCTTTCAAATCTCTGGATCTTGCCCTCGTGTAAACCCAAAGGCAGAAATGTAGAGATAACCATCTTGGATTTGGAGGATGCTGAAGACGTGACGACAGTCCCACCAGGTTTGATTTGTCTGTTTCAAACTTCCTTAATCTCAGAATTTTCCATAAATCACCATCTTCGTTCTTTTCAAACATAAAAGGCTGATTAAGACACAAGCTCACCTTCCTCCCAGGGTGTCTGTTGTGGGGAGGAGAAAGGTGATTGTAAGCCACTTTAAGACTCCTTCGGGGAAAGAAAAGTGGCATATAAGAACCAGCTCTTCTTTTTTTTCAGTAATCTCAGGGCTCTCTCAGCCCCACCTCCCTCACAGGGTGTCTGTTGTGGGGAGAGGAAAGGGAAGGGGATTGTAAGCCACTCTGACTCCTTTGGGCAGTGAAAAGCAGGATATAAAATCAACTCTTCTTCTACTGGGAAGGTGCTACTGGGAAACAGTGTCTACCCCCTCCACATGTCCCCATGGCCTCAGGGTGCTTCTGTGTCCTGTCCACAGTTTCCCCTTCTCCCATGCCATTGGTCTCAAATTTGCTTTGTTGTGATGGTCTTGGAAAGACTGCAACAAGGCTAAGGTGGTATCCATATGGAAAGGGAAAGACTACATCTTCCCAGTCCCACATCAGCATTATTTTCCCTGCTGCAATTACCTAGGATGGATACCCCCAAAGCATTCTTCCCTTCTCAGATTGCAAATTGCAATCCTCACATGACTTACTCATGAGTAAACATTCCCAGGGCAGAGGCTTTTCCTGCATACCCTGGGTCCCAGAAGGCTGGCAAGGGGACTGCCCTCTACCTCCAGAAGGCTTGCAGAGGCTGCCCCAGGTCCCCTCCCATGTCCTCCAAGTTGAAAGAGGCCAGGGCAACTGATGGGCAGCAGGGCATATTCCGAGGCTGCTTCCTTTTCCACCCAGAAACTTTCTGAAACCGGCAGGAAGTTGGAGGTGGAGAGCTGATTCCTTATTAAGCTCTTCCTGGCTGAAGGCTCTCTCCTGATTGGGTCTAAACTACCTGGGTGTGCCATTCCTGGATGAGGGCCAATCAGGTAGTGGGTGACTTGTCAGTGTGGGTTTTATAAGGTTTACAGATACTGATGTTGTTAATTTGATGTACTACAAATGCAATTCATAGCCCACTGTTGCATTCATTACAATGCAAGATTCCTGGGCTGGCTGTAACATGATGGATTTTAAAGCTATGGAGCGGTGGGGGGGGGGGCAAGTCCACTAGGAGCCACCCTGCACCAGAAGTAGCATCCACTGGCAGCAGGGTCTTCTCAGTGATTGCTCCTGGGCTGCTGCTTTGAACGCCAGGGCTCTGCTCCCCTGGCATTTCCACTCCTCTCCCACTCCATTGGCTTGAGAACAGGCCTTGAGTTGTTTTGCTGGATCAAATGCCTTCTGTCATGCGCCTCTTTGCAAGCAGCAGTGAAGCAACTGGCACGCACTGCGAGCGAAGGAATAAATCATGGTTGGGAGGATTGGTGTTGAAAAGCCAGGCAAGGGAGCGGGTGTGTATTTCGGATAGGAGGAAAAAAAAAATGGGTTCACAGAAAAGAGAGGGGGAGGGGGTGAGAAGCAGTTCCAGGTTTTGGAGCTGGCTGTGAAAAGAAGGGCAGGTGTGGGGCAAAAGGGGGTCAGACAGAGGCAGGTCCACTTGCCGCTTTGAGTACCAGCTGCAACACAGGGACCGTTTTCACACACCCTGACCCACCTAGCATTGCTTGCAATCTCTGGTTGAGCCCCACGTAACAGCAGCAAGAAGCCATCTCTGAGATGGAGCACAGACTGTCCTTGGGATGGTGGAAAGGCAAGACGAACCATACCCCGGGGGCCATTTCCCTGATGAAGGGGCCCAGGCTAGCTCAATTTCATCTGCTCTGCCAAGCAAGGATGGGAGAACACCAAGGAATTCCGGGGGCACCACACAGAGAAGAATAAGAATAAGAATGGGTTTTTATGTCCTTCTTCTGCTGTGATGCTCCACGCATTTCCAGTTCAGACAGCATTCAGGGACATGAGTGATCACGGGCTTGTTGCTTGAGGTTGGGTTTTCAGTTTTCAGTACCCCACTGCTCTCCACTTCCTGCCTTCAAGCGGTCTCTGCAGCCCCAGCCCCAAGTCTCCTCCTCTCCAGATCAGAGGCAGTTGGGTCTGAACCTCAGCTGCCGGAGTCATCCCTCCCCTGGCCTCCTTGGCGCACTGACAGAAGCCTCTCATGCGCTCCACGCCCGCCCAAGTGACAGCCTGACATTTGAGCTCCACAACATTTGCCTATAATTAGTCGAATCGCATGCAACACAGGGAAGGGATCCATTTTGCAACACGCATTATAGTAATGCCTTTAAATAAGATAATTGATTATGCCTCTGCATGAGAAAATGAAATCTTCAGTATAATTAAAACCGGCATTTGGATTCTGGAGCACTGACAGGTGAGGCTGTGTGACACTTTTTTTTTTTTTTTTAAATAAAAGACTTAGAAGTGAAATTTGCACCCACACAGGCAGAGTTCACCAAAGTCTTGAAAATGATTTCTTTAGAGGGGCACTTGAAGCTTCTGCTGTGGGACGCTCTAGGCTGGTGGCTTCTTGGGTCTATACGGATCAACCCTTCAGCATGGAAAGAGAAGCTCCAATATCATTCTTATGGCTACGTCCTCCAATGCACACGATCAAGGTTGCTCATCTTCGTCCACCCATAAAAGGCATAACTGCAGGCACATGCAGCCTCAGTTTCTCTTGGGGCCATGCAGGGACGGTAGAGGGGGCGTAACCCTTTGACCTCCACTTGGTTTCACTAGGTTCATGCATCTGAAGCAGCCCCACATGGAACCGATCCACCGGTCTATGTATGCCATCAAGTTGCCATTTGAGTTATGCCCACCCCAGCAGGGGGCTTTCAAGCCACATAGAATCATAGAGAGATAGAGTTGGAAGGGAACTCCTGGGTCATCTAGTCCAACCCCCTGCACTATGCAGGACACTCACAACCCTCTCGCTCATCCACTGTCACCTGCCACCCCCTTGAGCCTTCACAGAATCAGCCTCTTCGTCAGATGGAGGTGGCTTCATAGAATCACAGAATCATAGAGTTGGAAGGGGCCATACAGGCCATCTAGTCCAACCCCCTGCTCAACGCAGGATCAGCCCTAAGCATCCTAAAGCATCCAAGAAAAGTGTGTATCCAGCCTTTGCTTGAAGACTGCCAGTGAGGGGGAGTTCAAAACCTCCTTAGGCAGCCTATTCCACTGCTGAACTACTCGGACTGTGAATTCCCCCCCCCTGATATCTAGCCTAGAAGCTTCAAGTACTTGTCGTTTAAACCCATTACTGTGCGTCCTTTCCTCTGCAGTCCTCTGCAGTCCTTTCCTCAGTTGCCTTCCTCTTCAGAGTCTTCCTTGGTGGTCTCCCATCAATCCTCCCCCCTCCCACCCCTGTTTATTTGACTTCCACCGCACTTACCAGCACTGGGACTTTGGAGAATTAGTTCTTCCTCAGGGAGAAGCAGAAAGGTCATTCTCAGGTGTGATGGACTCTGCTCAAAGCCGGCAGGGAGGGGTCTATGTCTGCTCCGGATGCCGCCTGTTCTTCAGCCATGCATGGGAAAACAAGTCAACCTGACCGCAGCAGAGCTGAGGCAGAACCATGAGTCATTAATCCAAAAACTAAAGCTTTCTGTGGGCTTCATTTACCCACATCCCGAGGAGGTTTCTTGCCACATCTCTGTGTGATTTACTACTATGGCCTTTATTTATGGCTTCACTGCTTTTGTATGCCACCCTTCCCAAGCGGTTTTATGCCCTTGTCTCTGTTCCATCTCCCATTCTTAGGGGCTGGGTAATCTCATTGCATTTGTGCATCAGGAGTATTGAATTGCTCATGCTCAGTTTCCTCCAGTTGGAGGCTGCAAGTAGTATCTCTGCCTGAGTCACTGTTCCAGCCTTCCTCCTTTCCCATGTTAGTTCAACTGTGTGCTTGGACCTATTATACTGTTGTGTGTGACTGGCCCACTGAATGACTCTGAATGCTCTGGGGCAAGACAACTGCCCGCAAACTGCCAGAACATTGACTCATGAAGAAACACAACGGATAGATTCCTTTGTGAACCAATGGTACACATTCTTAGTGCACGCAGAGCTCCTTGTATGTCGGAGTGAAGTTGGAAAATGCAAAAACTGCAGGAGGCTCAGCCGTTAGAAATTTGGTGGCGGGGGAAGGGGGGGACAATGAACTCCCCAATTCGGCTCCAGTCAAAAAACAAACTTCCCCCAAACGTGGCCATCAGCCAGATCCAGAACCTGAGCCGGTCCCATCTGCCAAGTCATCACAAGGAACAATGCTTCCCTTGATCAATCAGAGACTCAATAATTGCTAGGCAACCGCTTTGGGAAAGGCAGGTTTCAGGCAAGCAGATTCAGTCAAACTTGGCTTCCCCCCTCTCCCAAGTTGCCCTCTGAGCACCGTTAAGAAATTGCAAACTGTAAACTTTATTTACAGCGTGCGTCAGGAGAGGGAACGGGGAACCCTAAACATGAAATATGCAGTTATCACTGACTCTAATGCACAAGCAGATAAGAACATGGCTAGGTAATCTCTGATAACTAATAGGCACTAAAAGCCAGCCTTCCACGTTCCTCTCGGAAATCCTTGTGCAAATCTTGGCTCTTGGTGGGCCTGCGGGATGGAGGGCCTGGAAGGGCCCCTGCTGTGGGAAGGGCTCTAGCAAGAGTGGTGGAAGAAGGCCGGTCAGCTGCAGGAGCCAGGCAGCCCAAGATCCTCCTCCCCCTTCCCTCTGCAGAGTGTCCAAAGGGCAGGGGGGTTAAACTCCTCCCCCACTGGCCACTTGACCCTTGGAAGTGCAGCTGTCATTCCCCCTGCTTCCTCCTGAGTCTGAAAATCCCACTTTCCTGGGGCAAAAGCACCATCGGGCTCATAATTCAAATGGGTAGAGTGCAACACATCCTTCCTGGTGGGAGCAAACTTTGCTTCTGACTCTCTCCAGCAATGACCGCAGCATGCTGGAACCTGGGCTGCCCTCTGAAGCTTGGACTGCCTTTTCCTATATGTGCCGCTACTCCAACATCCCTTCTCATCCCATCCTTAGGGCAGATGAAGCAATCAACATGGACTTGCTTACAACCAATTAATCCTAGGGCCGCACAACTATTTAAGGAATTCTACCTCTTTGTAAATTTAGTGATTTTATTATATTGTATGCCTAGGGACTCTGGGGGATTAGGATCTCGGAGGCCCAGGTTTGAATCACCTCTCTGCCATGGATATTTTCTGGGTGACCTGAGGCCAGTCATGCATAGCCTAACTTACCTCTCAGGGTTGTTGTTGGGAAGGTAAATAGGAGGAGGGGAGAATGGCAGAAGTGCCTATGATTCCCCATTGGAGAGAAAGGGTTTGTTGTTGTTGTTAGGTGCGAAGTCGTGTCTGACCCATCGCGGCCCCATGGACAATGATCCTCCAGGCCTTCCTGTCCTCTACCATTCCCCAGAGTCCATTTAAGTTTGCACCTACTGCTTCAGTGACTCCATCCAGCCACCTCATTCTCTGTCGTCCCCTTCTTCTTTTGCCCTCAATCGCTCCCAGCATTAGGCTCTTCTCCAGGGAGTCCTTCCTTCTCATGAGGTGGCCAAAGTATTTGAGTTTCATCTTCAGGATCTGGCCTTCTAAGGAGAAGGGCCCCTGCTGTAGGGAAAGAAAGGGTTATTAATGCACAATAAAATTTGAGTCCAATTTCACCTTTGACCAACAGAGATTGGCAGTAGGTGTGCATGCACACGAGAGCCTTGAATAAATTTTTGTTGGTCTTAAATGTGCCATTGGACTCAAATTTTGCTTTGCTGTTTCAGACCACTCACGGTTATAAATGCAGTTGAAGATATAAACAGTCTTTGGAGTCTCCTGCCTGCTTGGCATAGAACCCTCCAGGTTCCTTCCTTGTAGAAAAACACACCTGGGCATACAGAGAAGGGACCCCAAATAGTACTGAGCTGCTTTGTGAAAAAGGAGTGGGTGCCCCACTGACCACAGTTCAAGCCCAGAGGCAGCTGTTATCAAAATGGGGCTCCTCTGATTTCTTCCAAAGAACTCCTGTTTCTCCAGGGAAGTGGAAGAAGGTCCGGGATGGCTCTTTGCTTGGGGAAGCCCTTTGATGGGCACCACATTGGGGCTTTAGAAGATGCAGATCAGCCTCGTACCTGAAGCTGAAGGGCTTTGTCTTGGGGAAGGAAGAAGTTAGAAACCGCCAGGCCTTAAGGCTTGCCACAAGAAGCAGATGGTGTGGCTGCAAGGAAAGAATGCCTCGTGCACATCAGTATTCAAGAGCAATATACCTTCCTTGTCATGGATTCAATTAGGGTTGCTTTTTGCAGGTCCGACGCTTCACTCCTGGAAAAGGAAGGCCGCCGGTTGAGGCTAAACAAGGAAGGGTTTCCTGAGCAGGTAGCCAACTTAACCCCGCCACATCCCCAGCCCATCCGCATCAACAGTCCAAGTGATAAATTCAAATGGGGTAGCTGTGTTGGCCTGAAATAGCACAAAAAAAATATCAGAGTCCAGAAGCACCTTTAAGACCAACAAAGATTTATTCAAGGCATGAGCTTTCGAGTGCAAGCACTCTTCCTCAGATCTGCTGCATGCACTCGAAAGCTCACGCTCTGAATAAATCTTTGTGGGTCTTAAAGGTGCTTCTGGACTCTGATTTTTTAGTCCAAGTGACGCAAGCTTCATAGATCATAACCTGCATGCCATGGTGAAACATGCATCTTGAGCCAACACCTGTCTGCTAGGGGCAACATCACAGAAGACCCGGATCATTCTCGTTGCTCTCCTCTGACCTCTCTCCATTTTGTCCATGCCCTTTTTGAAGGGAGGCCTCCAGAACTGCAGACGGGGCTCCAGGTGGGGTCTGACCAATGTGGTATAATATTGATGGAATGATGACATCTTGTGATTTTTGATATGACGCCCCTGTTGATACAGCCCAAGACTGCAGTGAGCTTCTATGGCAGAGTGAGCCTTCAAGCCTGGGCCTCCCACATCCTCTTCTGTTAGGCTGAATGAGCGTGTCTGGCTCAAAATTCCCTAGTGAGCCTGCACAGGAGATTGGGGATTTGAACCTGGGTCTCACAGCTCCTTGTTTTGCGCACTGAACACTGCACCACAGTGCCTCTCTCTGGGCTCATGTCAGCAAATGGTCAACGTAGCAGCAGACGACAGATTTTTTTTGTATTAGCCAGAGGCCTTTGCAATGAAGTTAAAATGTATATACTTGTACATATAATTCAGCTAAAAAGACAATAAGAGAAAATTCCATTCGTGATTTAGGCACGGTATTTAGAGTCTAAAAGTCTTAGGACACCACATTTTCCTAGTTCATTATGGCTCTAATTTTCAAAGAGCTCATCTGCTGGAAACGTGTGGATCAGGATCAGGCAATAAAGGCATCAGTTTATCCTGCTCAGTCGTTTTGGGCACATCAGGAAATAAGGTGCCCTTCTATGGTCTGTTTTAAAGCAGGGATACTCAGACTGTGGCCCTCCAGATGTCCATGGACTTCAATTCCCATGAGCCCCTGCCAGCATTTGCTAGCAGGGGCTCATGGGAATTGTAGTCCATGGACATCTGGAGGACCACAGGTTGACTAGCCCTGCTTTAAAGGATTTAAACCATGGGGCAAATTGTCAATGTCACCTGGTGTTCCGCCATGCAGATGCGCAGGGGACGGGGGCTTCTTGCCCCGCGACAAGAGAAGGGCACAGCTGTGCTTGTTGGGGTTCAAGCAAAGGAATTAACATTTGTTGCACTCGGGTGAAACACCCTTTTGTTTCTCCGCCGCTTTGGCTTGTTTCGGCTGGATTTTTTTCCTCTTAAACAACAACCGCTTTTAAACAAACGGTGGAAAGAGCCAACTAACACACAGCGCATTTGCCGCTGTCTCCGGCTCCCTGCGGACTCAGGCTCACCACATCGCAAAACCGCAGCTCCAGGCCTGCTGCATAATGGGCTAAAGAGTGAGCCATCAAGTCAGCTAATGCAAAACAGGGCAGGCACTCCGTTTGGAGTGGTCCCCTTCAGTCCCCCCCTCCCCATCTCTGCACTTGCCGGCAGACAGCGAGAGGTCTTCCTCCCCTCAGGCAGCCTTTGGGATGGACAGGGCGAGGGAGGGGCAGGAGTGAGGCAGGGGCTTTACATTCGGGGGCAGCATCTCTCCTTTCCATGATGAAAAATTATGGACTCCCTGCACGTGAAGAGAAGCTGAGGCATTATCTTTCCATGTAGACCAGGGGTAGTCAACCTGTGGTCCTCCAGATGCCCCTGGACTACAATTCCCATGAGCCCCTGGCAGCGTTTGCTGGCAGAGAATCATGGGAATTGTAGTCCATGGACACCTGGAGGACCACAAGCTGACTACCCCTGGCGTAGACTATCCCAGGTCCAGTCTCCAGTGACCACTCTCAGGTAGGAGGGGGTGTGAACGGCCTTGGCCTGAGGCCCTGGACTGCATCGGACTGGCTGAGAAGGACCAGAGGTCTGCCTTAGTAGGAGGCAGCAACATGTAGGGAAGGGAGGGACTCAGTGGGAGAACAGGCTTCCTCGGGAGGTGGTGGGTTCTCCATTTTTGGAAGTTTTTAAACAGAGGCTGGAGAGCCATCTGGCGGAGAGGCTGTTTCTATGAAGGATCAAGGGGATGGCAGGTGACAGTGGATGAGCGAGAGGGTTGTGAGTGTCCTGCACAGTGCAGGGGGTTGGACTAGAAGACCCAGGAAGTCCCTTCCAACTCTAGGATTCTAGGATTCTACCTGGTTGGCATGCAGGAGGTCCCACATTCAGTGGATGCATCTCCCGTTAAAAGGCTCCAGGTAGCAGCTGGTGTGAAAGGCCTTTGAATGAGCCCCTGTCAGTTTGAGTGGACAGAAGAAGAGTTTCTCCCCCCCCCCCCCCCCCGATATTCACTACCAGAAGGAGTCTCAAAGTGGCTTCGCTTCCTCTCCCACAACAGACACCCTGGGAGGTCAATGGGGCTGAGAGAGCTCTGTGAGAACCCCTCTAACAGGACAGTGATGAGCCCAAGGTCACCCGGCTGGCTGTGTGTGGAGTAATGCTGACCTTGATAGTCCCATGCTCTGTCTCTGCAGAAGGCAGCTTCATGTGCTCATGTGCATTCATGCTTGCAAGCGAGCAGGCAATGCCTCAGGGAATTGCAGACGGCTGCACTGTTGCTGAATGTGATGATTTCCGAGAGCCAGGGGCTGCGGACTGAGAACCCAAACGCTACCCTGCTCATCCCCAGCTAAAATGGGCAGCTTTCGAACCTGTCCCTATAGGTACCCCTTCAACAGATTGGATTAACTTATTTTTCATTATTTGAATTTCAGGATTGTGTGCACTTCTCTCCTGCCCTCCGTCCAAGGAGCTCAGTCTTGCACACACCTTTGTTTTATCCTGAAAAATAACCCTAGGAGGTTCAGCTGAGAAGCCGACTGTAGAAATTCTTGCTAAGCTAAAATGAAGGAACACAGGAAAGCAGCAGAGAGTGAGTGAGTGAGTGGGGGGGGGGAGAGATTGATTCCAGAACAACAAATAAATAGGATAACTGTTCACCCGCAATTCCTTATAGCCTGATCTCATCAGATCGTGGAAGCAAAGTAGGGTTGGCCCTGTTTAGCACTTAGAATCATAGAATCATAGAGTTGGAAGGGGCCATACAGGCCATCTAGTCCAACCCCCTGCTCAATGCAGGATCAGCCCACAGCATCCTAAACCACTTGGATCGGAGACTATTCATGCTGGAAAAGTGGGCAGATGAGAACAAGATGCAATTCAACAAGGAGAAGTGCAGAGTTCTACATCTGGGTCACGAAAATGAGAAGCATGGGAGAGATACTTCTGGAGAGCAGTGTGTGTGAATGAGATCTTGGGGTACTTGTGGGTTGTAAGCTAAATATGAGCAGACAGGGTGATGCAGCAGTAAAGAAGGCCAATGCAGTCTTGGGCTGTATCAACAGAGGCATCACATCAAAATAACACAATGTCATAATTCCATTGTATACTATTGTATACATTGTATACTATTCCATTGCATTGTTAAGACCCCACCTGGAGTCCTGTGTGCAGTTCTGAAGGCCTCACTTCAAAAGGATGTGCGCAAAATGGAGAGGGGTCAGAGGAGAGCGATGAGGATGATCTGGGGCCAAGGGACCAAGCCCTCTGAGGAAAGACTTGGGAATGTTCAGCCTGGAGGAGAGGGGGTTGAGAGGGGACATGAAAGGTTGTCCCTTGGAAGAGACCAGGGAGCAGTTTCTGTTGGCAGCAGATGACAGGACCCACAGTAATGGGTTTAAACTGTGTGTAGAATGGTACCGGTTAGATATCAGGAATTGTTTTTTCACAGTCAGAGTCGTCCAGCAGTGGAATAGGCTTCCTAACCAGGAGGTGAGCTCCCCCTCACTCATCAAGCAGCGTCCGGACAGAGATTTATCCCGGATACTTTAGGCCTGATCTATGAACTCTATGGTTCTATTATTCTAACTCAGCAGAGAAGTCCTGGGTTGCTACACAGAAGCAGGCAACAGCAAACCATCTCTGAACTTCCCTTGCTATGCCAACTCCGTGGGCTTACCAGCAATAGGCTGTGACTTGGCAGCAACACTTGAAAAAAAAATCTATCTTGTTTAGAGTAAAAGAATCAGGCCAAATTGTTTTCCTCTTGGTCAACTGTCAGCCACAGCTGGCAAAAAATTCTGAATGAATCACAGACATTTTAAATTAATGTAATTATTTTATTTCCACATATTTCTCCTGCTTCTTAACTTAAAAGTTCCCAAAGGGCCCCAAGCTGCTACTTCTTTTTTTTTAGAAAAAGAAGAAGAGTTGGTTCTTATATGCCACTTCTTTCTACTCAAAAGAGGCTCAAAATGGCTTCCAGTCACCTTCCCTTTCCTCCCCCCACAACAGACCCCCTGTGGGGTGGGTGAGGCTGAGAGAGCCCTGAGATTCCTGCTCAGTCAGAACAGCTTTATCAGTGCCATGGCGAACCCAAGGTCCCCCAGCTGGCTGCATGTGGGGGAGTGCAGAATTGAACCCGGTATGCCAGATTAGAAGTCCACACTCCTAACCACTACACCAAACATTAATGCAATGTACAAAAAGAAAATCCACTGCTAAACTTGTCAGCCAATTGGCAATAGGGTCCTTTGCATAATTGCAGGCAGCAGATTTCAGCTTTTAAGTCACAGGACATTGATTTTTTCAAAGGGCAGATTCAGCATCTCTCTTCATCTCTTCAGCCAGTCGTCTCAACAGAGCTTACAAGAAGGACGAGATCTGAGGAAGCAACCTGCCCAACTGTTTTCTGCGATGATGAGGACTGGAATGTTATTTAGCGCTCAGGTAGATGAGATGTTGGAACTCTGCAAATGGATCTTCCAAATCACAAAGGGCTGTGATGAAAGAAAAGAGATATCTCCTCCCCGCACCCCTGCCTTTATGAATGAATAACTGAGGGATGGGTCATTGAAAGGGTTAAGTAACAATTCCACATGACTGTGTCCAAAAATTTATTTATTTTGTCCTGCTTTGCCCCCTAATTGGGATCTAAAGTGGGTTACAACACCATTTCAACCCTTCCCTTTTTTATCCCCAGAACAACCCTGTGAGGTAGACTGGGAGAGAGCCAAGGTCCATGGTGGAGAGGGCTGCTCAGATTCTAGCCGTACGCTCCAGTTACTGGACCACACTGGCTGTCTACCCCACCATGGGTGCGGTTTCTTTTTTAAAGCGTTGGTGAGATCCATCCAGATGTATCCCAGTTCTGTGCCAACACTGCTCCCCAGACTTAAAAATGTGAAAACCAGCCTGCCGAATGAATTAGTGTCTACCTTAATTTTGCTTCATTTTATGATCAATATTGTTCCATGGGAATATAAGGAGATGTGGTACGATTGTATGCTTTAGACCAGTGGTCCCCAACCTTTTTATCACTCGGGACCGGTCAACGCTTGACAATTTTACTGAGGCCCGGGGGGGGGGTAGTCTTTTGCCGAGGGATGTCACTGCCACCATCTGAGCCCCTGCTCCGCTTGCTTTCCTGCCGGTGCCCCTGACTTCCTGCTGCCCACTGGGGGGCGCTGCCAGCAGCAACTGCACAGTGCCATGCCAAGGGGTGCCCCAGCCATGGTGGCCGCCAGAAAGCACCAAAGGTAAGCTGGCAGCAGAGTGGCAGGGCAGCCCCTGAGGCAGCAGCTGGGGAGGAGGACGAGGAGGAGCTGCGGCCCGGTACCAACTGATATACGGACCAGTACCAGTCCCCGGACCGGGGGTTGTGGACCACTGCTTTAGACCAGGGGTAGTCAACCTGTGGACTTCCAGATGTTCATTTGCTGGCAGGGGCTCATGGGAATTGTAGTCCATGAACATCTGGAGGACCGCAGGTTGACTACCCCTGCTTTAGACTCCTCTATGGTTCTTTCCAGCCTCTCCTGCATTTTTTCTTCTCTCCTTCCCCCTATGTTCTGATTTGGGCTTATTTGATTATATTTTGATGCATGTACAGAGGTATGAAAGGTGACTGAATATGTAAAAGGCCTATTTTAAAAAATCCATCATTTTTAATTGGGTGGCATTTTTATAGAAGGTTTGAAATTGCATCGACGGTTGAAGGATTGGGGAGTTAAACATATAATAACCTATATTGTGTATTCAGATTGCTCATGTATTTTCAGCATTTGTTCTGAATCGTCGCTGCCTTGAATTTAATGGCAGAAAGGCAATAGATCAATGGATCAAATAATATTTTTAAAAGGTTATTCAAATGCATAGGACCTTAGATGCACCCTGTAAATGAATCTGTGACAGCCACAACCAAAGGATTTCCTATAGACAATACACAGTGTGTGTGTGTGTGTGTGTGTGTGTGTGTGATCTCGTTTTCCCCTCTATCACTTTGCCATTTAGAGAAACAAAATGAATACTTTTTGCTCACATGGACACCAAGATCAAGACAATATATATTATGGTATTCCCTGTGTCTACAAATGGATGCGAATGTTAGAAGAAGAGTTGGTTCTTATATGCCACTTTTCTTTACCCAAAGGAGTCTTAAAATGGCTTTCAATCCCCTTCCCTTTCCTCTCCTCACAACCAACCCCATGTGAGGTAGGTGAGGCTGAGGGAGCCCTGATATTACTGAAGAAGAAGAGTTGGTTCTTATATGCCACTTTTCACTGCCCAAAGGAGTCTCAAAGTGGCTTACCTTTCCTCTCCCTGTGAGGTAGGTGAGGCTGAGAGAGCCCTGACATTAATTAAGAAGAAGAGTTGGTTTTTATATGCTGCTTTTCTCTACCCGAAGGAGGCTCAAAGCGGCTTACAGTCGCCTTCCCTTCCTTTCCCCACAACAGACAACCTATGAGGTGGGTGAGGCTGAGAAAGCCCTGATATTCGTGCTCGGTCAGAACAGCTTTATCAGTGCTGTGGTAAGCCCAAGGTCACCCAACTGGTTGCATGTGGAGGAGCAGGGAATCAAACCCAGCTCACCAGATTAGAAGTCTGCACTCCTAACCACTACACCAAGCTTTCAGGAAGAAAGTGGAGTGAACTGGAGGGCGGAATGGGAGGAAAAGATTCTGTGGCCAACCAAAATGCTTGATGCTGATCCTACCTTGATCCTACAGGGACTAGATGGCCTGTATGGCCCCTTCCCACTCTAGGATTCTGTGATTCTAAAATTACAAATAAGCAGGTTGTAAATCAAATCCAGGCTGAAATCTCTCAAGAACTAGAATGAGGCAACCCTATATTAGTATGTCCCCAAAAGACACAACTCCTTGGAAAAGACAATAAAGCTAGGAAAAGTTGGAGGCAGTAAGGAAAGAGGTCGACCCAACATGAGATGGACACACTCAACAAAGGAAGTTGCAGCCTTCAGTGTGCAAGACCTGTGCAAGGCTGTTAATGACGGCACATTTTGGACGTCATTCCTTTGTAAGCCAGGAGCCACTTGATGGCCCTTAACCCACTTTTAATGGCCCAAGGAAGGCTGTTTTAAATAACAATGAATTTCTTTAAAAAAAAAAGGTAACAGGAAAGGGAGTGTTTCAGAGCAAGAGCTGGGTTCTGTGGTAGAAGAGAAGACAGAAACGAGGGTTGCCATTAGTTACCCGCATGGCTTTCCTTTCACGGAACAAGACGTTCTTCGTCTGTGCTTCCGTCAAGCCTGGGACGGGGCCCTCCCGCTGTAAGGAAGCAAGGACAGCACTCTGCGAAGAACTCCTCAGAGGTGAGTGAAGCCTCTCAGTGGGATACGGGATTCATCATTCATTGCTAGGGAGTTAATGTGTGTTTTACATGGTCGATGGTGGGAAGTCTCTCCTTGGGAGAGGCTTCAGGCTCTCCGAGAGACACCAGGATGTTCTCGGCTGTGCAGACGACTTGCTGTTAGTTGCCTGACCTCCCTCCCCCTCTTCAAATTCCCGCACACCCACCTACCTTGCCAACTCCGGGTGAGTCATTGTATTCTACTCCCATGATCCCCCCCCTCCTCAAGAGCATTTTCGAAAGGTCTCCAAAGAGCTTTCTGCGGCACGAATTAGTTGCAATTCACAACACCCCTGCAAAGGTTGCTGTGTACTGCTTGACAGATGGAGAGACCAGATCTCCAAAAGCGGGGCGCAGTGAGTCACTAGCAGAGGTGGGGAGAGAACTGAGACACGCTGATTCCAAGTCCACCTCTTTCTGAGGGAGGCTGTAGGGTTTTTTTGGCATCCGAGGCCAATGAGTCAGTCTTTGCTCATGCTAGGTGGCAAGGTGACGTACAATAAGGTAGAGAGGAAACAAGATCTACATGGCTACAAGAGGCAGCAGAAGGTCCCAGGTTCAGTCTCCACCATCCCCAGGTAAAAGGGACCAGGGAGCAGATGGTGTGAAAGGCTGAGGTCTTGTCAGTCTGGATAGGCAAGCTTGGCCTTCATGTATGTATGTATGTATGTATGTATGTATGTATGTATGTATGTATGTATGTATGTATGTATGTATGTATGTATGTATGTATGCACTTGTATACTGCCTCTCCCAGCTGGCTTGTGGCAGTTCACAAAAAGAATACAAGCAATATCCAAAAAAACCACATCCTATTAATTATAGTCCTAAAACAATCCCCAACATTATACAATAGTAATAATAAGAAAAATCTGGCGCTACCCAGTTTAACTTAAAAACTTTCCCCCATGCTTCAGGCCATTGGGGTCAGTCCAGGTGACAAGCTATGATTGGCACTTAAAAATGGAATAACATCAGGGGGGAATCGCCCAGTGGTTCATGGCTCAGTCTAGCACTGTGCACAGGAACTAGAGCATGGGGGGGGGGTGAGACCCGATCTCATACCCTGGGATCCCCACCCGGCCTCAGCCAAATGCCTGGCAGAAGAGCTCCGTTTTGCAGTCTCTGCAGAACTCCGAGAGTTCCATCAGGGCCTGCAGCTTGCTGGGGAGCCTTGATGGACAGAATCTGTGAAAGGCAGCTTTGTGCATTCCTGTGTTCAGTGAGCAAACCTCAGCTGGAAGCTTTTGATAGGGGGCAGAAAGTAGGGTGTGGATGGAGAGCCCAGGCTTGGGGCTCTTTGGAGTTGCTTCCTTTGGTCATGCAGGTTGCACCACTGCCTGGTGCATCTCAGGACAAGGTGGAGGGTCCAGTTCTGTCACTCGCACCAATCCATCTTCTGATTTTCCTCTTGTAAGGATAGATTGTTCTCTAAAATTTCCTTGCTTGAAGCTGCTTTTGGTTTTATGGCTCAAATGAATGAAAAGGAAGAGTCTGGCCCTCTCCCCCTTCTTCCTTTTCTCCATCTTGTCACTTCCTCTGCCTTGTCTCCCTGCAAAAAAAACCCCACCAGCTTTTCTAACACTTTCTCTATATGCAAATATATCTATTTATATTTGTCTCTGGCTATAAGGCCCTGCTTCCTGTTCCTAAAATGAGTCTTTTTTATTACTCAGATCTTTTTGAAAGCTGTTTATGGAGCCCCCCTGGTTTCTTTAGGTTTCCTCCCATTTTTCCCTTATTTCACTTTTAAGAAACTCCCATCTCTCTTAAACTCCCATCTCCTTGAGTTTTTCTGAGTGGTGGATTCCACCCAGCATAACTTTAAGTTTGTTAAAGTTTGCTTTCCTGAAGTCCAGCCTATATATCTGATTATGTAGTTGTGAGTATCCTGCATTGTGCAGGGGGTTAGACAAGATGACCCTGGAGGTCCCTTCCAACTCTATGATTCTATGTACAGTTTTTCTCTCCCCCAAGATTGTAAATTCCAGAGTCACCCGATCACTACTACCAAGTGTGCCCAGTAATTTCACCTAATCAATCAGTTCCTCCTATTGGTGAGAATTAAATTGTGGTCCCCCTGGCTGCCTGTTCCACTTTCTGGGAAATGAAGTTGTTAGCAAAACAAGTCAAGAACTTATTGGACTTTTCATTTTTAGCAGAGTTGGTCTTCCATCAGATATTTGGGCAGTTGAAATTACATATGACCACTGTGCCCCGCCTACCTGAGAACTTTGTATCTGGCCTAGGCCTGGTGGTCCATAGCAGACCCCCACCATAATATCACTATTATTTCCATCTTACTTTATTTTTACCCAAAACTCTCAATTGAATTTCCATGCTCAGACTTCCTCACAAGTATACACATTCCTATCATATACTGCAACTCCTCCCCCCTTCTTTATTTGTCTGTCCCTTTTAAATAAGGATTCATGCCATTTAGTGTGGAGGGGTGGAGGGGAAAGGCAGGGGGAGCAGGAACACAGGAGAAACAAAAGAATAGAAGGGTTTTTATGTATTTCTGGGTTTCCCCTTTTATTTTCCCCAGAGAATCAAATGATAGGGGATTTTTTCATTCCCTGGGAAACAAATACGTATCCTTAAGGATTTCCTCATGGGCAAGGGTAGTCAACCTGTGGTCCTCCAGATATCCATGGACTACATGGATCATTTGCTGGCAGGGGCTCATGGGAAATGTAGTCCTTGGACATCTGGAGGACCACAGGTTGACTACCCCTGCTCATGGGAACTTAGAAGCAGCATCGGAGCCCTAAGTGGTGGAAGGGTCAGCTTCAGGACCTCGGACAGCAACTTGGGTATCAAGAGTTCTTGCTTCACTCTACTGCCCCTTGTAAACAAAACCCTTAAAACCTTGAATTCAAGACAACATCCGAATGAACAAGATGCTCTGCATTGTTAACATTCAACATGTTAAAAAGTACCCTGTTGGATGGAACATTTGAGTATTCCTCCCAGTCAGAAGTGTTCACGGTTTTGATTGATAAGTTTTTGGGACACCTATTGAGACAGACATGGACCAGTACTCTTTATAGGCAACGTGATGTAATTTTTTACATCCATCCGTGCTAAAATAAATACACAAGATGGGGGCACGATTTTCATTGCTTTAAAGGGTCACTTAAATTCATACTCAATTTCCCCTCCTGCACAATCAGAAAGTGACTTTTGATATTATTTAAGATGCCTCACTTGCACGTTCGGACAATTATCTTTTCTGACAGGCCATGCAAAGGACCGTGCCTCGTTTGCAGAGCTTCTGCTTTCCATTAAGAAATCCCCAAGTTTAATCTCCATAATCTTCGGTTAAAAGGATCTGGTACTTGTTAAACTTCCTGGCTTCAGACCCTGTACAGTCGCTGCCGATCAGAGGAGACAGTTCTGAATTTGACAGACCAATGGTCTGATTTGACTTAAGGCAGATTCACTTGTTCATGCATCTATTCACATAAGAAATGTACTCTTGGAAGAACAAATTCCCACATCATGTGTGATTTCCCAGGACACAAAGCAGTTTTGTTATGATGTTCATGGAAGCAACGGTTTAGTCTTGCACTTCGGGGCTTCTGATGTTACGCCATCCACCCCCAATAGATCATGCATTTAAACACATCTTATAAGGCAGGGGTAGTCAACCTGTGGTCCTCCAGATGTCCATGGGCTACAATTCCCAGGAGCCCCCTGCCAGCGAACACTGGCAGGGGCTCATGGGAATTGTAGTCTATGGACATCTGGAGGACCACATGTTGACTACCCCTGTTGTAAGGGAACATCTAGAATATAAGAATGTGAAAAGAGCTCTGCTCAGCTACATCAGATTCAAAGTCCTTCTTCTTCAGCATCCTCCTGATCCCTACAGTGGACAGCCTGCACCTGTAATGAACTCAAAACAATGATCTTAAGGCTGTTAACCTCAGCATCTGGTATGCAAACCTCTGGCAGGGGTGGCCAAGCTGTGGCTCTCCAGAAGTCCGTGGACTACAATTCCCATGAGCCACTTCCAGAATGTTGACAGGGGCTCATGGGAGTTGTATGGACATTTGGAGAGCCACAGTTTGATCACCTCTGATGTAGCGTTTTCAAGGCAAGACATGAAAGGAAGTAGTTTCCCATTGCCTGCCTCTGCATAGTAGCCCTGCACTTAGTGGTCTCTCATCCCTTGTATAGAATCAAAGAATCATAGAATCATAGAGTTGGAAGGGGCCATACAGGCCATCTAGTCCAGCCCCCTGCTCAACGCAGGATCAGCCCTAAGCATCCTAAAGCATCCAAGAAAAGTGTGTATCCAACCTTTGCTTGAAGCCTGCCAGTGAGGGGGAGTTCACCACCTCCTTAGGCAGCCTATTCCACTTCTGAACTACTCTGACTGTGAAATTTTTTTTCCTGATATCTAGCCTATATCGTTGTACTTGTAGTTTAAACCCATTACTGCGTGTCCTCTCCTCTGCAGCCAACAGAAACAACATCCTGCCCTCCTCCAAGTGACAACCTTTCAAATACTTGAAGAGGGCTATCATGTCCCCTCTCAACCTCCTTTTCTCCAGGCTGAACATTCCCAAGTCCCACAACCTATCTTCATAGGGCTTGGTCCCTTGGCCCCAGATCATCCTCGTCACTCTCCTCTGTACTCTTTCAATTTTATCTACGTCCTTCTTGAAGTGAGGCCTCCAGAAATGCACACAGTACTCCAGGTGTGGTCTGACCAGTGCCGTATACAATGGGCCTATGACATCTTGTGATTTTGATGTGATGCCCCTGTTGATACAGCCCAAAATGGCATTTGCCTTTTTTACCGCTGCATCACACTGCCTGCTCATGTTTAGTTTACAGTCCACAAGTACCCCAAGGTCTCGTTCACACACAGTGTTACCTAGAAGCGTATCCCCCATCCAGTAGGCATGCTTTTCATTTTTCTGATCCAGATTCAGAACTTTACACTTATCTTTATTAAATTGCATCTTGTTCTCATTTGCCCATTTTTCCATTGTGTTCAGATCTCATTGAACTCTGTCTCTATCTTCCAAATTGTCCTCCAGATGTTCGCAGATCGCTCCCTTCAATATCTGCTCCGTTATCTTCCCCACAACAGAGATCAGACTCACTGGTCTGTAGTTTCCTGGGTCATCCTTCCTCCCTTTTTTGAAGATTGAAATAATGTTTGCTCTCTTCCAGTCCTCCGGGACATCTCCAGTCCTTAAAGAGGTTCCAATGATGATGGACAAGGGCTGTGCAAATTCTCTGGAAAGTTCTTTGAGCACTCTCGGGTGCATTTCATCTGGAACAGGGGATTTGAACTCATCCAGTGCAGCTAAATGCCTCTCAACAACCTCTCTATCCATGTTAACCTGCCACCCAACACTATCCTTTGGCTACGGCCATCTCTAGATATGCCTAAACCCTTTGACCTGTGGGAAAAAACAGATGTAAAATAGGCACTAAGCCTTTCTGCTTTCTCTGCATCTTCCGTTAGAGTTTGTCCATCCACACCCAACAGTGGGCCTATTGCCTCCTTTACTTTACGTTTCCTCCTCACATAACTGAAAAATCTTTTCTTGTTACAATGGGCTTCCCTGGCCAATCTTAGCTCACTCTCAGCTTTGGCCTTTCTGATGATTGTATTAACAAGGGCCAACCCTACTTAGCTTCTGAGCCTGGATGGGATTGAGCTAACCTGGGCAATGGAGACTTCCACTCTCTTGCCACTCAGATATACCATTTAGTTGTCACAGTCTCCTTGAGTTGTTCTACTCTTCTTTCAAAATCAGTTGAAACAAGTGGCCACCCCGATGTTTGACAGCAGTGCAATGGATGAAAATGTATTTTATTAACTGCCCATGAGCTTTGATCTCAAGCTTCACTGTCACACTATTCAGAATTTTACCAAACTTGATCATGCCCCTCTTTATCTCTCCCCCCTTTAAAAACTGCTGCCTGTCTGTGTTTGGGACGAAAAGAAGTACAAATTTATTGTGCATTTGATCTTGTGATGGAAGCCTAGTGAATAAAGTTTGACTTGACTAGGCTAAAGAAACACCTTCCCTGCTCAAAAGAAGGAGAAGCCCTCTCCTGCATGGTCTTCCCGTCCCCCAAATCCAGGCCTCACACAAGCCCCTTTCATGCTGCCCCACCCTCACCCCATCATTTCCCCCACGGTGGATGCTGTGAATTAAACACAATGAGATGAGTCATTTTTTTTTCTGAGTAGGAGGAAATTTCTGCGAGGAAGAAGAAGAAAAGGAGGAGGAGGAGGAAGAGCAAGCATCTCTATCCGAAACCCGTTCATTTTGGTGTATTTGGTTTGTTAATTGCCACGAAAATTGATGTTGTCTTGTGACAAATAGTTTTGGAAAGAATAATGCGTTTCTAAGAACTCTTGCTTTGCAATAACATCTCCAAAGTTCTTGTGCACCTCAAATCAAGATGACCTTCACTCCCCCAGCTTTACAATCTTCAATTGTAGCATTTCTCACACATGGCTTATTGCTTCGAGGAAGGCCAGATGCTGCTTTTAGAAGAAGAAGAGTTTGGCTTTTATACCCTGCTTTTCATGGCCTGAAGGAGTCTCAAAGTGGCTTACAATTGCCTTTCCTTCCTCTCCCCACAAAAGACCCCCTTTGAAGTAGTTGGCGCTGAGAGAGCTGTGAAAACAGTGCTATCAGGGCTGTGACTGGCCCAGGGTCGTGGTTGTGGTCGTGGTCGTCTTCTTCTTCTTCTGCAGGATAGATTAGGCTGAGGGACTATGACTGGCCCAAGGTCATGATCGAGTGAGAATTTAAACTGGGTCTCCCATCTGATCAGTCTACTGCCTTCCCTCACATGTAACAGGACACTGACAGAGGGGAGTTAAAGGCCCTTAATATCTGAAGGCCAAATTGTCCCTCCATTGCAGCTTGGCCTTCACGGAGCTTTGGCCAGAATCCTGGGTTCTCTTTCTCTCATTTTCTCCTCACACTGACCCTCTGAGGTAGCCTAAATGGGCCCAAAACCACCCAGTCAGAGCCATGGCAGGATGGGCATTTGAATTTAAGTCCCAGGGTAGCTGCTGAGCCATCCCTGCATTGGGTGGGCAGGAGATGACCGCCATTTTCGGCAGCACCAGGGCACCAGCTGCCTTTCCGTCCTCTCTCCTGCAGGGCTGTTCCAGGTTCTTTTGTAGCACCTCTCCTTGGCTATTTGAAGTTACTCCGACTAGTGAGGGGACAAGAGTCAAGGAGGTTTCATGTCACCTTCCCAGAACTCTCTGGTGCTGCATTCATTGGTATGTGGGATCTCCCAGAATTTGCAATCCATCCCCTGCCTTTGAATCCTGGGATATTATTGCCGGGTTCAAGCAGCTATGGCATAGTCTGCACAGCGTTGGCAGGGCTGGCTGTTTTGGAAGCACAGTCAAAGGCTGCTCAGCCCTCAAAAGGCTCGTGAACGTGGAGTGTGGAGGCAAGTGGGTAGATGGGCAGTGTTACATAGCAGTCAGAGCATTGGACTACAGATCTGGGGTCAAGGCACCCACTGTGCCATGGAAGCTCCTTGGGGGCCATTCACAGAGTCTCAGCCTGGTCTACCCTGCAGGCTTCTTGTAAGGATAAAATGGAGGAGAGAAGGACCACAAAGCAATGCAGAAGAGCAACCATTAGACTTTGTGAAGAGAAGTTGTTCAGATAGAAGAACCTCTGAGCTTCAGATGTCACTATTCCACAAAGGAGACATGGAGACTGGAGGAGGGGAAGAAGGTGGGGCAAAACCGAGCTAGCAGCATCGCTGAATGTGCCAGCTCTCTTCTGCTTGCAGGTATTTAACTAAAGCATGCCCAGAGGTACCTCTAGCAGCAGAGGAAAGGGGTATGTGTTTCACTAGTAGCAGTTCAATGCCCTAGGAGCAGCTTGTTTCTCCTTTTTCTGCAAGTATTCTCTCCGAGGCTTGGCACCTGACCTGAAGCTTTTGAGTGAGCTGGACCAGTGGATCCAGAACTTGCCCATGACTTGAAATATTGTTGATTGAAATGGTATTTTGTTTCAGGTCCTTGTTGGGGAGAAAAAGGGGTAGAAAACCACATAAGCTTAGCACGTTGAGTTACCTGGGACCAAGGTCTTAATCAAACTACAGCTCCCAGACTTCTCTAGGAAAGAAGAACAAACCCAAAGCTCTGGGAAACCCAGTTGTGTCAGCAAGCCATGGTCCATCCAGACCCCTTGTAGCAGCCAAAAACCAGTGTTGCAGTGATTAAACTATTGACTTCTTAGCCAGGAAAGGACAACAGTGTCCTGAAGCTCAGAGACCTGTTGCTCTAATTTCTCTACGCTTGCTGAATGGGGCGCCTTCTGCTCAGACTTCAGAGGGGGGCTCAAATGTGTGTAACAAATAACCCTGACGCAACTTGGCTGGCAAGAGGACTGTTCCCACGAAATCTGTTCAGCAGAGGCAGCCTTGCGTCACTGTGGACGTCTGATTCCAAGCCTTCAGGCACTGTGAGGGAAGAAGCCCACCCCAATGCAAGGCAAATGAGTCTGGCCCGCGAGAGAAAGAGCCGAGTCATTGGGAAGCCACCAACACAGCCAAAATGTTCCCGTTAGTGAAACATTCTGTGAAAAAGTCCCTCCATTGGCTGTTCCCAAGTCCTATGGAGAGCGTGGGCGGTGGACTGGAGAGAAGTTGCTCACCACAGAACGTTCTGTTTCCTTAGAAAGAAACAACCCTGAACCAGTGGGCAGCTCTGAAAACCATCCCCCCCCCCAATATGAAAAGGTCGGAGAGAAGACCTTCACACAAGCCTTCTCCCTGACATGTTAATTTTCTTAATGCAGGGAGCATTTCTTGGCATAGGGCAGAACCCCCAACCCGTTGCCCTGGGTCACCCTGGAGCATACAAATGTGCTTCTTGGCCTCCACCAAGGTAAGGATTCCTTTAAGTGGTAGAAGGCTGGGTCTGAGGTAAATAAAAGGTAGCACAGGCTTTGGCAAATAAAATGCAAGTTGGTGATCAGACAGGCAAAAAGGGACTGTGAGGAAAATCGGGAAATAATTCTGCAAGTACATTAGAAAAAATCTCTAATTTCTCCAAATACACTAGAAGCTGAAAAACAGCCAGAGAGGCAGTAGGGCTGTGAGGCAAAGCACCCTGCAGGGTTAATATGTGTAGTTAGGGCTTTATTCCACCTTCCAGGTGCTGCTAATTGGGCCTCTTGGCCTTTATGTCTTCAAGGCCAAAGTAAGGAAGGGAATGATTGGTTTGACCTGAGAACCTGTGAGCCATTGGATGGGATGGGAAGAATCAGGACTGATGAGGTAATTTTCCGCAGGGTTCTGCACATTCTGATTGGATTGTCGTCATCACCTGATGCCAGTGGGCCCGAAAACTATAACTGGGCTAAAAACCTGGAGAAGAAAACTAGCTTGGATGCGGATGGACTGAAAGTCTCAACTATGAAATCTTACATAAGGCCATACAGACTGGGTCACTGTCTTCCACAACCAGCACCACTCCTCCATAGTCTAGGCTTGTGCCAAAGCCAGGCACTGTTAACATCTGCCAAGACACTGCTGGGCCAGACTCCATCTCTCTAACCTGTCCTTTGCTCCTGGTTTGGAATGTCAGATTCACCTGAGCTCTTCCGTCCCTCCCCCCCCCCATTGTAGTGCTGATTGAGTGGCCAGCAGAGCCATGTTTGCCTACAGACTTCTAGGTAATCTCCTTTGTCTCATAACTACGACTCACCCTAGGCCAATCTGCCAGGGGAAATCATTTCCCCTCACCTCCATAGATAGACCCATTGTCATGATAGTTCCTTTTGTATAAACCCATTAATGCCCAGCTCTGGATCTGGCTAGGCCATTTCCCAACTTCCTACCTATGGAAAATTCCATCATGTGCCCACCGTGCCCCATCATGCCCCCACCATGAGCTCAACATGACCCCCTTTCCCTCAAAACCTATAAAAACTCTGGCTTTGCCAAGTCCAAGTGTGCTTCTGATTCGGGACCCATTCAGATCACCCTACACGCTGGCCGTGTTGACTTGTTCTCTGACCTCTCTGCTCTACAGGACTGGTAAATATACTGATTGCAATATCTTTTCTCCCTTTATTTTCCTATCCGATCGACTCCTAGTGTGCTAGATATATTTTTGCCTATTTCTTTTATTGTTTCCCTTCCAATAAAGATAGTTATTATTTTACTATAACTATCTGTTGTCTGCCTTGAGTTCTGAAGGGTGTAATCTCCTTGCAAACATTGGCAAACGATCCAGTTCGCTACATTACCGAACCTCTCGCAAGCAATTCCCCATTGCTAGATCTGTGTGAGTTTCTGGCAACTTAAATGTTGAGATTGCAATGGGCAGGGAGGTAGAGCAGGGGTAGTCAACCTGTGGTCCTCCAGGTGTTCATGGACTACAATTCCCACGAGCCCCTGCCAGCAAACGCTTGAGCTGCAGCTTTTAACTCTGGGACTGTAAGACTGTGCTGTCTAATGCAGCTTCCAAATGTGTTAGATAAGTAAGATGTTTTTTTGTTTTGTTTTCCTTGTGTGATTTTAGAGCTGAGTGTTGACTAGAATTATTGTCTGAATCATTATTCTAATAAATTCTATTCAAAAGGAGTGTTTCTTCTGTACACCAGTTCTGGGAACCCTCAGGGTTCAGACTTCGGCTGCTTGACAGATGCCCTTGGATGAACAATGGGTAAAAGGGTACTAAAAGGGTACTGCTCGGCCCGGTACTTTTTAACATATTTATTAATGATCTAGATGAGGGGGTGGAGGGACTACTCATCAAGTTTGCAGATGACACCAAATTGGGAGGACTGTCAAATACTCCGGAAGATAGAGGCAGAGTTCAACGAGATCTGAACACAATGGAAAAATGGGCAAATGAGAACAAGATGCAATTTAATAAAGATAGGTGTAAAGTTCTGCATCTGGGTCAGAAAAATGAAAAGCATGCCTACTGGATGGGGGATAGACTTCTAGGTAACACTGTGTGTGAATGAGACCTTGGGGTACTTGTGGATTGTAAACTAAACATGAGCAGGCAGTGTGATGCAGCGGTAAAAAAGGCAAATGCCATTTTGGGCTGTATCAACAGAGGCATCACATCAAAATCACAAGATGTCATAGTCCCATTGTATACGGCACTGGTCAGACCACACCTGGAGTACTGTGTGCAGTTCTGGAGGCCTCACTTCAAGAAGGATGTAGATAAAATTGAAAGGGTACAGAGGAGAGCGACGAAGATGATCTGGGGCCAAGGGACCAAGCCCTATGAAGATAGGTTGAGGGACTTGGGAATCTTTAAGTATTTGAAAGGTTGTCACTTGGAGGAGGGCAGGATGCTGTTTCTGCTGGCTGCAGAGGAGAGGACACGCAGTAATGGGTTTAAACTTCAAGTACAACGATATAGGCTAGATATCAGGAAAAAAATTTTCACAGTCAGAGTAGTTCAGCAGTGGAATAGGCTGCCTAAGGAGGTGGTGAGCTCCCCCTCACTGGCAGTCTTCAAGCAAAGGTTGGATACACACTTTTCTTGGATGCTTTAGGATGGTTAGGGCTGATCCTGCGTTGAGCAGGGGGTTGGACTAGATGGCCTGTATGGCCCCTTCCAACTCTATGATTCTATGATTCTAAAGGGGGAGAAGAAAATGGCAGAATACCTGAATACATTTTTTTGCCTACTGTGGAAGGTGGCAGGTGCTTGCCTATGCCAATTGCAAAAGGGATGTCAAAAGACCTGATGAGAGAGGATGTCCTACTACTGATGGGTGAATTAAGGATGGACAATTTACCTGGCTCAGATGGCAGCCATACAAGAGTTTGTCTCCTGACAAAATAGGCAATCTATCACTAATATCTGCCTCCATTCCCAGGGACTAGAAGGAAGCAAATGTAACCTGCATCTTTAAAAAAGGTTACATAAGAGATCTGGGAAATTACAGGCCAGTGTCTCTAATGTTGATACCAGATAACTTGGTGGAATCTGTTATTACAAGTAGAATGCATAGGCACATATATGAACAAAAGCTATTGAGGAGGATTCAAGATGGATTCTGTAATGGAAGAACTTGTCTCGCTAACCATTTTGAGGTCATTGATGGGGTGAACAATATCTGGACATGGATGACCCAGTAGGTACTGTTAATATAGACTTCCAGAAAGCTTTTGATAAAGTTCCTTGTCAAAGCCTCCTAAGGAAACTCCATTCACGGGAATAAGAGCAGAAGTCCTCTGATGGATTGAAAACCAGTTAATTAAGAAAACAGAGTCAGGATAAATGGGCAGTTTTCACAGTAGAAGGTGGTAAGCAGTGAGATACTTGGTGTAGCGATTAAGAGCAGTGTCTTCTAATCTGGCAAGTCATGTTTGATTCCCTGCTCCTCCTCTCTGTGTATCTTGCTGGGTGACCCTGATAAAGTTGTTCTGACTGAGCTGTAATATCAGGGCTTTCTCAGCCTCTCTTACCTCGCAGGGTGCCTGTTGTGGGGAGAGGAAAGAGAAGCTGACTGTAAGCCGCTTTGAGCCTCCTTAGGGTAGAGAAAAGCGGCATATAAGAGCCAACTCTTCCTCTTCTTCTTCAGTAATCTCAGGGGTCTCTCAGCCTCACCTTCCTCACAGGCTACATGTTGTGGGGAGAGGAAAGGGAAGGTGATTGTAAGCCACTTTGAGACTCCGGGAGAGAAAAGTGACATAGAAAAACCAACTGCTACTACTACTATTTACTCATTAATTTACTACTATTTGATCATTAATTATTTGAAACTGGGAGTAAGCAATGAAATGGCCAAGTTTGTGGCTTACGATAAGTTGTTCAGGGCAGTGAGAACCAGGGAGGACCCTGAGGCACTCCAGAGGGACCAGCTGAGGTTTGCCGAGTTGTTATCAGTGTGGCAACTGAGGTTCAACATGGGCAGGTACAAAGAAATGCACTCTGGAGACAAAAATCCTAACTGTACATATCCATTGATGGGGCAGTAGCTGACCAGGAGAGATATCTTGGTGTTGTGGTAGAAAACTCACTGAAGATATCCAACTTAGTGTGTGACTGCCATAATCAAAGGCAAATTCTATGCTGGGGATTATCAGAAGTGGATTGAAAACAAATCAGTCAGCATCTTAAAGCTCCTGTCTAAATCTATTGTGTGGCCTCATCTGGAGTACTCTGCGCCTCAGAGTGTGGGGACACGACAATTCATGCCTTGAATATAACTTTGTTAGTCATAAAGGTGCTACTGGACTCAAAATTGATTAATTTCCCTGTGAAGAAAAGTGAAAGAGGTGAGGGCTCTTGAGCTTGGACTCCCTGGAGAAATGACTGTTGAGGGGTGATGTGACAGAGGTTTACAAAATTGTGCATGGGATAGAGATGGCAGAGAAGGAGGTCCCTTCCTCCCAATATAAGAACTCATGGGCACTCAGTGAAATTAATGGGCAGTGGGCTTACGGAGGATAAAAGCAAGCACTTCTTCACCCAATGATTAATTAACATGTGGAATTCACTGCCTCAGGAAGATATCTTCAAGAGGAGATTGGATAGACACATGGGGCCCATGACTGGCTTTGCTGTTTTGGATGACCCTGGCTCTGTGTGGTAGAAAGTTCAGAGAGGCTGGTCCCATCCCAGCAATTGGTGGGATTCTGAGTTTTCCCTGAGTCATAGCTGGTCTCCAGAGGACAAACGGATGGCAGGTACAGTAGTTGAGCGATTGGGATGTGTGTGTCCTGCATAGTGCAGCGGGCTGGACTAGATGACCCATGAGATCCCTTCCAACTCTATCATTCTATGACAGAGATCAAATCCCCAAGCAGAAAGGATAGCTTTGAAGAACAGTTGAGGCCATCACATCCCCCAGAACTCTTTCCCGCAATGGAGGGGGTGATTCCAGCAGTGGGCATATTGCTGTAAGGCATGTTTTAGCAATGGGTATGTTCTCCAAACACAAAGCTTGCTTGGGTGGCTCAGAGCTGTCAAAACTAGCACACCCTCCTACCGGAGCCAGCTTCACCTTCCCTCGTCCTCTTGCTGAATCCGGCTGTGATATCACATAACTCCATGGTACGAATAACCAAATGGAATTGCCATTTTTGGTTTGCTTTGGCAGTCCTATTTGAATTCTACCTCTCTGTGTTCTTCCAGAGGCACTGTTTAGTTAGACAAAGAACCATATTTTCCAACCTGCCAAGCGGGGGAAGGCCTTTTATGTAGATTTACATGATGTGACAAACAGGCGGTTGAATAAGGGACCCTGTGCTGGAAGGGGACCAGACAACAATGCTGCTCCTTTGATCGGAGCTCTGTTCAGATTGTACCATATGACCTACATGCCCCTCAACAATCCCAGAAGTGTGATTTTCAGGCAAGGCGGCTGGATACCAGCCCCTTGTTCTCAGGAAATGTTGCAAACAAAACCATGCTCTCTGGAATCCCATTGTAATTTGATGGCAGTTCAGTGACAAATCAAAGAGTCATCTGCTCATTAAAATTCAACCAATTCGGAAACTGTCCCCTTGAAAGTCTTCCCAGCATTTCGTGCTTTCCCAAAAAACAAAACCCAACGGGCAGGACGGGGGAAGGAGGGAAAGCAAAACAAGGCTACATTCCTACCTTCCATCTGTTCCTAGGACTGCATCGACTTTAATTACAATAGAACTTTTCCGACCCTTTCAAGCTTCTCTCTCTGCCTTGAGCAGAGATCCGTTTTTTTCTTTTTTCTTTTGGTGTGCATTGAAAAAAAGCTGTTACAAAACCACACTGATCCCCACCAACAGTTCCCCAAGATGAAGGAAACAGAATGAAAGATCAGGAGCTAAGTTGATGCATCTGGAGAGTTTGTCCATTTTCAAGATATCTCCGCTTGTCTCCCCAACCCCAAAAGTTTCGTAAGAGTGAAAAGATGAAGAAGGTCGTACTGATAGCCCCGGGATTTCTCTCATTAGACTAATGAGTTTGTGCAGCATGGGAGAAAACTGAGCCACTGTAATCACATCAAGAATTTACCTTGACTTTAGGAATACAAGACAAACCATCCAGAGATGGTCTTCTTCCAAAACAGCAGACCAAAGGGCCGAATGGCCCAGCTGCAGGCAAGCACCTGAAGTGAGATGGAGGGTTGGCTTGGTACACAAGGTGTGTGTGTGTGTGGGGGGGGGGGGATGCGGACGATTGCCTGAAGCTGCCATCTCTCCCTATTGTTCAGAGATGAATGCAGTTTGTTGTGAGTGCCTGTGCTGATTTATCGATGAGAGCTAGGTGCTCACTTACAATGGACTGTTGATAATGATGTGTCCCAATGGGGAGAAAATGCAACGGGAAAGTGAGGTCTTTGGGATGGAACACCTCTCTGAAGCTCTTCAAGAAGCTTCCTGGAATGACTTTGCAGAAAGGCAGTTCCTTGGTTAGTCTGTCTAGGAGGCCCTGGTGGTGTAGTAGCCAGCATGCTGCATTTGGAGACATCAAGAGTCAAGCTTCCACTTTGCTCTGAATGCTGCTGAGCATCAGGAAATCTGATGGCAGGAGAGCCAGGAATCCACACAAGTTGCCCCAAGTGCAGCTCAAGGAGTTCCCTGGGATTGATTATTGATCGATTAATACCCTGTGGAGATCTGAAGTGGCTTACCTCATTGTCTTGTCTTCTGTTTTATCCTCAGAACAATCCTGGGAGGTGGGTTAAGCTAAGAGAGAGGAAATGGCCCAGGGTCCCCCAGCAAGCTTCCATGGCAGAGTGGGAATTTGAACCTGGGTCCCCCAGATCCTAGTCAGGCATTCTCAACCACTAGACCATGCTGACTCTCAATCTGAGCCTATAAAAGATTCCTTGGTTCTGGAGTGACTCTATTCACCCAGGCAGGTCATCAAAATTGGGCAGCCCACACTGTCTTTGTCTAATGTGTTGTTAACTCAGTGCTCTGAGCCCCTTTGACACAGGCATGATATGGTTCAACAATTGCCTGGATGAGGACCCCCTCAGTGGAGGTCTTCAAGCAGTGGATAGACAGGTAGTTTTTTGAGAATACTCTATCTTAGAATTTCCTCAACTTGTAGTCAGCTGTCCAATTCCAGGACTCCAAGAAAAATGTCATAAATACATTTAGTTATTTTTATTTAATTTCTGAACCATCCCTCCTCTCCCTGTGCCACTTTACCTCCAGTTGTTTATTTATTAAACATATATACCGCCATTCCCAGCAAGCTGGCTTGTGGTGGTTTACAATAATAGATGAAACAATACAATCCCAGTAATGAAAACCCTGGTGGGTCTCTTGAAAGCATCTGGATGTCAAAACCATATATCCCTGCATTTACCATTTGTTGATTTACTGTGCCTTCCATTTTGTATAATTGATTACTCTAGGTGTGAATTGTAGCTGATTTAGTGTGAAGAAAGCAAGAAATCTGGCCTTTTCTTAAACATTAAAAACACAAAAATAATGACCACTGCAAAAAAACAGACATGGCACAATAACAAGTGATGGTGAAGAGACAGAATGCATTCAAGAATTCATTTTTCTTGGATCACAAATGGATCAGTGTGGTGGTTGCAGTATGGAAATTAAACATCAAATTGCTCTGGGTCACTCAGCAAGGATGAGTTTGAATCAAGCATGGAAAAGCAAGGACAAAAGCCTGATTACCAAATGTAGCTTAGTTAGGCCTATTATTATTATTATTATTATTATTATTAGATTTATATCCCGCCACTCCCTTGTGGCTCGTGGCGGGTAACAATATCACAAATCCCCATTAAGAATGGCAAGAACGGCAACTCAGCTTCCCCCCCTCCCTCCCACTACTAGTGGGTGGAGAGGAGGTCCTGATGATGTTTTGCTTCGGGTCCAGAACCCGAGTCCCTGGGGGAGGCATAGATCTATTATCAGCCCCGGCCTCAACCATAAACCTGGCGGAAGAGCTCCGTCTTGCAGGCCCCTTGGAACGTTGAAAGATCCCGCAGGGCCCACAGCTCTCCCGGGAGCTCATTCCACCAGGTCGGGACCAGGACTGAAAAGGCCCTGGCCCTGGTCGAGGCCAGGCGTGCTTCCCTATCATATTTCCATTAGCCACTTTTGGCTGTGAAAGGTGGATGAAGAAATCAGCCCTCATTCATGTGAACTCTGGTGCTGGAGAAGGCTTCTGCAGATTCTGTGGACAGCGAAAGTCACAAACAAGGAAATATGTGCATAAGGCCTGATCTCTCGCTGGAAGGCAAAATCCCGAAACTCCAGCTCACTTACATTGGCCATGTCATGTCACCCAACTCAATGGAGAGCACTTATGCTAGGAATGGCCAGTGGTAAAAAAAAAACCAGGCCAACAAAGAATGCGGTCAGAGGTGCAGTGGTTAGGTATGATCAAAATGGACGCTGGCCAGAGCATCATTCAATTAAAAGAAGCAATGCAGGATCGAAAACCTGGCAACTGTTGGTCAATAGGATCACCAAAAGTCTGACAGGACTGGATGGCTAACAGCCGTAGCAGCAGCAGGTAGCTCCAGGAATTCTGGCTCTGGTGCTTTGATTGGTGGGACAGTCTGCTTATTGGGAGCAACTCTCACCCTGACTAGGCAGTGTAGGAAACAGGATGTTGGAAATGGATCCAGCAGGGATCTTCTCATGTCCTTAGTCTTCAAACCAGAGTAAATTGGATGTGCAGAAGAAAAAATGTCAAATGTTCTCATTGATTGGTCCCTCCAGCCGCAGACCCTTGCCATGTACCATCTGGGATGGAATAAAGTCTACGAGGGTGCACAGCTCCTCCAAGCTAGCGGTGGCCCAGATCCTTCTTTTTGCATCCCTTAATTTTCGTCTTTCTGCTCGCAAAACCAAGCAAGCCAGCTAAAACACAATATCTGCCTGCAGACTGGGTGCAAAAGCCTGGGCGAGCCGATCACTCCTCCCATCTGTTCTTCTCCACAGCAATCTGCCTTTGAAAACGATTCTTACATAAATTGTGGAAGAAGAACCGTGGCTGCACCTGGGTTTTGTTCAGCAGAGAGGAATGTGCATTTCCTAAGCAAGGTGTCACCCCTCTGCCCTACCAACGGGTTGAGTTGGGATGCAGTACCCCTGTGGTAGCCATTTTGGGGTTGGTTTCACCCTCCCCTTCAGCAGCCATGACAGGATTTCAATATTCTGCACATTCCCACAGGAGCAACTAGCTTGAGAGTCAGCGCTCTGGACAGTAACTTTACCCACCATATTCTCTGACTCCAAAATTGCTCCAATGTCACTGTTGCTTTATCGTTGACTCGCCTCAAATTAATCATTGCCGTGTCTTGTGAATGGCATAGGTTTGACAAAATTTAATGTTGGCTCACTGCCACCATGAATAACAAGATATTTAAGGGTCTGGGGACTGTTATTGCAGAAGGAGTTTGATTCCTTACAGGGAAGTTTCATTTCTTAAGACAGAAATGTTGCCTTTGCGTGAACCTTGCAATATTCCCCAGAAGAAGGCCCTGCTCCAGGTAAGGGTCCCCAGGGCTCTGGGATCCTGTCCCTGTTTGATGGATCAGCAGTTGCACAATAAGGAGGAGGTGCAATGTTGTATGATGTCACAACAGCCCTTTCACTTACACAGCCGAAATAATGTCACTGAACTGCGGTGTTGCTCCAGGAACTTCCTGAATCTCTTTGGCTCTCCTGATGTCCATGGACTACAATTCCCATGAGACCCTGCCAGCATGTGCTGAATCTCTTTGGCTCTCCAGATGTCCATGGACTACAATTCCCATGAGCCCCTGCCAGCATGCGTTGAATCTCTTTGGCTCTCCAGATGTCCATGGACTACAATTCCCATGAGCCCCTGCCAGCATGCATTGAATCTCTGTGGCTCTCCAGATGCCCATGGACTACAATTCCCACGAGCCCCTGCCAGCATGCACTGGCAGGGGCTCATGGGAATTGTAGTCCATGGGCATCTGGAGAGCCACAGTTTGGCCACCCCTGTGGAAATTCCTCGGCAACTCTGCAATAAGGAGATTTCACTTCTGGATGCCAAACCTGAGGTGACTCTGCAGCATCCTACACAGTGATACGGACCATGCCCTGACCCCCCCCAATTACTGGGGGTGGACAGCTGATGTCTGTCAATCGTACAATGAGGGGACAGGCTAGGGTTACTCAGTATTCCTTCAGAGAAGTATATTTTTCTGTGCATGGTATTACTTCATCGTTGTCTGGTAAGGAGCTCGCTTCGGTGCCGGCAAGAGGAGGCGGTGCTCATCGGCAGTGGCAGCTGAAGGCAAGGGTGGGGGGGCCTCTGTTTCATACGCTATTACAAACATTTTCATCTTGCCGTTCCCCAAAATGTCCAAAAGGGACTTGAGAAATACAAGGCACAACTAATTTGCCAGAGAGCGAAAACATTAGCTTACAGGTTACGGACGACAGATGCCTCAGCAGCATGAGAAGGAAAATATAGATTCTGACTGACAGATATCAGGAAATAAATTAGCCAGATTTCACGTTTCACGGGGCTGGTGAAAACGGCTCTGCTTTTAAAAGCAAATCGAATCGGGAACACTAACTAAAGAGCCATTATTGAGAAATTAACAGGTGTTAGCTGAAACAGAACTGAGTTTGCCTAATACGTCAGGGCCGGGAAGAAAATGGCAAATATGGTACTTCCCCATCTTCTGCTTTAGGCCCCGCAAGAGATGCAGCACTAGTGAGGGGCAGAAGGTATTCACCCCATGTCAGGGGTCAGGCTTCACATGACACTGGGGGGTTTAACTCTGGCATGTGTCATTGAGTCTGTAAAGAAGAAGAAGAAAAGTTGGTTCTTATATACTGCTTTTCCCTACCCGAAGGAGGCTCAAAGCGGCTTACAGTCGCCTTCCCATTCCTCTCCCCACAACAGACACCCTGTGAGGTGGGTGAGGCTGAGAGAGCTCTGATAATCCTGCTAGGTCAGAACAGCTTTATCAGTGCTGTGGGGAGCCCAAGGTCACCCAGCTGGCTGCATGTGGGGGAGTGCAGAATCGAACGTGGCATGCCAGATTAGAAGTCCGCACTCCTAACTACTGCACCAAACTGGCTCTCATTACATGACCACAGAAGAACCCTGCCTCCTTCTCCTCTCTTCAATTTGAGTATGACCGGCAAGTTCAGTATTCAGTGAAATATCAGGTCCCGCCCCCCCACCATCCCCAAACTCACCAACGGCGTTCTCTCGCTCCAGCAGCCAGGAGAAGGCAGCGCGGCCCCCCAGAGAACACACCGCATCGGCTGGCAGTCCAGTCTATGCGGTGATTCCCTGGCTGGTTGGCCCAGGATTGGCTGCTTGGCCCGGGATCAGGAGCTTCGCGGCTCCTGATTGGCCCCTCCGAGTTTTTATCCCGGACAGGGCCCGCCCTAACTCCTCCCACTCCTCCCACACAGCCCTTACTCTTTTATTCAGTCCGCGGCGCACCGCGCTGCGGGGATGTTTAAAGATGTGGACAGTCCATGCTATATGTAAATGATGGCTTGAAGGCCAACCAATAGCAAACAGAACTGAACACTAATAACGGACCAATCCAGGGCCCTGGTTAAGGGCCAATCAGAGCTATTGGCGGGATGCCTGAAGTGTATAAAAGTTGCCTGTGGGCCTGTTTTCCCTGTTTGGTGTTTGGAGTAGTGGTTGTTAATAAAGAACTGTTGTTTTCAAAGAACTAGGAGTCTATGTCTTGCCAAAGTCATAGACTTATTACAGGTACTAAGGGCCAAGCCCGTTGCATTCAGGAATACAACGGGTGTTAGATTTGGGGTGGAAGAACTCTGTGGGTGGCTTCTCCCTCTCCCCAGGACCTGGAAAGGCTGCAGGCAGCTGTTAGGGAACTCACTAGCAGGGGCAGCTCTCACACAGCAGGGATCTGCAGCCTCCGAGCCTCGCAGGGAAGTGGAAGAAGGAGGGGGTGTTCAGGGGTGGGGGATGGAACGCGATTGGCTGGCTGCAGGACAGACAGGCAAGCCGGTTGGAGGAGCAGGCACTCAGGGGTGGGACAGCTGCCTTTAGTGGGTGTTAAGTGCTGAGTGGTACTTAAGCCATGAGACACGCTCTTCCTCCAAGGCCTTACCATAAATCTATTATGTGGAACAGATTATAAAGATAAGGGTTATGTGATAAGGAAGGTTTCAAAGAAGAAACATAGTAAGGAGAGAGGAGATGGATATAGTAAGTTATGCTAATTTTTACACACAGAAAAAGAAACTTTTAATATATGGACTGGGGCCACTGCAGTGGGATAGATTGGGGATCCTCTCTCCTTGTTCTGTGCCGGGATGGTCCTTTTGAGTGCCCTTCTTTCCCATGCAGTGTAGCCGTGAGCTTTCTAACTTCTCCCTCTTCTAAACTCCCTGTTTACCTAACCATACTGGCATCTGTCTACATTTACCTGTGCCCTTTCATGGGTCTTGTCGAAGAACATGCTGTTGAGTTGCAACTGATCCATGGCAACTCCACCCATGGGGCATTCCTGGCAGGAGATGAGCCGAGGTTGTTTCCCATTGCTTTTTGCCATATAGCAGCCTCCATCTTCCTTGGTGGTCTCCCATGCTTCCTGTAACCATCCCTTGTTCACTGTAACCAACAAGCTCTGACAAGCTCAGGCTAAGCTCAGCTATTTTGGCTGCTTTGAAATCGTACAGCATCTATGTAATCTGGCTGGATCTTATTGTGGTTTTAAAACCCTCCAAGTTTCCTGAAATTGTTTCCATCAGTCTGGCTACTGATCCACAGTCAGGTGAGTCTCTATAGGCATTGATCCATCCGTTTGTAAAGCAGTTGTACTGGCAGCCTGTGAGGGATCGGTGTTATGATCAGTTTCACAGGTCACTCAGGCTGCTGCGATGTCATGGCAAGCACAGGCCAATCAACAGATGTCCTTTGATTTCCTCTGGCACAATGTCCAAAGGACTGGTGCAAATCAACTTTTTAACAAAATTAATGAAAACCAAGACGGGATCAAATCTGCTTGGCTCAACTGATCCGACAGAATAATGTCAGTAGGGTTTTCAGAGGCATCACGTCAAAATCACAAGATGTCATGGTCCCGCTGTATACGGCCTTGGTCAGGCCCCACCTGGAGTCCTGGGTGCAGTTCTCTGTGCCAACACACAGAGGAAGACCAGGTGCAGGGGAAAAGAGGAATAGTTTTAAAAACACACTGGGTCAAAAGGAGAGAGAATAGAACAAGCACTGTGGGGGCAGCTGCTGTCCAAACACGGTCATTTTCATCCACATACCCAATCAGATCTTCAGTGGCCAATGAGAAACTCTGCTGGACAAGAGCCCCAGCTGGCCACACCCACCTTCTACGAACACCTGGTAGGTGCCAAGAAAGTGCAGTGGCACCCACAGTCACCTGGCGGAGCCTACCAGTTAATTCATGCCAGTTCTTCCTCACCATCTTGAAAAAAAATGTGGAATGACCAGGAATATGAGATTCTGAGATCTCCTTCAATGCTTCTGTCTGACAGTGGTTTTACTTTGGGAACAATTGGTTGCATCTCAATCAAAGCAATTAGTTTTTACAGGTTTTTATCATTGGCGCCTGGAATAGTTCGGCGTATTGTGGTCCTGCCCCTTTAATCCTCCTCCTTGGTTCTCTGCTCAGCTTCAGAGATTTCTGGCTTGGTGGCTGCCGTTAGCATCCTCTTCCAGGCCTGGGTTTTGTAAGCGACATTGTTTTGGTCTCCACTCAGGTTAGCTGAGCCTTTGTACTACCTTTGCCTGGCACCAGTATGCAACAGCTGTAAAGTCTGGACATTATACTGTCAAATCCTTTTAGAGGAGACGAGAGTTGCACACATGGTTAACCTCTGCTCCTATTATAATGGTCCTTCAGAAGCACATGGTTGATTCTGCCTCATTGTAATGAGGTCTTAAGCAAGCAATGCCATCATTTCTGGTCCTTAAAAAGGTAAAGGTATCCCCTGTGCAAGCATCGAGTCATGTCTGACCCTTGGAGTGACACCCTCCAGCGTTTTCATGGCAGACTCAATACAGGGTGGCCTTGCCAATGCCTTCCCCAGTCATTACTGTTTTACCCCCCAGCAAGCTGGGTACTCATTTTACCGACCTCGGAAGGATGGAAGGCTGAGTCAACCTTGAGCCGGCTGCTGGGATCGAACTCCCAGCCTCATAGACAGACAGCTTCAGACAGCATTCCTGCCGCTTACCACTCTGCACCTAATTTCCTGACCCAAACAGAGCTTCAAGGAGCTTCATCAGTCTCTCTTGAGCATGTAAAAGGTGTGTCTTGGTCACACATTGGCTATGAGGGGCTGTAACTCAGGGGTGGAGCATCTCGTTAGCACACCGAAGGTCCCAAGCTTAATCTCTTGCATTCCCAGTTAAAAGGGTCAGGTGATGGGAAAGACCCTGGAGAGCTACTGCCAGTTTGCATGGAGAGCAGTGACTTTAACAGGCTGAGGGTAAGGCAGCTCCATGTGGTCTTGCACGGCCTTTCTGCAGCAACTAGCACAGGCTTTTTCAGCCAGGGTTTTGTGAAACCATTGGATTTCTTGACAGCCATGGAAGGGGTTTCTGAATGGGTGAGCAAATGAGAACAAGATGCAATTCATTAAGGACAAGTGCAGAGTTCTACATCTGGGTCTCAAAAATGAGAAGCAGGCATATTGGATGGGATATACACTTCTGGGTAGCAGTGCGTGTGAATATGATATTGGGGTACTTGTGGACTGAAAGCTAAGTACGAGCAGACAGGCTGATGCAGTAGTGAAGAAGGCGAATGCAGTCTTGGGCTGTATCAACAGGGGCATCACATCAAAATCACAAGATGTCATCATTACATCAATATTATACCACATTGGTCAGACCCCACCCGGAGTCCTGTGTGCAGTTCTGGAGGCCTCCCTTCAAAAAGGAAGTGGACAAAATGGAAAGGGGGTCAGAGGAAGGTAATGAGGATGATCCGGGGTCCAAGGACCAAGCCCCATGAGGAAAGGCTGAGGGACTTGGGAATGTTCAGCCGGGAGAATAAGATGTTGAGAGGAGACATTATTGCTGTTTTTAAGTATCTGAAAGGTTGTCACTTAGAGGAGGGCAGGGAAAGGTTCCTGTTGGCAGCAGAGGAGAGGACCTGCAGTAATGGGTTTAAACTACATAGAGAACAACATTGGCTAGATATCAGGAAAAAAAAAATTCTCAGTCAGAGTGGTTCAGAAGTGGGATGGGCTGCCTAGGGAGGTGGGGAGCTCCCCCTCACTGGTGGTCTTCAAGCAGCAGCTGAACAGGTATTTATCTTGGATGCTTGAGGCTGATCCTCCATTGAGCAGGGGGTGGGACTAGATGGCCTGAATGGGCTCTTCTGACTCTAGGATTCCATGATTCTAAAAACACAGTGAAACTTGTTTCTATGCATACTTACTCTGATGTAATTCCCCTTGGCTCAGGGGGGCTAACTTGGGAGGTACAGTTTGCCGGCAGGAGCTCTGCTGACCCTGTCAACCCAGAGCCCCCCAGTCTTCCACCCTCAAAGTCTGGCCCTGCGACAGAGAGACTCGGCATGTTGAGTTACAAGTGATGGGCTATGCACATCTGCCCATGGTAGATCACCACATCATGAAAGGAAAGGACACTTAAAAACCAACAGGCTGTGAATTTATGTGGCTGCAGATGAGACAAAAAGATGAGTGGAGCCATGTGGTGAATTTTTTCAGACCTACTGGTGAACTTGAGCTTTGCCTTGCCTCAGCCCACCCCCATCTGTGCTGCAGCCTAATGCAAGATGATGCACGTCCAACGGCCGTCCCCAGAGAGGGGAGAGATGGCTGCCAATCAAAGTGCAAATGACCTCGGTCTGGTTCGTTTGGCCACGTGCACAGAGAACAGCCTGAGTGGAACATTACAAACCAATTTTCTTCTCGGGCATGTATAATTGGTGTAAAATCTCCACGTTGGTTGCTGGCAAGCCACAGCACTGCCAAAAAAACAGAGCAGGGGAAAGAGGTGAAGCAGAGGACAGAAAGACGGGGTGGGAGGAGGAGGAAGGAAGGGAGAAAGAGAGGGGGTGAAAGAAAATAAAGAGATTAAGTTCCATCCCCTTGTTTCATTGTTGTACATTGATTTCTCCCTCCCTCCCCACCTTGGCCCATCCCACTGTCCCTCTGCCCTCCCTCCCTCTTCCCCTCCCTCTTCACTCTTCCAGGAGAAAGTGACTGTTGGAAAAGGAGAGGGAGAGAAAAAAAGAAGACAGGCCCTGCTGTGGAATTATTTAACAAGCCAGAATGAATTGCATTTGAAATCATTTAAATGGGATCTGGGAGTATTTAACTGCAGCACAGGAACTTAACAAGAGTGGGAAAGGATCTTTGTGCTAATTGCTGGCAATGATCTACCTACAGAGAACATGCAGCAATTAGCCAGCCAGTCTGTAATTTTCTGTCTCGGGCCTATGCCTGCCCTGGAACATGGTGCAGCGTTTTGGTCAGAGCAACACCTGATGTTTCTGGCTACAGGTGAGCGGAGGCTTTAAAAAACAAAAGAGGTTTTGTGGTCATGACTCAAGGAAGCACAGGTGCACCGAAGGTTTGAGGAACCAAGCAAGGGCCTTTCAAGATAATTGATGCAGGGAATCAAACATGCACACTCACCCCGCTCCCCCCTCCCTGCCCATTACTCTGCAATCTTCCTTCATGCTTGTACTTCTATTAAGAGGGTATTACATTTCCCTCGCAAATGATCATAAAAAGAGCCTTGCTGGAAAAAGCCAGCGTATCTAGTCCAGCATCTGGTTTCCCACAGTGACTGGCCAGATGCATCTGAAAAGTCTACTGCAAGCCAGGCAAAAATCCCTTTCCTGTTGGGTTACCCCAGCAACTGCCTTTGAACATGGAGGTTCCATTTTGCTGTTGGTGAATGGTGAATGACCAGTGAGGGACGTCTCCTGTGTGCATTTGTTTAATTACCTCTTACCACCATATGTGACGGTCGAGCCTTAGGATCGTCAAGAGCTGGGGCCATTCTGCACAAGGACCAATGTTGCCAATTGCTTTCACAAAGCGGAAACACTATTTTAAATAGTGGAATCTCGGCGTTCCGCATACTGCATTTGTAATGGAATCCAGTAGCGTTTCATTCATTCCCCACAGGTTTCCGGTCTCGCAGGAATCGCTAGAAAGGAAGCAATTTTTTTCTGTGCTTGTTCCCACCCCTGGCCGTCAATCAAACGGAACAGCCAACGGGCGGTTGTTATCATGCTCCCGAAAAGCCCCTTTCCCTTTAAGTACAGTTTAAAAACACACACACACGTTTCAATGAATATGCCTTGATTCTTCGCAACATAGAGACCCATCTAGCTGCCATGTGAGCTGGCGATTCATCGTTACCACGCTCCCCCGAGTGGGAAAAAAATCCCCCCCTCACACGGGCACAATTTTTAGGCAAAATTAAAGGGAACTGGCGAACAGGGGGCAGTGTTGTGCTTGGGGACTTAGGGGAGCTTTAAAGCACTTCTGTGGAGGGACTGTAGCCGGAGAAGCCTCGCTGGGTGAATGAAGCCTCGCTCGTTCGTTGCTTTCCCCGCTCCGAGGAAAAAAAATGGCGATCGCTTCACCGAAAGTTCGCAGGAGAGAGCCAGAGGGAGGGACTTTGTTGCAACTGCTACATTGAGAATGCACATGTCTTTTTCACAAGTGTTGCAGGTTGTTGGCAAGAGTCCAGCAATTTTCTGAGGGTGAATCCACTTTTCCCGATTCCCCGGAAATCACTACAACGAAGCGATTTTGGCGCTAGTGTTGCAGGAGTGTTGCAGATTGCTCACGACATCATGTGGAGTGTAGTTTTAGTGGCGAAAACAAAATGCAAGACTAGTACTATATTAAAGTCATGCGGAATGGCCCCTGGACTTGACTGAATGGCTAACATCATCATCACCAATGAGCACAGGCGAGCACATGGCGAGCTGGGAGGGGGATCAGGAGACAAATTAAGGGGGTTCTAGTCGACTTAGGAAGTCAAGTGAAGTGAATTCCAGTGGGTAGGTGCTGCTGGCTCTTGGTAGCCCCACAACCTTCCTAGATCTCTGTTGGCCCCATATTCCAAAGCAATACCTTTGCTATGCCAGAAGGCCTAGTTTGGAAGGCTGGGGTGCAGGGCATTTTTAGCAGAAACCATTTAGCATAGACTCCTACAACACTTTGAAGTATGCAGGGAATGGAGATTGCCAGAATTGTCTTGGGCAAAAATAGGTATTTCTCATCTGATAACCATCTTCAAGAATTTAAAAGGCTGCCATATCGAGGATGGAGTGGTTCTCTCTTGCCCTGGAGGGATGGACCAGAACCAATGGGATGAAATTAATGCAAAAGGAATTCCGTCTAAACCTCTGGAAGAAGTTCCTGACATTTAGAGCAGTTTCTCAGTGGAACAGGCTTCCTTGGGACTGGTGGGTTCTCTATCTTTGGAAATCTTTAAACAGAGGCTGGATAGCCATCTGACAGAGGCTGATTCTGTGAAGGTTCAAGGGGGTAGCAAGTTACAGTAGATGAGTGATAGGGATGTGAGTGTCCTGCACAGTGCAGGGGGTTGGACTAGATGACCCAGGAGTCATTTCCAACTCTATGATTCTATTATCAGGTTTTGAGGGTCTGGAAGGGCCTGAATTATCCATCTCCTCCTGCACTGGCTAACATGATGCAACTTCTGTATGACTTGAATTTTTGAACGGCATAAGTGTTCATTTGGACCTGCACATCTCTGCGCCTGCCAGAACTGCATATTTTGTCACTGGATGGGCATTTTTTTAAAACTCATGCTGGTGTAATTTCACTTTTCTGGCATAATTTTGCATTCCATCAGAGCACGAGGCAATTTGGTAGCAAGCTGTCCCCATCCTATATGACTCAGGGATAGGGTTGTGCCAATAAATATATCTTTTTTTTAAATTTGTTTTTATTGTATATAAAGCGCTTACAGAAAGATGAAATAGAAAAGGAAACAACCAGCTAACAAAATAATTGTTGATGCATGTGAGAGTATAGTCTGTTATTATCTTAAGAAATATATATTCAGTTCCCATCGCATATTCGTCCTAACCTAAAAGTTACTGCTGTCTTTCTTACCAAAGTAATTGTTGATACATATGAGAATATAATCTGTTATTATCTTAAGTAATATATAGTCAGTTCCCATCTTATGTTGGCCCTAACCTAAGAGTTGCTGCTGTCTTTCTCAAGAAAGACCAGGTAATTGCTCCACTGTTCGTCATATTCTTCAGGTGGTCGCAAAAAATGGAATTGTGCTCTTTTCCATGATGTATCTGCTGGTAGGTCTTGAAATATTTGTGCTTCTTGGTCCAACAAACTCAGCGGCGTCGCCTGATGCTTTTTGAATAGATTATTTCTTGCAGCCTTGCTGTCAGAGCCCACAAAGATGTCTCTTGGTTGCTTCTTGTGTGCGGTCGCCTTTGAATAGACTCTGTATACTTTGTCAATCCGAATCTCTTCCTCCTCTAAGTAGTCTTCCAGGATTTCAGTGATTTTCTTCCTTAGGTCTGTTTTCCCAAATTCTTCCGAAATGCCTTTGATTTTTACATTCCTTGCTTTAGATTCTACTTCCAGGGCTTCGGATTTGTCTTCTGCCACTCTTTCCCGCTCCTGTTGATTAACTTCCAGACATTGGATCCTCGTTTGGTGTGTTGCCAGCTGAGTTGTGTTTTCCTCAGCTATTTTTTTCAATCCGTCGATTCTGTCTGAGAGCTCTTTCTTGGTATCTTGAATTTCCTTTTCAATCTTTTTGACTACATTCAGTATTTCTGAGTTGCCTTTGTATAATAAACGAAACATCTGTGCATTGGTTAGGTTTTCCATTGCTGTAAACAACACAGAATGCAGTCACAGATCGTGAGAGTTCGGGCGATCAGGAATTATCAGTTAGTCAATCTCCGTATTCTGTCAACATCTCCCGCTGAGTTCTCCTTAACAAATTCTTAAGCTCTTTCTTTTGTTTGTTTTGACGAGTGTATTTAGCTGGCTTGCCTCCCGTCCGAAGAAAGAATTCCCTTGCAAATTGGTTAGGGGGGAAGAAGGGGGGCTAGTGACTGGCTTTAAAGAAGAGAAAAACAGAGAACTCACAGTCTTTGCGTTGTTGATTCGCCAGACTTCGGCTCTTGTCAAGCTGGAAAGAGATAATCTGGGAAAAATGCAGGATTTTATGCGGCTGGTCGTTTCAAGATTAGAAAGTTGTTTTCGACAAGGGCTGCCATTATGGTCCCGAGCACAAGCAGTGATGATCCAGAGAACATAGTCTCCGCGGATCTGTAGGACCCTCAGGATGCCGTTCCCGGTTTCTGGGGCGACCAGCAAGCGAGATTTGCGCATCCCGCTCAGGTCTGCCAGGTGCTTCTGCTCCTGGCCCTCTGCTTGGCCCAGGAGCTCATTACAGAACGGGCTGGCACAGCACCATCTTTAGTCGTCTCCTCAATAAATATACCTTGAATGAGCTTTGGCCACAGGCTCTGATGTGGGAGTGCTCCATCTCACTTTGAAGCTACGTATGAATGCTACAGTCACAAGGATCTTCCCCATGGAACTGGCCTGGGGGTGCATCATTCATTTCTCACCCTGAAATCTGCATTGAAAAAGTCACCTCTGACAGCAGTTGAAGGGCACATTTCATGTAGCTGAAATGGTTTTGTCTCCCACAATCAACCTATAAAAATTCTCCATGAATGTTGCCAAATATTCCCTGGATGACCTTGAACTGTTCAAACATTTGCCAAATATTAGCTGAACATTTGCTATCTGCATTTGATTTCTTATATTTCGATTATTGATTATTGATGCTGATGTTTGAGTTTGGTATTTGATAATATGAGCAGTTGCCATGGAATCATACTTTATTTTTGATAGAATTTGGTTGTTACCTGGCAGTATTATGAAGCCCTGGCCTGTATTTGGGCATCAAGGTATTGAGGATCTGGCAGGACAGGAAGATCACAATGCTGTGTTGTTTAGTGGCTACAAATCTAGCCTGATTTCAAAACTTGGCAATAAAATACCACACTCAAGTATTTAAAAGGCTGCTATGCAGAGGATGGAGCAGAGTTGTTCTCTCTTGCCCCAGAGGGATGGACCAGAACCAATGGGATGAAATTAATTCAAAATAAATTCCGTCTAAACATCCAGAAGAAGTTCCTGACAGTTAGAGTGGTTTCTCAGTGGAACAGGCTTCCTCAGTAGGTGGTGGGTTCTCCATCTTAGGAAATCTTTAAACAGAGGCTGGATAGCCATCTGACAGAGGCTGATTCTGTGAAGGTTCAAGGGGGTGGCAGGTTACAGTAGATGAGTGATAGGGATGTGAGTGTCCTGCGCAGTACAGGGGGTTGGACTAGATGACCCAGGAGGCACCTTCCAACTCTATGATTCTATGATTCTGCATTTCAATGAGAATGTTATCCGTTCATAATCGATTTTATATCTGTAATTTTAAGTTTTCTACTGGTTGGTCTATGACCGTAAATAAAATTGACTGATTGATAAATGGGAATGTGCATTCTGAGTTTGAAGTGGCATGTCCCAAATCCTAACAGCAAAATTCTGTGGAATTTTGAATATTTGCACATTAGTCTTTGATAAACACTCGTTTCTAGTCTTTGAAAATAACTTCCCTCTCCTTCATTGGCTTTGAATGAGCTAGTTAACAGCTGTTGATGGTTCTTCAGGCGGTGCAAAATTATTTCTGGTCCCCCGCTTACATGAATTTGATAGAGGCTGCAAATGTATTTAGTTGGTAAATTAATAATGGCGGGCTCCTTCTGAGCACAAGTCCCAAGAGCTTTTCTGCGCATTGAGATGGTGCTTCCAATATGCTCCTCTCTGTAGCTTGGGCCCAGCAGTCGCAAACAACCTCTGTAATTTCTCATTAACACTTTGGTCCCAGTGGTGATCAACAGCACCCACCTGCCAAATCGGTCTCCAACAAGGGGAATGCTTTAATTCTTTGTCTTCCAATCCTTTTTCATCTCATTAATTCCCATTCATTGATTTGTCCCTGATCTCTCTAAATGAGACAAGGACTTAATGCAGTGTGGTAGGGGTGTGTGTATGAGTGGGAAGCTTAGCTCCTGTTCATTATAAGTTCTAATTTTCAAAAAAAAACCCTCTGTCTTCCACCCTCCCAGGTTCAGGAGCGAAGGGGGAAGAAACTATTCTGGGACATCACTCAGAGCCTTCTTCTCCCTGATAAATTGGTATTGTAGCCTCTCTTGAAAAGCTGTCCTCTTTAGTTGACATTGTAATTAATGTGAATAATATGTTCCTTCAAAGTGGTTCTATCACAACCTTCCTTCGTGGGCATCCAGCCTCCCTCTGCCTGACAAGATACGCACATCAACATTTTCAGTGACAAAAGCCAGGCCGGACGAACTGCCTTGGAGGCTGCTTCTGATATGCTTGCATTTGGCTGGCTCTTTTCTGGCCCTTAATAAACCTTCCCTGACAAAAAGAGCCTCTTGGGACTGAACTCTCTTGATTGGAGCGCACGGCAAAGGCCAGGGTCTAGAACAGTAATATATTTCATACTTTCATAAACCCACAATTCTGAAAGAGTTGCAGCGATGCACATTTCTGGTTTAGTCCCAAGGTGAAAGCAGGAAAGAACAGGAAGATCTGCCAGAGCGGAACTTATTAATCAGGGAATGTTCAATTCTGTATTTTCCTGTGCTTCAGGGGAAGGCCTTGGCCTCTGTGTCCTATTGTTGCTCTTCTGGAGGAACTGGTGGGCCATTCTGTGAATCAGGGTGGTGGCCCAGTTCATGGTTTGTAAAATAAAATTCATGGCAGGTCATCTGGTTCAAACTTTCCACAAACATTCAAGCTGGTTTTGCTGGTTCAACAGATACAATTCCAGAAAGATTGTATCCACTCAATCGAAAATTTCTACGAAACTTTAAAGCAACAAGGGGTCAGTTTCAAACTAGTCTTGATAGTTTCAAGAGGGTTCCCACTTCCTTCCACACTCCGTGGTGTTCCCTTCCTATTTTCTTGTACTGACTTACAAATACCCCCCTGCATGGATCTGTTGTGACTCTGTGCTTTGAGATCGGTCCTTTTATGATTATAGTGTCAGTGGCATTGGGTTCTGCTGGGCATTCTGTGAATTGCAACTGCTGGGCTGGGTTTGCAACTCCCCACTCAGGTTTGGATTTCTTGTGACTCTGCTTTGAGATCAGTCCTTTTAAGCTTTCAGTGTCCCAGTGGCACTGGATTTTGCTGAATTCTCTGTATATTGAAATGGTTATGCTTGGCTTGCAATCCACCCCCTTGGTTGGATTGTGATTCTGTATTTCACACCAGTCTTGTTGAGCTGGCATTGCCACAAAGGCACTGAATTCTGCTGGTATTGCTAGGCACTCTGTACATTGCACTGATTCTGCTGGGATTGCAAAAATACCCCCTTCAGTTTCTACTGCAGAAATTCTAAGGTTTGACCTTAGTCCTATTGGGCTTGAACGCCATATTGCATTGGTTCTGCAAAAATGCCCCCAGATTCAGTTTCTACTGCAGAGAGAATCTTTGATTCTGTTTTGGTGGGCTTCTATTGCCATTGTGTTTTTGTTGATTTTTTTCCTCCTGGAAAATGGAGGGTGGGGCAGCTTTTCTGAGGGACTGTAACTCAGACCTTGCAAAGTCAATCCTCACCTAACCTGGAGGGTAGGTAGAGGAGAGTCAGTCAGAGCTGGTGTCTCTAGAATGGGGGAAGGGATTCTACTTCATTGTGAACCTCAGGAACTGAACTGGTTCATTTAGCTCCTAAAAGCTCATGGCGGTCGTGGTTCATGAATTGGACATGTGTCAGAAGTGTCTTTTTCTCTGCCATGTTTTATGTACTGGGATTGTAGTTCCTGCCCTGTTTATTTGCATGCTTTGATGGTTGCCTGTTGTTGCTTATTGCCCTCCTCCTCTTCCTGCAGCCCCAGTGCCACTTGATTTCTCTTTGATCCCAAACCCCATCCATCTCAATAAGATTGCTCTGCAGACAGCTGTGTGGTCCTTGGGCCTGTGACTCTGGAGCTCGTGTTTACCTTAAAGCCATTTGTTGTGTCTTTCATGTATTCCTCCTGCCAGAATTTGGAACTCAGAATCACAGGTGTGGGAATACTGGTACTGTTCTAGTGTTTGCAATCTCAGTCTTGGTATTGGTTTACTCTATCTACCCATTAAATTGATCTTCAAGTCAAGATGGGTTATTGGGGCAATCTGCAGAAATCTCACAGCTGCCACCAACTGAACTACATTTCCCCAGTTCATGCCTATCCCTAGGTGGGTTTCAGAATGTGATGGTAGAGTCTGAAGATGGTTGAACAGATGGGCCTTGACCTGGATAGTCCAGGATAGCCCAATCTCATCAGAAGCTAAGCAGGGTCAAACCAGGTCAGTATTTGGATGGGAGGTCTTTTTTCCATATGTGGTGGTCACGGAAAGTTATTAAAACGTTCTGTATAAAAGTTCATGAATAATTACAAACTATTTATAAATTTCCATTTCCTTTCAACCCCAAAAATATGTTTTTAAATGTTTTTCCCCCCACAAACTTACTAAAACAAAGCAGAGGATTTTTCTTTCATGCAACTCCAAACTGCATCACGATGGAAGCAGTTAAGAACCACCCAATATGGACTCTTGGACTGGGAAAATCAGAGAACTTGCCGTGATGGTTAAATTGTCTAACTTAATCAGCTGGAGAACACCAGAAGAATTTCAAGGTTGTTGGGATTGCTATATGAACATTCTATAACTTTTCTCTTTTTGTAATTCCTTACTAGCTTATTTAATTTTTTTAAGTGTTTTGATGGAAGACCACCAAGAAATACCAGGATTTCTAAGCAGAAGCCTTTGATGTCTCTTGCCTTGAAAAGTTTAGGATCACCTTAAGTTAATTGTGACTGGACGACAAAAACAAACGTATAAATAGATTGAGCTAGTTTAGACGGCAAGTTGGTGCAAGCTCCCTCTTTCCATTTTTAATGGCCTTGACACAAATCTGTCCCTTGGAATGTTCCTTGGAATCTATGTTTCAACTGGGAAATTCCATCACATGTCTGCTTGACAGGTCAGCAGGCCCAGAAATGGCATCTTACACAGCTAGATCATATCAGATACGCCTCATTGAGGTGGGTCCTCAGTCACTAGATGTTTTCACTGCTCTCCATTCTTTGCAATTCCCTACTGTCACACCTGTCAAAATTCCAACAAGTAGTCTCAAGTTAGACAGGAAAACTCTTTACTGGAAGTGCATAATGAACAGGAGGGCAAGGCTTCCTTTGCTGAAACTGAATTATGCATAACCTAGCATCTGTAACATAAATTAAGCCCAACTGGGGTGGTAGGAGGAGTTGGGACTCATTGCCTACCTGATTGGTTGAACATCCAGTAAACAGCCAATCAGGTATGTTGTCCTGCCCCTGGTGACATCCCCCTCCAACTTCTTCCATGTGGAAGAAATGCTAGCCCACTCTACTGGACTGACTGTGAAATGTAAGCCAGCCAGCCATCGGAAGCTGGGAGGGAGGGGCAGAGGGCCTGAGACTGAGGGCCTGAGTGGGGGGAAGGAGCCCCAGCCAGTGCTTGCCCCTGCCTCAAGCTGCCCCATTGTGGCCTTGTCAGGCCTCGCTGGGGCTGCCTGGGTTGGGGGGGAGGGAAGGAGGGAATCCTCACCAGCACTTGCCCCCCACCCCAAGCTGCCCTGCCATGGCCTTGTCATGTCTTGATGGGGCTGCCGAAGTTGGGAGGTGCATGGAGTGAGGGAGACCCTGTCAGTGCTCACCCCCCCCCCCATCCTGAGCTGTCCCGTTGAGGGACTCTGACTGGGGAGTATTCTTGCTTCATGCACAGGGCTGAGGGGAATGATGCAGGGATGCTCTTTTCTGCAGCACCACATTGCAGCTGTGGATCCACCTGCCAGATTTTCTGTGGCACTGCAAGCTGTGAAGTTCCACATAAGTGAGCCATGGCCTGTGCGTGTGTGTGTGTAAATTACCAAGCCCTGTATGTGAATTGCCACTACTGAACACCACTCGCTGCCTGTGCTTCCTCCAACGTTCCCCTCCTCGCTGTGCTGCTGACTCGCGACCCCCGGCATCCTCTCTCCTTCCCTTATGACTCCTTTGGCTCTCTTCTTGCCCATCATGCCCATGTCCACCCAGTTAATGGACTCTGCTGAGGACGAGGCCAAGCTGGGAGCCATCAGAGCTGGTTTCCTTGAGCTGAGTGATCCATCCCAACCCACAATTTCAATTAAAGCATCATTAGCATGAAACTCGATCCGCCCGAGCTCCCATTTGCCGGCAGGAGCCTCTGTTCTCCTGGCCCCAACTACTGTTCTGCGGTTAAGGCCTGGTGCTTTTTACCCGAGCTTACCAGCTTGGATAAAACACAGCAGCTGCTACTAATAAACAAACATATTGATCATCCAGAGATGGGCTGTCGGGGAGTTAATTCTTGAATGAAGTGTGCTCGAGGAGTGCCCGGTGGGGCCAGGGCTCCACTGAAAATGGCAGCACCCTCCAGGGAGCTGAGGTTTCATTGGCCTCTCCGATGAAGCTTCTCAGAACAATATGAGGTTCCAGGTTCATTTCCCAGCCCTGCCCGTTTATGGGAATCCATGTGTCCGAGAGGGGCAACTCTGGCTTCCAAGCAACCTTCCGAAAGGGAATTTAGTCAGCAGCTCCGGGCAGGGCTATTTTTGTCTTGCCTTCCATAGTCCTTCCTTGCCTTATATGAACCCTCATTTTTGCCTAGTCTTCCGAGTGACCCTGAGCTTCCTGACCAGAGCGTGATTAAAATGTGGAATTCACTGTCAGAGGATGTAGTGATGGCCACAAGGATAAACAGCTTTAAAAGGGGATGGAGAGATTCACGGAGGACAAGACGGTCCATGGCTACTAGCTATGGTGACCAAGGAGAACCTCCACATGTAGAAGCACTAAGCCTCTGAATCCCAGAGCTAAGAGGCAACATCAAGTCCCTATGCCCTGTTGGTGGCTGTCCAGAAGAAGTGGTTGACGCTTTGTGAGATATGATGCTGGATTAGGTGGACCATTGGTCTGATCCAGCAGGGCTCCTCTTAAGTTCTTGACCCCTGATTCAGCAGTACAACCCTTACTAATTTTAATGGATTGGTTATATTTTTCTGGCACAATTCACTAAAATTTGGCTCCTAAAAAGACTCATGGAGGAGTTGGAAACTGAAGGCAGAGAGTCCCTCAGCTGCAGCTGGATCCTGGCACCATAGAAGGGGGTTTGAATGCTTCCTGGCCTCCTCCCGATGGCACCATCATTGGAAAGATAATTGGATGATCATTGAATGATCATCTGATGATTGATCATTCAATCATCAGAAAGGCCAAAGCTGAGAGTGAGCTAAGGTTGGCCAGGGAAGCCCATTGTAACAAGAAAAGATTTTTCAGTTATGTGAGAAGCAAACGTAAAGTAAAGGAGGCAATAGGCCCGCTGTTGGGTGCGGATGGACAAACTCTAACGAATGATGCAGAGAAAGCAGAAAGGCTTAGTGCCTATTTTACATCTGTTTTTTCCCACAGGTCAAAGTGTTTAGGCACATCTAGAGATGGCCGTAGCCAAAGGATAGTGTCTGGGTGGCAGGTTAACATGGATAGAGAGGTTGTCGAGAGGCATTTAGCTGCACTGGAAGAGTTCAAATCCCCTGGTCCGGATGAAATGCACCTGAGAGTACTCAAAGAACTTTCCTGAGAACTTGCACAGCCCTTGTCCATCATCTTTGGAACCTCTTTAAGGACTGGAGATGTCCCGGAGGACTGGAAGAGAGCAAACGTTATTCTGATCTTCAAAAAAGGGAGGAAGGATGACCCGGGAAACTACAGACCAGTGAGTCTGACCTCTGTTGTGGGGAAGATAATGGAGCAGATATTAAAGGGAGCGATCTGCAAACATCTAGAGGACAATTTGGTGATCCAAGGAAGTCAGCATGGATTTGTCTCCAACAGGTCCTGCCAGACCAACCTGGTTTCCTTTTTTGACCAAGTAAAAGGTTTGCTGGATCGGGGAAATTCGGTTGATGTCATTTACTTGGATTTTAGTAAAGCTTTTGACAAGGTTCCCCATGATGTTCTGATGGATAAATTGAAAGACTGCAATTTGGATTTTCAGATAGTGGATAGGGAATTGGTTAGAGAACCGCACTCAAAGAGTTGTTGTCAATGGTGTTTCATCAGACTGGAGAGAGGTGTGTAGTGGGGTACCTCAGGGCTCAGTGCTCGGCCCGGTACTTTTTAACATATTTATTAATGATCTAGATGAGCGGGTGGAGGGACTACTCATTAAGTTTGCAGATGACATCAAACTGGGAAGACTGGCAAATACTCCGGAAGATAGAGACAGAGTTCAACGAGATCTGAACACAATGGAAAAATGGGCAAATGAGAACAAGATGCAATTTAATAAAGATAAGTGTAAAGTTCTGCATCTGGGTCAGAAAAATGAAAAGCATGCCTACTGGATGGGGGATACGCTTCTAGGTAACACTGTGTGTGAACGAGATCTTGGGGTACTTGTGGATTGTAAACTAAACATGAGCAGGCAGTGTGATGCAGCGGTAAAAAAGGCAAATGCCATTTTGGGCTGTATCAACAGGGGCATCACATCAAAATCACAAGATGTCATAGTCCCATTGTATACGGCACTTGTCAGACCACACCTGGAGTACTGTGTGCAGTTCTGGAGGCCTCACTTCAAGAAGGACATAGATAAAATTGAAAGGGTACAGAGGAGAGCGACGAAGATGATCTGGGGCCAAGGGACCAAGCCCTATGAAGATAGGTTAAGGGACTTGGGAATATTCAGCCTGGAGAAAAGGAGGTTGAGAGGGGACATGATAGCCCTCTTTTCATAGTCAGAGTAGTTCAGCAGTGGAATAGGCTGCCTAAGGAGGTGGTGAGCTCCCCCTCACTGGCAGTCTTCAAGCAAAGGTTGGATACACAGTTTTCTTGGATGATTTAGGATGCTTAGGGCTGATCCTGCGTAGAGCAGGGGGTTGGACTAGATGGCCTGTATGGCCCCTTCCAACTCTATGATTCTATGATTCTATGATTCTATGAAAGAGTGGGTGAGGGTGCCTTTTGCTAGAGCCAAGCTGAGATTTGTAGACTTTGCTGCTCTCTGTGCTATCTTAGATGGTTAGGCCATCCCCCTGGTGGTGGAGAGTACCATCAAGTTGCAGCTGTTATCTGATGAAGGGAGGTGTGACATGCAAATTTATACCACAATTTATGCCCCAGTGGCTGGTCTCTAAGTTGTGACTGGGCTCAAATCTAGCTGGCTTCTGGTCACCCCACGGTGTCAGGCTCAAATCTCCACCCTCGGTGGTCTGACCTACTTGATATAGAAGAAGAAGAAGAAGAAGAAGAAGAAGAAGAAGAAGAAGAAGAGTTGGTTCTTATATGCCGCTTTTCTGTACCCGAAGGAGTCTCAAAGTGGCTTACAGTCGCCTTCCCATTCCTCTCCCCACAACAGACACCCTGTGAGGTAGGTGAGGCTAAGAGTCAGAAAAGTTTTATCAGTGCCATGGTGAGCCCAAGGTCACCCAGCTGGCTGCATGTGGGGGAGGAGCAGAGAATCAAACCTGGCTCACCAAATTAGAAGTCCGGACTCCTGACCACTACACCAAGCTGGCTTTGCGCAGTGAGGGAAACACACAGTTCTGTTCTGCAAAGCTAGAAAGACACTGACCTTGTTCTCCCATAAATGGTGACCCTGTGCCTGGAGGTTCATAGAAAACAGCTTTATTTTGAGTAAAGCTGTTACCTGCTCCGTTACCTGTTACCTGCTCCGACTGGCAGCTACTAATCTGCAAGGTTTCAGGTCCAGGATCTGCACATCACCTGCTGTCTTGTCCTTTCAAACAAAGACTCCAAGGATTGAACCTGCGACTTTGAGCATGCAGACCTCTACCACTGAGCCGCCTCCCTTCCCAGCATACTTTTGTATATAATGCAATACTCCCTTAAATCAATAGCCTCGCACATAGAAACCAGCATGTTAGGGAGAAGGCTAAGTTCTCCTTGAAATCAAGTTTGCTATTCGGAGATAGTTTTTCTGCGTGGTGGAATATTTGGTGATTGGAGCCTGCCTCCTGAAATGCTAAGGCCCAGTTTTGCCGTGTCAGCGAGAACTAGGCCACGGAGTGCCTCTCTCACCTTGGGGCATCAGCTGGTTTTCACATGAATTAATATTAACTTCTGTTTTTCAACACTGTCAAAAGCTGGAAGCGGGGCAGCAATTCGGAGCTCTGTGAAAATGGAAGTGTGAGGACATAGCTAAGACTGGCCTCAAGGGCTGAATGCATTATGTGCTTTGAAGAGAAGCTTCTGAGTCGGGACATGCCGGATTTTGGGATTGGCGCACATTATGCTGATGGAGCACATTGATTTAATTCATGCAAAAATTTGGTCTGCCGTTCTGTATGATTCCGCCTCCCTGAGCCCGCTAGCCCTGGGAACCTGGCAAAAAACAAAACAAAACTCCAGGGTTTGGAGAATGTTGGCTCTCTCTTTAATTTTGAGAGTATGGACTCTCTGTAGGGTGGAAGAAACACACTCATAAAGATGCCTTAGACCAGCAATGGCCAAACTGGTGGAATGAGTTCCCGGAAGAGCTGAGCGCCCTGACGGAGTTGTTAACTTTCCACAGGCCTGCAAGATGGAGCTCTTCCGCCAGGCATATGGTTGAGGCCAGGGTGGGGTCCCGACATTCGATCTAAGACTCTGTGTCCATCCGATTGATCTGATGCCTCACTCCCACCAGTAGAATAGTAGGATGGTTGTCCCCGGCTGGATGAGGGGAATAGGTAGTTAGTGGCTTTTGTTCAGTTTGGTGTAGTGGTGTTGTGGTTAGGAGTGTGGACTTCTAATCTGGCACGCCGGGATTACAGACTGATATAGGCAGAGTGTAAATGAGGGCAAAGAGGGGATGGATTGGTGATGCTGCCGGACACCAAGGGTTCCTAAACTGCTTTGGGAAAATGCTGGGAGATTTTGGTTGGGGGGGGGATTGCCTGAGGAAGGCAGAATGTGTGGATGATGCGATTATTATTATTATTATTATTATTATTATTATTATTATTATTATTATTATTATTATTATTATTATTGAAGGAATGGAGAAAACAGGAGAAGTTATAGGGACCTTCAGGAAAGGGGAAGAAGAAATATTATGATCATGATTGTGATTGTGATTGTGATTGTGATTGTGATTGTGATTGTGATTGTGATTGTGATTGTGATTGTGATTATGATTATGATTATTTATTCGATTCGTGTGACCGCTGTTCTCGGAAACCGGCTTGCGGCGGTTCACAAATCAATACATTAAAACCATTAAAATTCCCCATTAAAACCCCATAAGCAATGACTTGGTCATAAGGATGGCGATTAACAACTGTTCCCCCACAGGCCCACTAGATGAGCAGAAGGGAGCGGATGGATAGTTGGGCATGGGTGGAACAATCTGGGGAACCAGTCCAGTCTAATACTGGCCTCTCCAAAAACTTATCTAATTACTGCAATACCTTGGGTAGAGTGGCTGAAGCTCCCCCCCCCTCTGGGGGAAATAGTGGTTGAGGGCCCCCTGGCCAATGCCCCCTTGACCCACCCTATCCAGCTCTCCTGTCACACCAAAATTCAGGTGGAGAATCATTTGGATTTACTGCTTTATATTACCTGCAAGGAAATGAAACCGCATCACCACAGTACAGCTACAAAGGTGTTTTATGGCTGTAGTGGCTGTTCAGAGGCCTGGTGGCAAACACGAGGGATCAAAGGGACCTGAGGGATTGCCTCTCTGCTGACACCCCCAAAGAGCCTTACGCGCCAGCACCTCCAGCCTCCTGGCGGTCCTTGACCTCAAGGACGCCCACTTGGCTTTAACCTTGGCCAGAGCTTTCTCCATCCTGGCCCCTACCTGGTGGAATGAGCTCCCAGAGGAGATCAGGGCCCTGACAGTTCTGCAGGACCTGCAAAAGGGAGCTCCTCTGTCAAGCATTTGGTTGAGGTCGACCGGAACCACCACTTCCCAAGGGCCCTCCCCCTGAGCCTCCCTTCTATGGCACCCACTACAATGCTGCCCAACCCGCTGGGCTATCAGTGTGCGTTAATTTAATGTACTCCATATTATTCTATTGTTCTACTAGGTTGCTTGCCTTTATCACTGTATTATTGTTAAACTGAGTTATCTGTATCGTTTCTGTTTCATGTGAACCACCCTGAGCCTTTGGGAAGGGTGGTATATCAATCAATCAATCAGTCAGTCAGTCAGTCAGTCAGTCAGTCAAACAAACAAACAAACAAACAAACAAACAAACAAACAAACAAACAAACAAACAAAGTTTGGCCAGAAAATATGGTATATTTCCCCGGTGAATGTGTTTTTCTACACAACTTGTGACCCTGGCATAAGGCAGTTTTATATGCTCATATGAGACAAATTCAGCGCACAAATGAATGCCCACTCTCACCAGGCCGAGTCTGAAAAATCTTCTGCCAAAAGCAATGTACAGCGTTCCAAACATCAAGCTTGTGTGCATGCTGGTGTGTGCATCCGTGTGTGTGTGTGAGAGATGGCCGCTGCTGAATTTCTATGCAAGGTTACAAAGAGGATAATGGGGAAATAATGCCACATCATCAGTTTTAACCTGTCTGAAGGAATGCTCCTTGGAAAGGGCTAGATAGAGATTTTTATTTCAAAATCAATGCTGTTGTGCTTTTTGTAAAACAAAATGAGAGAGAAGCGATGTTTATTGGCATTTGCTGGGAGGAGAGGAAAGCCATCTTGCAGGGGTTTCGCTGTGGTGACTAAGTTCGAGAGCAGCTGGGCAGGTGAGAGAGAGGCCTCTCCTCTCCTGCCTGTTAAAGGAGGAGAGGGGATCATAGAATCATAGAGTTGGGAGGGACCATATAGGCCATTTAGCCCAACCCCCTGCTCAACGCAGGATCAACCCAAAGAGATGCGTCTTGGAGAGGGGATGTTTCATCTCATTACTCCACTGTCTCCCATTTGGATGGCAAATGGGTGGCCGCTAGCTTGTATCCGTGACCCAAAGTGAAGACGCCTGACGCCATGAAAGGGCTGAACTAGATTTACTTCCGCACTGAGCAATTCAGAGGGTTCCTGGAAACTGCCCAGCATATGGGGTGGACAAATGTTTTGGGGCAACTCCTGGAGATTTGGGGGCAGAGCCTGGGGAAGGGAGGGAGCCATCTAGTCCCACCCCCTGCTCACTGCAGGATCAGCCTAAAGCATCCAGGATCAGTATCTGTCCAGATGCTGCTTGAAGACGTTTGCTGGCAGGGGCTCATGGGAATTGTACTCCGTGGACATCTGGAGGACCACAGGTTGACTACCCCTGCTTTAGGGTCTACCCTCCCAAGCTTCCATCTTCTCCACAGGAACTGATCTCTGTGGTAAAGTTGCCATTTAAACCTCATTCCCTGCTGGTACTTGGTGTCAGGTAAGAATGTTTAATGCCCAATCAGTAGTCCATGCACCATGTTGCCTCTTCCATGAAAAACAGCCTGGCAGCCCTAGTCTGTAGCCTGGAGATCCACTGTGCTTCTGGGAGATGTCCATGTCCCACTGGAGGTGGGTTTGAGGGTGTGTGGATGAGGTGGGAAGTGGAAGGGTTAAGAGGAAAAGGGATTCTGCTGACAGAGCCAGAGAGAGAAAAAGGCAAAGGAAGGAAACTCTGAGTGGTTCTTCAGGAGGGAGGCGATGCCAGGGAAGGTTTCTGTTGCCTGTGGTTTCTGAAGCTGCTACTGAAAGGTCAGATGTCTCAGCATGAGGGGAGAAGCTGTGTCTCTCCTTTCTAGTCTTCTGAGCTGTTTCATCAGTGTAGTTTATTTTTATCAGCCTGGAAAAAAGGAGGAGAGAAGGAGGGAGGAGGGGAAGAAGGAAGAAAGGGGAACAGTGCTGGCCACCAACCAGAACTTTGGGCATTCTTAGGTGAGCTGAAATAGTATGCTGCTTTGTGGATATTTTCAGAAGCATCTTTTGTGGGGTGTTTGTGGGGTGTTCGATTGCTGGCCATTCAGCAATCCCGCAACAACTCACTGGGAGCAGCTGGGTCCTCTGGCTGGGAGACACGGCCACTGTCAGTGGATCCTGGTGGGATCCTGAAGGAACTGGCAACACAGAGGCAAGCTCAGGACACAAGAGCACATGAATGTGGTTTATGAGGGGGTTGGACTAGATGACCCATGAGGTCCCTTCCAGCTCTATGATTCTATGATTCTATCCAGACCCAGACCATCAGTCTCTTAAGACCAGTATGATTTTTCTCTGACTGGGAGCAGCTCTCCTGCAATTCAGGAAGTGGCCTCTCACACAACATTCTCCCTGGCCCTTTTAACTGGAGATGACGGGGACTGAACCTGAGACCTTCTGCACGCAAAGCAGATACTGTGCCATGGAGCCAGGGCTCCTTTCAAAATGGTTACTTACTACCCATGGTCCACCAAAGTCAGTACGGTCTGACGGGAAACTGCTCTCCAGGGTCCTGAGTTCCTTCACATCACTTGTCACCTGGTGGTTTTAAGTGGAGAAGCCACAGGCCAAGCAGTTGCTCTGTCATTGAGCTTGGGCCCCACCTACACCAGTTTGATGTAGTGGTTAGGTTGAGTCAGTTGCAGCTCGAAGGAATATTCTAAAGCCAGGAAACCCAGCAATGGACAATCTTCATTGCACTTTACCCAGATCTACCCAAACCAGGAAGAGGGATTCGTCCCAGATGACTAAACTGTACCATTCGTATTTAGGGCAAAAGAAATCAGAATGCAGGGTGAACATTTCATCTTCCCTGTTTAATTTTGTTTTATATTCATTTAGCGGTTTCTCTGCTCTGCTTTTCACTGTCAGTTTTGTACGTTTGTTTGTATTTCGTACTCATGTGTCTTGTTTATATGCACTGTGTAAGGTATTCATGTGAATAAAGCATGTCATTTATATGCAAAATATATGTATAATGCTAATTTATTGACAGAAGAGAATATTGGAAAAAATGTATTTGGTATGCTGACAACTTTGACAGAGCGCAGCCTCCGGGCAACTTTATCCTGAGTAATGTTCTTCGCTCGCGCATGAAGCACGATCCTGATCAGGTTGCTTTTATCACTACTGCTGAAATTTGACCTGAGTTTTGTGCTGAGCAACTTTGTACTTCCTTGTCTTGCATGGCCAGGTGATGCCTTAAAAACAAACCAAGTTTCACTTTGCAGTCATTTTTTAGCTCCCACAATTCGTAATCCATGAGTTAACTCTTCTTGGTCATTGGAGATGAGGCATGGACTGCCAGAGATGATGGCTGGACCATTAAGGGAACCTGACAGCTCAGACTTCTTTGTATGTCTGCACAGCCAGCAGTATTGCTTATGCCTCCCATAGGGCCCTTCGCTCTGCGGGTATGAATTTACTGGTTATCCTGGGCCCCTGGGATGTTCACCTGGGCCAGGGCCTTCTCGGTCCTGGCCACAACCTGGTGGAATGAGCTCCTGGGAGAGCTAAGGGCCCTGCTGGATCTGTCAGCTTTTTGCAGAGCTTGCAAGACAGAGCTCTTCCGCCAGGCATATGGTTGAGGCCAGGGCAGAACCCCAGAATTCCAACTAGGACCCCTTTCCATGGTTTGGTAGATCTGCACCCAATTCCCAGTGGAAGAAGACGGCCTCCAGCTGAACAAGTTGGGAGGGGACCAATTGTTTAGAGGTTGTCGCCGCGTGTTGGTTATTGTCAAGTCGGGGTTTTATGGGGTTTTACTGGCTTTTAACATTTTATTATGTGAACTGCCACGGGTTCTTAGGGAAAACGGTGGCATATAAATAAATGAATGAATGAATGAATCTGTAAACCGCCCGTGGCGCCGCGGGCGCCACGGACTAAATAAAACATTAAGGGGTCCTGGGGCGGGATGAGTCCAGGATGTGGAAGGGTCCAGATTGGACCCTTCCTCATGACAGACAATCGGAGGGACCAATTGGCAGGCGCGAAGCGCCTGCCAATTGGTCCCTCCGATTCCAAGCCCCAGGAACTGCGAGCCGCGCACAGCGCGGCTCGCAGTTGCTCCCAGCCTGACGCGGCGAGAAGCGCAAAGCACCTCTCGCCGTGTCAGGCCACCGCCTGAGGGAGCCCCCGGCAGTCGCGCGGAGCGCGGCTGCCGGGGGCTCCCTGTCCAGCAGCCTGACGCCACGAAGCGCCTCTCGCCGCGTCCGCGTGGCCCGATCCGCGGGGGTGGCTTCCGGGCGCGGCCCGATCCGCGGGTGCGGCTTCCGGGCGCGGCCTGATCCGCGGGCGTGGCTTCCGGGCGTGGCCCGATCCGCGGGCGTGGCTTCCGGGCGTGGCTCGATGCGCGGGCGCGGCCCGCAAGCGCGGCCAGAAGCGTGGGCGTGGCCCGATGCCCTGCCGGTCCCCAGCCTAATAAAGGTTGGGGACCACTGCCTTAGCTGATGAGTCGCTGGAGGTTTCATCTGCCTAGCCGATCAATTCGCTTACTCAAGCATCCCAGGGTAAGCAATTCTCTTAGTAAAGCATTCCCCTCCAGGAAAAGGCTAGCGCCCATTGTATTCCCACATACAATGGGCTTTGCCTCTAGTATATTCATAAAGTTATAATAAAAACTGATTGCAAGTTCAGCAAGGTTCATGGGCAGACACCAAAGGTGCATAGAAACATCTAAATAGTAAGTCTCTACTTGATCTCTTTATGTCATGTAAACATGTGACTTTAAACTATTGGAGTGTTGGGGCCAATGGGAGGATTGCCCCTGTGAAAAATCAGCCAAGTATTCAAGAAACCAGCTGAATTGTGCAAATGGACATATCCAACTCTTGCAAGCATAGTGTAGTGAAATGTGCATGCCTTGTTGGAAAAATCTGGTGTGAGGAAACAGGAAGTGTTGCAAAAATAAAGAAATGGGGCTTCAAGCTGCCCAAAGAAAAAGTGAAATCAAAATGGTATTAAAAAAAAAAAAAGGTTGAAGCAATAGGGATGAGAACTTCAAAAGCAGTCATAATCGGAATAGACAAAAAGAGTTCAATTGGTATGAGGTGACTTCCAAGGGGAGCCGAAGCAGGTCAAAATGTCTTTGCCATGACCTTCCCTTTGGGGACAGCTGCCCTTCTCCTCCCCCTCCATTTACTGGCTGTGACCTTCTTGAGCAAAAGGGCAAGAGGAGGGAGGGAGTGCCAAAGCCAGGAGGGGAAATCTCTTTTCTTGCTCTCCATTTCCTTCTTCTTTCTTCCTGTCATCCCTGTGTCCACCCCCTTACCCTGGAATTGCTTCAGCCAAACTACCTTTCTCGCAGAGAATTGCTCTTTCAAACAGAAGGCCGCAGGGTACCTTGTTTGTGCCTGCCTTGTGTTGCATGTTTATGCAGACCTGCTAGGCAGAGCTGGATCGGAAACAAAATGCTGCTAGGATTGACTTCCACTCTCAGAAAGTGTGAGAAAACAAAAGCTGTTGCAAGAAGGACATAACGGGCTAGGATCCTGGAAGACCCAGGGGCAGATCCGCCCTTCTACCATGGAAGCTATGTTGGGTTACCTCAGGCTTGCCACAAACTCTCTGCCTGGCCTACTTGAGAGGGCTGTTGTGAGAAAATGAAGGAAAGGCGAATGGTGTTCTAACCTGCATTGAGTCCCTCTGGGGAGAAAAGCAGGATTGAATAAATAAACCCAATCAATGCAAATGTTATCTATCTATCTATCTGTCTGTCTGTCTGTCTGTCTGTCTGTCTGTCTGTCTGTCTGTCCGTCTATCCGTCTATCCATCTATCCATCCACCCAACCCATCTATCCATCCATCCATCCATCCATCCATCCATCCATATACTGCCTCTCTCAGTAGAACTGTCTCGGGGTAGTTTACACATACATATTCAGTGAAAAATACAATAAACAATCAATTAAAATACTAAAACAATGTAAAAATATTTTTAAAAAATGCAATTCTCATTGTCACGTCAGTAGCAGTAATGACACGTAGCCGGTTAGATATTAGAATTGGAGGAAGTGGAGGGAAAAGACGGACTGAAGGGATTGAGGCCCGAGATTTGGATGTAATGCTGTTTATTGTCCAGCCAGCCTCAACCACAGGCTTTGTGGAAGAACTCCACCTTGCAGGCCCTGCAGAATTCAGAGAGTCCCAACAGGGCCCTGGTCTCCCTTGGGAGCTCATTCCAAGAAGATGCTGGCTCTGGTTGAGGCCAGGCGGATTTCCTCAGGGCCAGGAATCCTTAGCTGGTTTGCAGTGCTTGACCAAAGAGCTCTTTTGGGGAATGTATTCAGGGGGGGGGCAGACCTCAGACACACAGGGCCCAAACTGCTGGGCAGATACAATGGTGACTGATTTCTACCACACGGAGGGCTGCTTATAATCTCCAAGAGTCCTGCGGCTATATACAAAGTTGGCCGCTTCAGTTGGGGGTATGGGGAGGGACATACATTTTATCACTGTAGTGTAGAACACAAGAGGATGGATGAAGAGGGAGGTTTTAAATTGGGGTTTTAATACACTTTGGTTGTGCATGTTGAGCTGAACGAGCAAGCCCAGTCTGAAGCTCTAAGAAACCATCTGTTTGCAAGGACCACCTGGAAGATCCAGGCCAAAACTCCAAGTTAGGTGCATCTGAACCACACAGCACTTCTCTTATTCCAGCCTCCTCTACACTCCTGGATTCTTGAGCTGATAAACCGTAACTAGATGTGGCCAAAGAGCACATGGATGTTGCTAAATCTCAAGAGGTGCAAAATGGCTGTCAAGCCGCCATCGAGCGTGCTGCCGGTCAATGGCCGGGCCCCCGAGTTGTCTTCTCTCGTTGCCCCGTCACCTACAGTTCATACTCTGAGTAGGAGCTCGCAGAAGAGCCTTTGTGGAATGAAGTTGCAGCTCTTTCCATTAGCAAGAAATAAGAATCAATCACATTAAGTGAGAGTGGGCTGCCAAGAGCTGCAGCTACCTGTTGAGCACTTGGAAAGCTTTAGAAATGGAGAGGGAAGTTATAATGACTGCATCAAAGCAGGGCTCTCCTCCTCTCTTCTTCTTGCTAATGGTTTCATTTCCTTCGGCCCACAAAAGAGCCATGGTGTTCCTTCACTAAGGACTTCCACAGGGCTAATTTTGAGCACAGCATTTTACACTGGGGAAATACATCAAATGTTTAAAAGGGATTCGTTCCCATAATGCAAACTCTGTCCAAATTGACAAACACCATGGTGTTTGGTTGATCCTTGAGAGGATGGATCAAACTAGACCCATTCAAACCACAGCCAAGGAATGTGTCAAGTGTGCCAGGAAAACATGGAGCCAGAATTCCAGCCTCAGTGGTGTCCTTCCCTGATGAGTTTCTAACCTCCAGGTGCAGCCTGCCAGTCTTCTAGAATCATAGAGTATTAGAGTTGGAGGGCACCTCCTTGGTCATCTTGTCCAACCTCCTGCACTATGCAGGACACTCACAACCCTCTCGCTCATCCACTGTAACCTGCCACCCCTTTGAACCTTCACAGAATCAACCTCTCTGCTAGATGGCTCTCCAACATCTGCTGAAAAATCTCCAAAGATGGAGAACCCACCACCTCCCGAGGAAGCCTGTTCCACTGAGAAACTGCTCTAACTGTCATGAACTTCTTCCGGATGTTTAGATAGAATTTCTTTTGAACTAATTTCATCCCATTGGTTCTGGTCCATCCCTCCGGGGCAAGGGAGAACAATTTTGCTCCATCCTCTATATGGCAGCTTTTAAAATACTTGAAGGTGGTTATCAGATCCCCACTCAGTCGTCTCCTCTCCAGGCTAAACAGACCAACCTCCCCCAACCTTTCCTCATACATCTTGGTCTCCAAACCCCTCACCATCTTCGTAGCCCTCCTCTGGACACGTTCCAGTTTGTCTCCATCCCTCTTCAACTGGGGTTCCCAAACTGAACACAGGACTCCAAGCAAGGCTGAACCAGAGCAAAGTAAAGCGGTACCATCACCTCCCATGATCCGTACACAAACTGGAGGGTAAACTCTGGCATTGTACACTAGCGAGGTCTCTCACTTCCCTAAATCTCCCAACCTGGAGTTGGCAACTATACTGATGTGGCTCCGTGGACAGGGTCTGGGAAGGGGAATGGGAAGTGCCTTGCCAGGGTATGATGTTATGAATTCTACCCTCCTGAGCAGCCATTTTCTTCAGGGGGACTGATATCTCATTTGGAGGCCAGCTGTGATTTGGGGAGCTCACCAGATCTGCCTGGTGGCTGGTGCACCTACGGATGACCCCCAACCTCTGGAGGAGAGGACAGAGTTTCCTCCTTCCTGTGTCCCAGATTACAGGCTGCTCCCCTGAACTCAAGAGCAAACCATCGAGCTGTGAGTCCACCCTCTCCATGAGGCCTTCAAGTCCTGCCATGATCGAGCAACGCAGGGAAGCCTGGCCGAGAAGCAGCTTCAGTCTCAATCCGCTTTGCAACTCACCAGTGATAACTCCGTCCGGGTTCTATTTCAGGATTTATTCAGTTCATCAATGGAATATTCCATTAGTGGACAAACGGCCTGGCATGCCCTGATCTATGGGTATGGCTCAGCTGAGGCTTGCAAATTGATTTCTAATGAAGTTCTAATTGACTCAGGCCCAAACTGGTGCAAATGCATGAAGTCCAGCTAGCGAAAGCTCTCGGGGTCCACCTCCCCCCCTTCCCCTTGGAGACAGGATGAGTGAGAAGGTGTGATTTATGCCTCATTTCCCAGCTACAATTTCTATCCCGTGTCGCTTTATAGATCCCCGGTGAGAGATGATTACTTTGCAGCTTTACAGCTGGAAATCTCAGCCGGGCAGAGAGAGCCTTGTAGGGCCACAGGCAAGAGCTTATGTTTCAAGAAGGGGCTGCCCCTTTAGGTTGCTTAATTGTGACCCTTTTAATGAAGGTCTCAGGCAGGGAGCTATTCTCCAGGGGGGCAGATTTTATTGGCCACATATGTGCTCAGATATACCATGCTTTGTGTTCTTTCTCATCCCTCACAAGGCTCAGATTTTTGGAAGGAGGGGGAAAAGAGGGTCCCATTCATATAATTCCACCTCTTCTTGCCTCTAGTTTGATGAGCTGATCGCTATAGCCAAGGCTGACTGAGAAGGAAGGGTTGCCAGCTTTGGGCTGGGAGATGCCTGGAGATTTGGGGGAAGAATCTGAGGATGGTGGTGTTTGAGGAGGGGAAGTACTTCAGTATATTGTCATAGAACCCACCCTCCAAAGGAGGCGTTTTCTCCAGGGCAACTGGCCACTGTAGTCTAAAATCGATTCTAATTCTGGGAGATCTCCAGCCCCCACCAGGGAACTGGCCACCCTAAGAGAAACTCACAAGCTAAACAAGCTATAAGTTGGCCAACAAGTGCTGAAGCCAAAAGCCCAAGCCACCATCTGTACAATACATTTATTAGGACCAACCCCAAATCATCCAAGTGCTAGAAAATACTTCGCAAGCCAGATGCTATGAGAAGAAAAGAAAGAAGGAAATGGGTATTTCAGGTTATCATCATCTGAAGGCTGACCGTCTCTTGACAGGATATGGTGGATCATCTGGCAGGTGAAGAAGATTCAGGTTCAGGAAGCATCAGAAGCAATGATTCAGACAAATGGATTCCAGTGGGTTCCTAATGAGTAATACACCCATGCCTATTTATGGGTAGAACTTCAGCCCTTCGGTTACTGTTCAGTATCTGGTATCATAGTTTGAAAGGGCTGTGCAAAATGCTGGACTTCTGGTCTTCCAGAGTAAGTTCAAATTCCTTCTCCCTGTTTTGGCCTACATATTTCAGTCTCAACCTCTCCCCTGCTTATTTCAAATCCAACTGGTGATTCCTTATTACTGTGCCATTTTTTTATTACTTCCTCGCACCCATGTTTTTCACAGAATCCAAATTACCCAAGGAAGTGCTGCGTAGCAGTTCTTTATAACCGAGCAGCACAAAACCATCTATTCCTCAGCTAAACCAACAGCCATCATTGTATGTTATTATGGCAGCAAGTTCCAGACATCCATTATACGTCATAGAATCATAGAATCATAGAGTTGGAAGGGACCTCATGGGTCATCTAGTCCAAGAGGGCCAACTAGCAGGGACAGGGGGCAGGGGGAACTTTGTTTTCCAGCTGGGACTTAGAGCCAGCGTTCCTCCAGTGATAGGAAGAATTCCAACAGAGTAATATATCTGGGAGAGTTGTAGGATTCCCTCTCCAATAAATCTGCGTCTGACCTCAACTTAATTATTTTCTGATTCTATGAGTTATAATAATACTCTAAGTCAGGGGTAGTCAAACTGCGGCCCTCCAGATGTCCATGGACTACAATTCCCAGGAGCCCCCTGCCAGCGAATGCTGGCAGGGGGCTCCTGGGAATTGTAGTCCATGGACATCTGGAGGGCCGCAGTTTGACTACCCCTGCTCTAAGTCCTGTGTGCCGGTCAAACGGAAGAAATTGGACAAAAATTTCCAAAGGTTAAGTCCTAGGTATCCATAACCTGTCAGAATGCATCCTGCCATGTTTTTCAGTTGTAAGAGAAAAATTAACAGCCGTTGCAGAATTGCATTGGGTTTTTTCCCATTCTCCCTGCTTTATTAACCTAACAGGGGTCCGGGGGCATTCAAAGGACACTTTGTCGGTGATGCATTGGCTCCAGTGGCGGCTAATCTTCTTTATTGGGCTGAGTATTATTTTACAAAAACCCAAACATATTTAGTGGAAAATAAAAGAAAGGACATTATATAGAGATTTCCCTCCCCTCAAAGAACAATAAGAGCTTTAGAAGCCAGCAGTTCCTTAACTGCATGAGTTGTGCCCTGCAATAGCTTTGGGAACGGGGAAAAAGAACATTGCAGGTAAGTGCATTATTACAAAGATTGCAAAGCAGGGGAAAATCTTATATTTCTTGATCCTACAATAGTTCCCTACCATTTGTTATTATTTTCAGGAGACAGAATTAAATGTTTTCTGTGGAAGCATAACAGCTAGTGTGGTAGGCAACCAGGTTTTCCTTTTGGTCATTAGAGATTGTGGCATTTTATGGTTCTCTAACATTACTTATTTCTGGACTCCCTGCTGTATTGGGACAATGATCCATGCAGTCTAGCATCAGGTTTCACAGAGTGGCCGATGCATTCTCCTGGAATAAGGGCTGAAGTAGTAAATCTAAACTAAAAAAATCTCAATATTTTTCCCACTCATTTACCATGAGCCTTTAATTGAATGGACCTTTGTTAGAGTTATTTATTTCATTTATATACCGCCCTCCCCTAAGGCTCAGGATGGTTATTGCATGCGATTGTGCTGTTAGTCCACAAATCCTGTCAACTAAATGAGGCCATCTTGGAATTCCACCACCTCATACTGCTGCTACGCATGTGGAGCAGGCTTTAGACCCATGGTTTCCAAACATTTTTGGGCTGCCGCCCACTTGTCTCCCAGGTGACAACCCTGTGCCCCCCCCCAATATGAATAAACACATCTTCCCTGGTGTTAGGCATACTACAAATTAAAAACACACGATTTTGCCCACACTTCCTTTGTGGTTGTTGAGAAATGGCCATATTTGAGTCTGGAAAAAATGTATCTTTGTAAAAGTCATTCATGAAAGCTACTTTTGGTCCTCATTGGGGAGAAAGACAGATGGAGGGAGAGAGAGAGAGAGAGAGAGAGAGAGAGAGACAGAGAGAGAGAGAGAGAGAGAGAGAGAGAGAGAGAGAATCCCATGGAGCAAGCAAGGGAAGGCTTTTCCAGCCTCTTGGGGAAAGGTTGCCAAACCTGGGTTAAGAAATTCTTGGAGATCTGGGGTGGAGCCTGGGAAGTACAAAGTCTGAGGAGGGGAAGGAGCTCAGCAGGAATATGATCCTATCCAGGCCACTTTCTGAAGCTGATGTTTACTTCAGGAAGCTAAGCAGAGTTGTCCATAGACAGCACGGGGATAGGAGATCACCACAGAAGTCCAGGGTAGCTACTATCCAGAAGCAAGCCACTTTGGAACGTCTCTTCCTAGAGAAACACAACTGCAGCAGGAAGAGTCTGGCTACTGCCCCTCTACTGTCCCCAAATGCCTCACCGCCCCCTGGATCCTTCCACTGCTTCCAGGTGGGGCGTGCCGTCAACTTTGGGAACCCCTGCTTTAGGCAATGTAGGACCCTGGTAGGATCCTCTACCCGGTAAAGATAAATACATCAGCAAGGTAAGGTTGTTAAGTGAGTGGCTTCTCTGTCTTTCAGCTAAGCAGAGGTTTTTGTTGTTGTTGTTGAAAAGTCACATATATACATGTGTTTGTGTGCATGGATCCCTCACCTCCCTCACCAAAATAAATAATTTAATTAAAAAAACCAAACAGCTACAGAACTTCTCTGAGGATTATATTCTATGAATTTGAGAGGTGCCCACTCATGCTGGCCAATATGGTCATTCACAATGTGAATCACACTGAAAACCACAGAGATTTCCTCCCCCCCCCCCCCCCAGGCTGCCTGAGAAGACTCTGCCCCCCAGCAAACCCTACCATGTGGAAGGCAGCCGCATTAGTCAACCCCCACATCGCCCTCTCTCCTAGAACAGGGGTAAACCTGTGGTCCTCCAGATGTCCATGGACTACAATTCCCATGAGCCCCTGCCAGCATTTGCTGGCAGGGGCTCGTGGGAATTGTAGTCCATGAACATCTGGAGGATCACAGGTTGACTATCCCTGTCCTAGAATGCTGCATCTGTTTGCACCTTTGGACCTCTGCTTAATCAGGTCCAGGTTCTGCCTCATTACTGACACCTGAACAGAAACAATCTGTCACATCACATAGCCTCAATTAAGTTAGCCCAGGAGAAGTCCTTAATGAACGGTGAGCCTTAAAGGGGATAATCTCTTTTCAATCCTAGATAAAGGCCTTTCATGAAAACACATCAGTGTGTTGTGCAGGACACTCTGCCTTGTGTCTGTGTCGTATTGTCGTTGTTGGCCTGCAGAGATTTTCAGTTCTCCCAGCGCCTCAATCCATCACCTTTTGGCACCATGGTATTCAGTTTACAAGGGATTTGGTGAGTTTTTGTTTTGTTTTTTCTAGTGTATATGTTTGTTGAACTTGTACTCGGGGGGGGGGCGAAGTCCGTGGGGGAGGACATTTGCCCAATGTTTGGCAAGTGGCAGATTCCTGCTCAATCAGGTGGGAAAAATTATTAGGTGTTGTTGTTAATATGTGAAGCAGAAGTGTGACAGAAGGGGTGGGTTTATTTTTACAGCAGAGACTCACAGGAAGTGCTGTGTGAAATAGAATTATGTAAAACTCAGATCCAACTAAGGAATATTCAGAAGCCATCTACTAGTTATACTGACTTCTAGTGGGTGGGGAGTCTTTACCTTTGCTAAAATAGTTAAAATCTACCAAGTGTAAAATCCTAAATCTTTATTCAGGCATAAAAAAGTGAGAGAGAACTTTTCACCCTCTACAGTTTTTAGAAACATAGAATCATAGAATCCTAGAGTTGGAAGGTACCTCATGGGTCATCTAGTCCAACCCCCTGCACTATGCAGGACACTCACATCCCAATCGCTCATCCCCTGTTACCTGCCACCCCCTTGAACCTTCACAGAATCAGCCTCTCTGCCAGATGGCTCTCCAGCCTCTGTTTAAAAATCTCCAACGACGGAGAACCCACCACCTCCCGAGGAAGCCTGTTCTCAGAGAAACTGCGCAAATTGTCAGGAATTTCTTCTGGAAGTTTAGACAGAATTTCTTTTGAATTAATTTCATCCCATTGGTTCTGGTGCGTTCCTCCTACCTCTTTTAGCATGCTCTCTAAAAGCTCAGTGCTATGCAAAGATCCTTCAGCCCATTCCGATTAAGGAGTTTAGGGCAGAGTAACAGCACACAGTACAGCCCTGTAAGTTTGTGTGCGTGTGTGTATGTTTTAGCACGTGTGTGTAATTGTTCTCCTTGTGCTGAGTTAGCAATGCACAAAGCCTAATGTCCCCATGTTTTGAAACAACTTTCTTTGGGGAGAAATACAATATTCTTCCCCCCCAAATGAGAGATTATTAGCCTAGCTAATTAACCAGTAATCAGTGTCTTGCTTGCATCTAATTACAGGCTGCTCCCTCACACCCTTCACAGAGAACGGAGGGATCACAGCGAACGCATTGGCAAAGATCTGGGATTACGCAAAGGAGGACAGATCGGTTTGATACAAATGCCCAGAACCAGTCATTCCTCACAGCTCAGGAATTCTGAATGGCAGATGGAGTTATTCAGTTTGTCCAGAGCTTCATTTCAAGGGAGCTCCTCAGCTGCCAAGTGGAGTGAACGGGACTTTGGGAGCTTGACTAAAATCCAAGGATAAATGGTTTCTTTCTTTCTTTCTTTCTTTCTTTCTTTCTTTCTTTCTTTCTTTCTTTCTTTCTTTCTTTCTTTCTTTCTTTCTTTCTTTCGCCAGGGGAAGGGGGAGATTCACTGCTCTACTGTGTCTGCTGCCCATGGAAGATGAAGATTGCAAACAAAGTGAAAAGGTGCATGGAAGAATCCAGCCCTTCCTCCTACCAGAAGATGGATCCCATAAGCTCCCTTGCTATGGAGGAAAGACTGAAGGATTGCAGTTGGTATAGGCAGCTTGGTGCCGTGGTTAAGAGAGGTGGCTTCTTATTTGGACAGCCCGGTTTGATTCCTCATTCCTCCACATGCAGCCAGCTGGAGTCACAGTCCTGGATATGGACTAGTCACAGTCCTGTTAAAGCTGTGCTCACAGAGCAGTTCTCTTCAAATGCTCTCAGCCTCACCAATCTCACAGCCTCTCCCCACCACCTGTTGTGGGAAGAGGAAAAGAAGGTGATTGTAAGACGCTTTGAGACTTCTTGGGTCGGTAAAGCAGGGTATAAACCGAGTTCTATTTCTTCTTGTTTACTGTTGCCTCTGAAAATCCATCAGATTTCCTTCTTGGTTCCCTTTAGACAGCAACCTGGCCCATGGGGTTCCCTCCAATGTCAGCCACTTATCACAGCCATCCAAACCACCCAGTTCCTTTATTCCAGGTCCTTTGACAGCCACTTTCAACCAAATTAGGCTATCTCAAGGGAGAGCATCTCCACCGTCCCTGTGAGAAACACCCATCGGGCCCTTTCCCTTTCTGTCAAGGCTGCGGGATTGGAAGGCAGGCCCCTGGGGAACTGGGCAAACCAAGAGTTTTGTTCATGGCCACACAAGTTTTCTGACTGAGTATACCTGTGTGCGAGGTAGAGCAGGGTAGAGCAGCTTTAGAGCAGGGGTAGTCAAACTGCGGCCCTCCAGATGTCCATGGACTACAATTCCCAGGAGCCCCCTGCCAGCATTCGCTGGCAGGGGGCTCCTGGGAATTGTAGTCCATGGACATCTGGAGGGCCGCAGTTTGACTACCCCTGCTTTAGAGAGAAGGACAAGGAGCTGTGGGTTCAAATTATGAGAAAGGCAGTTCCGCTTAAGTATTAGGAAGTGTTTTTGGGTGGGGAGGGCTGTTTGTAGATGGAATAGGCTGCCTTGGAGGGTGGTGGGGTCTCCTTTGTTGGAGGTTTTTAGGAGGAGGCTGGAGGAGCACCTGTAGGCAGTGGGTGATTTTTAAGTCCCTGAGAAGGTGGGGGGCTGGAATGGATGACCCTCTGGGGTCTCTTCCAGCTTTTTGAATTGTATTTCGTTGATGGACATGGTGCTTGTTGTTGTGCAACTGTTTTCACAACCAGTGGGGCACCAGGAGATGAGGGCGGCCACTGGCAACAGAAAACCATCGAGTTTTCAGCTAGCCCTCAAGAAGCATGACCTCACTTCCAGGTTTTCCCAGAAGTGACACCACACTATTGTTGGTGGTGAACTGAAAAAAAAAATACAGAGCCATGTATTGGATTGTTATGTAGTTATTGTTTTTATAGGACTGGGTTGGTCAGAGTCCCTTAGAAGCAGCGTCTTGTGAATGGAATGAATCAGACAGACGTCAGATTCACTCATGTCACTCAGTCGCTGCACTACGACCCTCTGATCACCTGTAACAGGTGTATGACAGGAAAGAACAGGCCCCACAACTCTCTCGTCTGGCAAACTGCGACGGGTGCCAGAGTACCATATTCAGGTCACCTGAAACTTTACACCCCACTGATTCCTGTCTTCAACTCCTTCCCTGTCTCGACTCCCGCATTGTCTGTCTTCACCATTCTTGGACTCTCTTGACCTATTTGTTCTTCTTATCAATGGCTGGAGTTTTTCGGTGTCACTTAAAAATGGTATAACTATTTTCCAGACTCTTTCCTGATTGCCTTGTATCTAGGGTTGCCATGTGCCTGCTGGGCCTTGCCCGTTGGCACGCCAGTGGCAATCCCGTGGCTAGTGGGAGACATTTTTTTTCTTTTGTTCACCACCAACAATGGTGTGGTGTCACTTCTGGGAAAACCTGGAAGTGATGTCATGCTTCTTGAGGGCTAACTGAAAACTCTATGGTATGCCTACTGGGGATGCCTACTGGGGATACACTGTCTTAGTTGACAATGATTTGTCACACCCAGATGGCTACCACTATCGTCACACTGTGATGTGTTAAAATGAGACTTACATTTAAACAACAACAACAACATGAGGCCATCTGATGGCTTCTTTGAGTTTTTTTAAATTTTTGTTTGCTTTTAATAATTTCTGTGAAGGCTAAAAAATGGTCCTGCAAGGACAACATATTCCTTTCGTATAAAACCAGGGCCAGAAAGGCAATTTGACTTGGGTGAGCATATTGTATTGTGTGGGATTTCTGTTTCTCCCCCTTCCCCGTTCTTCACAGGGATTTATTTTTAAATAAGATAAGATGTCCGGCATAAATTGAGACGCAGATGCTGAGGAGATCACCCTGCACAAATGGAAGGGCAGCGAAGGTGCATGTGTTCAGAAATGCAGAGCATCATTCTTGGCTTGTTATGGAGCCTCAGACACAGTTCATGTTGCTCCTGGGGGGAGCCATTCCCATTTCCTTTCCATCCTGCACCTGGCACTTTTAACAGTTGTGAATCACAGGTTCATGCTCAGGTCCTGCTTCTGGAATCTCACCTCTTTTCATGTGAGTTGCACAGCTCTATGCTTTGATGGGAAATAATTGGGGGGGGGATCAGTGAAACACTGTCTCACGTGTAGCTGGTTTGCTCCTTGTGGAATCGTTGTCCGCTCTTTTGAAGTAAAGTGAGTTTTCGAAGACAGGACGGAGTATGAATCTCGTAATCAAAATAAACAAATAAAAACAACTCCTACTTTGTACCTCTGACTATAGAAATTGTACAGAAAAACCATACAACATACATGCACAGTGCAAGTGAATCTATAAAACCACAGTGGGAAATGCACGATATCAACATCCCGCTGAACTTTAATGTCTTGCTTTTAAATGCCAGGTCATTTAAGGTGATGTGGCTGTCATCTACAATTTAATTCTGGGAAAGAGAGCTCTTGGAATGTATCACATATACCTGACTAGGGGAGGGGGAGGCCTATCATAAAATCATAGAGTTGTAAGGGAACATCCATGCCATCTAGTCCCATCCCGTGCTCAATGCAGGATCAGCCTAAAACATCCAGGATAATTATCTGTCCAGCTGTTGCTTGAAAACTGCCGGTGAAGGGGAGCTCAACACCTCATTAGGGAGTCAATTCCACTGCTGAACTACTCAAACTGATCCCCCCCTCCCCGATATCTATCTGATATAGATATAGCGTTCTTCACATAGTTTAAACCAATGACTATTCTCTGCTGTCAACAGGAACCTTTCCCTGCCCTCCTCCAAGTGACCACCTTTCAAATACTTAAAAGAAACAGCTCATGTCCCTTCTCAGCCTCCTCTTTTCCAGGCTGAACATTCCCATTTCCTTCAGCCTTTCCTCCTTGGGCTTGGTCCCCAGGCCCTGGATCATTCTCATTGCTCTGCTCTGAACTCTCTCAAGTTGTCCGCATCCTTTTTGAAGTCAGGGTTCCACCCCCCTGTCTTGATGCCCTGTCTGGAACTCTGATGGGTTTGATAGTATGCATCAAGTGATGGTAAATCAAGATAGGATTGGGAATCCTATCTTGGTGTACTGCCCACCACACAGCACAGCAGCCAAGATGGTGTTGGACAGTGTTGGGTTTGTGTCCAGCCTCTGTTGAACTCTCAGTAATCAGGCTCATTGAAAGAAATCTCTGGGCCATTCCGCATGACTTAAATGTAGCAGAAGTCTTACCTTTGGTAAACACTACTAATTCAAGGTTCCGCATGATGTCGCACACAATCTGCAACACTCCTGCAACACTCCCGCAAACTTTGTTGTAGCACTTTTCAGGAAATTGGGAAAAGTAGATTCTCCCTGAGAAAACCGCTACACTTCTGCGCACAAGCTGCAACACATCAGCAAAAGGCATGTGCGTTCTCAATGTAGCGGTAGAAAGAAAGTTCCTCCCCTGCTCTCGCTGCCGAACTTCCGGCGAAGCGATCGCCATTTTTTCCCCCTTAGACGGGGAAAGCAACGAACGAGCAAGGCTTCTCAGAAGCTTCTCGGGCTAAAATCCCTCCACAGAAGTGATTAAAAGTTAAACAAAGCTCCCTACTGCAAGTGTCTTTAAAGTTCCCAAGCACAATACAGCCCCTTGTTCGACATTGCCTATAATTTCGGCCACAAGTGGGGGGGGGGGGATTTTTTTTAACTTGAGGAGCCTGTAAACGATTAAGCGCCAGCTCCTACACCTGCGGAAAAGGTCTTTCTGATACATTGAAGGAACAAATATGCGTTGCTACAGGTGTTTTCGGGTTTTTAAAAAAGAGTTCTTAAAGGGAAACACAAACACAACAGTTACTTGGCTGTTAAGAGGCGGGAGGAAGAGTGGAAAAATATCGCCTCCCCTATTGTGATTTCGGTGAGACCAGAAACTGGTGCGTTACAAGAACAGCGCTAGTGGGAGAGCCTTTTTTTACTAGAAACGGCTGTGTGCGTTACCACGATCTGCCGCTTTTGCCTGCAGCGCTATTCAATAGTGCACAGATTTAGCCACATTGCCCTTTGTGCAGAATGGCTCTCTTTATTGACTAAATCTCTTTATTGAAGAAAGTGGTGAACAGAGAGCAAGGTGTTTTCTTGCTAGAACGAAAGGGCAAGCATACACGCATAACTTTTATGTTTACCCTGAGACCCCTCACCCCAATTTGAAACGAAGCACTCCAAACAAAATGCAAGGCAGAAAAACTTCCCACGCAAGGTTTCCCGTGCAAAGCACATGCTAGAACCTAGACACCACAAAGCATTCTTAAAACATTCAGAGACAAAGCTAGAGCATTAAAAACATTCTGGGAAGAAAGGTCTTGCCTCCCTCCTTGGGCTCTTGTATGTGGAAAAATACTGGGCAAAGCAAGCATACTAACATGTAGACCATGAGAAAAAATAAACAGGTAACATGAACATGGCATAATTCATGGCACAACCCTGGGAACTAAAAGATCAAATAAACAGGTATGTGAACAGGGTCTTGACAGGCTGGTTGGCTCCAGGGATTTTAATTCATGCTGAGGCTATCTTGTTGGCAGTGACGCAGGATTTCATGGTCTCCATGGCAACCATGGGGCTGTCTCAGGTAATAGCAGGCCCCACCCGCTGTGAAGGTCTTGACCTGGTGTTTTTTCTGGGCAGGAAGAAGGTGATTCAAAGGTCGGGGGATTGAAAACAGTCCCTTGGTCATGGAGCGATCATTACCTGCTGGGGGTTAGATTTACAGGGGTACAAAGCCCCCCCAGTAGTGATAATCTACTCCCACAGCTTGATGGATCCAGTAGTCATTGGGGATTTTCCTGCTGATATGGCTGACGTTCCTGTCAATGCCCTGATTGACTCCTGGAATGGGGAAATGACTTGGGCAATGGGTGGCCAAACTGTGGCTTCCCAGATGTCCATGAACTACAATTCCCATGAGCTCATGCCTACAACATGCTGGCAGGGGCTCTTGGGAATTGTAGTCCATTGACATTTGGAGAGCCACAGTTTGGCCACCGCACCTTCTCTCAGGGTAAAGAGCTGGGGCAGCCTCTGGTTTATGGAGGGGGTGCAAATTTGTGAAAAGCAGAGGAGGCAGTTAGAGTAATGGTGGAGGAAGACTCAGGGTGACTCTGACAAAGCAGTGGCTGATGCTGTGGGAGTTATGGTAGCAAAGAAGCACTATTTGACTACCCCCACCACATCTGCACAGTGTACATGCAGGACTCTTGCTTGTGGTCATCCACCTTTGGCCGCTGGGAGGCCGCCTTATCCACCTTTGGCCGCTGGGAGAACCGCTGGGGGACTGCTGTGTAGCCTCCTGCAATCATTTTGCAAAACACTTTGCAAATTAAATCTCTCACCTGACTTGGAATTACATTTGTCCAGTTTTGTCCAGTTGTGTGAAATCCCTTTCCACTTGTGCACCCTGACAATGTAGACAGGATTCTAGGAAGCTTGAGACCTGCCATCCGCTTGCAAGACCCTTGCCCCTTCTACCACGTCGAACACCACCATGAGATCTAGCAACATGAGCAATGCTGACCCACCTCGGTCCAGCTGGCGTCAGTCATCCATCAGGGCTACAACAGCGGCCTCAACCCCATCGCCAAGTGAGAATCCCGACTGGAAAAGAACAAGGACCAAAGCTGATTCTACGTATGCTAAAAGCTGGTTTCTTACTTCAAAATAAAAGCATTTAATTAAATGTTTTAAATGACCAAATAAATACATCAGACATATCTGCACAGCATTTTATGGACACTTGGGGTTATTGACATGGGCAGATTTTCCTCAATGCAAGTTTAGTTAATTTTCAGATTTGTACCCTGAAATCTTTGCTTGAAGAGGGTGCTTGGGATGGTGTGTAATTTAAACATATCCTTACTATGGGATTACATAAGGAATTTACCATCCCCTCTCTTGCTGCAATGATGTGTAGTTGGGTGAGGAAGATCCATTTGTAGCAGGCAGGGCTATCAGGTTATCTTTCACCGCATGGTAGAGCAGGCCTGGTGCAGGGGGTAGAGAGTGCTGGATTGGGACCTGAGAGACCCAAGGTGTAATCATCATGATGACGTGGGAGACACAGGGCCAGCTTCACAGTCTCTCTTGCATCACAGGGTTGTATCTCCAAATATCTCTCCTGCCCATCAAGTTACAGCTGACTTATGGTGACCCCATAGGGTTTTCAAGGCAAAATAGCTTCAGTGGTAGCTTGCTTTGGCCTGCCCCTGTGCAGCAACCTGGACTTACTTGGTGGTTTCTGCTTAGATTACAAGACCTGATGATATTTGGCTGTCTTGGACTATTCAGGCCAGGGCATACAAATATATGTACATTGATCTCATATGACAGAAATGCTTCTGATAAATGAAATGCCAATCACTGTTCATGTTACCATGCCTCCAAGAACAACAGGGTGGAGTATCTGGTTCTCCCCTCCTCAGTTTTATTTGCAAAAGAACTTGGTGACCTACGTTCGCTAGAGTGACTGGCCCAAGGTCACTAGGGAGGTTTGGAGTCAAATAGGATTTGAACCTGGATCTTCCCAAATACCGAGGGACACTCTAACCATTGGACTCCATGTACCGGAGATGAAACCTTGTGACACCTATTCATGGCAGGTGGGTTCTAATGGGCTTCATGGGAAGATGGGGGGGGGACACAAATAATGTCTTAAGGATCTTTCAGGCTATTTTAGTTCCCCTCCCAAGACCATGTTTTTATAGAATCCTAGATGGGAAAGGGGCCATCCAGGCCACCTGGTCCCACCCCCTGCTCAATGCAAGATCAGCCTCAACTCAAACCTCCAGGATGATCTGTCCAGCTGCTGCTTGAAGACTGCCAGTGAGGGGGAGCTCCCCACTTTCTGGGGCAGCCCATCCCACTGCTGAACCAGACTCCTAGAATCCTAGAGTGGGAAGGGGCCAGAGGGGCCATCGAGTCCAACCACCTGCTTGGTGCAGGATCAGCCTCAAGCAAAAGTATCTGTCCAGCCGCTGCTTGAAGACAGCCAGTGAAGGAGAGCTTCCCACCTCCTTAGGTAGCCCATTCTACGGCTGAACTACTCTGACTGTGAGAATTACTGGATGTCTCTAAGGGGCACTGACTGAATCAGAAGGCTAGTTTTGTGGGGAAATCCCAGATTCACCAAAGGCCTATTATGGAACATTTTATCTCCTAGTTTTAACATTGTATTATCAAGTGTTTGCTTTAAGGATATCTTTTTTGGTGACCATTTCACTTTTGCAGTCCCCCCCCCCCCCCAAAAAACATTCACTTACTTTATTACTGAGTCACAGGAGAGCCCAGTAACATGGAATGTTTCACCAGAGGCCAAACAGAGTAGCTTGATTTCTATTGAATTCATTGAGAAATTCGCCTTATGCACCACATCAACCAAAGAACTTGAAAGGAGAGAGGTTACACTTGAAGTATGCTGCCACTTTTTTTCCAGCAAAGACAAAGAAAACATGAACATGACTTTAAATATCAAGGGCCAGATCTTTGTCACCTATGTATAAAGTCTGAAACATGTCACAAATACCATTGACCCTTGGGAACTTTCTGAGTGACCATTTTGGTTACACAATAGCAATAAGGGCACTTCTGCACACACAGAAAAATCCTGTTAAATGCTGATGGCATTTGAATTGATGGAAAATAAGAGGGGAAGTGATCTTGAAGCTGGAAGGTTGCTGAAAATCAGGGGCAGCTATGCTGCTGAGTTATTAGGAAAGATATTGAATAATAAAACGGCTCCAATTGTAATGCTGTTGTGTACCACTATTGTGCAACTTAATTTGGAATACTATTCTGGTCGCCGTCTCTTAATATTTTTTTTTGCAGTGATGGAAAAAAGTGAAGAAGGGGTCATGCAAGATGATTAATGGGTTGCAACATCTATGTGGAAAAGCTATAAAGTCCGGAGCTCTTCAGTTTAGAGAAAAAAGAAGACAAAATGGGACCATGGGAGAAGTATATAAAATTATACACGGCATGGAGAAAGCGGATAGTGAGACCTTTTCATTTCACTCCCACAAGCAACAGAATTTGAGCGTGTGGGATGAACTTGATGGGAGAAGATTCAGGATGGGTAACAGGAAGCGTTTCCTCACTCAGCAAGTGATGAATGACAGAATTCAGTGGCAGGGAGTATAGAGATGGCCCCTAGTATGGATGGCTTCAAAAGGAGATGAAACAGAGGTATGGAGCAGAAGTCCATCAATGGTTACAGGGCATGGTGAATTAAGGGAACCTTCAGACTCCAGAATATTGGTCTCTATGTCCTTTTTGATGCCCTCCTGTTAGCCAATGGGGCAGTCTCCAATTAGTTGGTAGAGGGAATTGGCGCAGGAGCCTGGGTGAGAGGGAGCAACCAGAATCAAACCACCAACTTTTACGAGGGTTGTCCCTATGAAAACTCTCCAAATCAACCCATAACTTGTTCGAATTTTTTGTCTTTTTATTAACTAGGAAAATGAGGAAAGAAAAGAAAGGTTCATTCTGCAAAACACATACAATGTCCAGGAGGTAGCTGGAAAGGCAGGGAAGAGCAGGGCAACAGGGTATTAGGAACTGTTGGGTGTGTGTGGTTGGTACCAAGAACGCACAACACATAGAGCAGTCTTTTGCTTCCATGGTATCCATTTTTTAGCTCTCCAGGGCCTGGAATTCCTGTTCTATTTCTGTACCTTGGAAGGGACCTCCAAGGTCATCTAGTCCTGCAGTATGCAGGACACTCAGAACTATCTGCCCCTCCCCCATGGTGACCCCAATTAAATGCCCAACTGATCCCTCCACCAAAAATCTCCAGAATCCAGCCTGGCCTGGAGGAAATTCACCTACCATCCCACAGTGGCAAATAGAATCTTGGATTGTTAGAATTCGCAGCCAACAGTTTATCCTTTCTTTAAAAAAAGTCCCATATATATGCTTCAATCCTAAGGGCACTTTATTGGAAGCAAACTCAGTTGAATTAAATGGACTTTCTTTAGAGCAGATGAGTTTAGGATTGCTCCCGTAAGTGCCTTAAATGTAGTATTTACAAGGATAATTCGTGCTCTCAGAGGCTGAGGGAGGAAAACAGGGCATGGAGTGGAAGCCGTCCCTTTCGTCCCAAAGCACCTTGCTGGAAACATTTCAAAACAACTCCATAAGCATTTTAGTGCCGGTCACAAAGATTCTTCATGGCTGTAAACCCTGGAACGGTCTATAATTACACACGATCTGCCCACTATGGAAAATTGATACTTACATGGTCCACTGCATTCTTTATCCCAGTGATGCCTTCAAAATGCAGATCACACATTCCCAATGTAAAGGCTGTGAGCATGAGTCCAGAGAGAGGAACTTAAACAAAGCACTGAAAAAAGTTATCTCTCTTTTTTACAAACCAGAGAAAGAGAGAGAGAGAGAGAGAGGGAGGGACAGACAGACAGACAGACAGACAGGCAGATCTAAGCCCTTTACAAAGGCTTCCCTTGAACCTAAGCACTAGAGTCATCCTTTGAGGTTCACTCCACAACTGGGGCATCAAGGCCAGAAACGAGCCCTGACAGGACTTTGGAGCTGTGCCCATCTCAAGTTTTCTTGGGCAACAGGCCCAAGTCCTGTCACAGGTCATACAAGAGAGCACAGCTGTAGAAACACTTGTTGATCAGGTAATATCTCAGCCCTTCTCTTTTTACTAGAAAAATCCCTCTTTTGATGTCACTTCTTTTGTGCAAATCAAGCCCCACAGGGGCTGTGGCTCAAAGCTCGAGCATCTGCTTTCCATGCTGAAGGTCTCAAGTTCATCTCCCCTCAAAAGGATGGAGCGGCATGTAAAGTTCAGAGTGTAGCCATGATGGTCGGAGAGAGAGTCAGAGCAGAGGGAATGGACCTTGGTAGTCTCTTGCATGGGTAGTCAATCTGTAGTCCTCCAGATGTTCATGGACTACAATTCCCGGGAGCCCCTGCCAGCAAATGCTGGCAGGAGCTCCTGGGAATTGTAGTCTATTGGTCTGGCTCAGGCCAAGACAGCTTCATGGGATCAACCCATGCTTCTCTTCATGCGTGAATCGGCCACCTCAGATTAATCACCACAGGTGGAACATTCAGACTGACTAAATGAATAATGGAAACACCATATTGTTTCCAGGGGCATCTGCTTGTGCTTCTTGGGCTTTGGTCTGTCATTCACAACGTGATGCCCATGGGGACATGAACCAACCATGTGATATTAATCTGGACAACACTTGCGTCTATCCTACAGCCCCTTGCTTTGTTCCCCGCCGGTCTCTCTGCCTGAGCTGTGCTATCTGACTTGCTTTCTAATTCAGACATCCGTTAATTATGTTTGCAAAGATTTCCGTTGTCGGAGGAGGACATCGGCTCGTCTTGCTCTTGCTTCTCCCAGCCAACGATTTCTCCTTTTCCTCTGTTATAATCTCCCCATTGAAGCTGATTCTGTTTGATCGTCTCATTGTAATGCAGTCAAGGGAAGCGAGTCCAGGGGATGGCTCTCTTTAGAATTAAACCGTCTCTCTAATGTGATTACAAATGGCTGTTAACCCTCATAACCACACCGAGGAATTGATACCCAAGACTGCTTGCTGATGGGGCTGTCCCTCCCCTTGCCAGCTGCTGGGCCAGCAAACAGCCACTGGTTTAGCAAGGAGAACTTTCCTCGCTCAGCTCTTGAAGAAAAAAAAAACCCAAAGGAAAAATAGAATACTTGTCAGAGAGGGGGAGGTTGCAGGGGTTGGGCAGATGTCTGAGCAGCAACCTTCTCAAGGTTTACCACTGTTGAACTGGCAGTGAGGTAGGGAAGATTTCAAATTTCTTTCCCCAGCTGTTTGGACCCTAGTTTGGCCCTCAAACAGATGAAGTAAAAATAGCAACTAGAATTTCCTTGCCGTATGGTAGGTAGTAGGTTCTCCATTTTTGGAAATTTTTAAGCAGAGGCTGGATAACCATCTGATGGAGAGGCTGATTCTGTGAAGGCTCAAGGGGTGTCAGGTGACAGTGGATGAGCAATAGGGATGTGGGTGTCCTGCACAGTGCAGGTGGTTGGACTAGATGACCCAGGAGGTCCCTTCCAACTCTATTATTCTAGGATTCTATATCCTGTCTGATCTCACAATATGATGGCCTCTTTTTTGTGGCCTCAGAGGACACTAGCACTCTAGGCTCTTATATCCCAACCCACACTTTACGTCATCACAGGCAATACATTATTCCAGTTCACTGAGCTCCTTTTTGGGATCTCTTGATGATCTCATGTTTTCTACTGGGGTGCCTGTTCTGGTGGGTTTGTTTGTCTCAGTTCTGGGCTTCTGAGATTCCTCAGACTGGGCCTCAGGCCTTCTCAGCCCAATGCTGAAGTAGGATATTGTTAGGCTGAGCAGAGGGGTTGGACTAGGTGGCCTGCATGGCCCCTTCTAACTCTATGATTCCAAAAATAGCATTTATTTAAGACTGACAGGTATGACTTGGGACTGATTGGACTGACTATTTAAATGATTGCAGCTGCACAGGGAGGACAGAGGGCGGAATAAAATGCTGATGGGCTATATGAGGACTCACATGGGCAACAAATCTCCCCCTAGGGTTGCCATTCCAGGCTGGGAAATAACTGGAGGTTTTCAGGGTAGAGCAAGAGAAGGTTGGGGTTTGGAGAGGGGAAGGACTTCAATGGGATGCCATGGCATAGAGTCCGCCTTTCAAACAACTCCCCCCCCCCCACAGTGAATGGATCTTTGTTGTCTAGAGATCAGTTGTAATTGCAGGAGATCTCCCGCTGCCACCTGAGGTTGGGAATGCTTCCTAGTGCACTGAACTGTGATGGAATCCACCTGCCAAAATGCCACAGACTGCTTAACAAAGTGTCTGCTGTAAACTTGGCTCCTTGTTTGGAACTGGGGAGCTAAAACTGAGAGCATTTGAGCATCTCTAGTGGGATCAGTGGAGACAGGCAAAGACGATGGCATCCTCCAGAAGAAAAACCACCCAATCATACCCTGAACAGGAGCCATGATTTCCCTCTGCCCTCAGCCGCTGAGAACCCACGGAAGCAGGGAGGCTGCTCCAGAAAATGCCGATTCCCAATGTGTGTGGGCAGGCGGCACACCCAGCGTACTCCACTTTGAAACAATCGCTACTTCCTCTACGGCTCGTCTTTCGCTTCACGCTGACAGCTTGACAACTAAGCAGGAAAAATGAAGTTGGTGAGGGAAGAAATGCTATCAGGAGTTCCCTGCTAAGAGGGCAGACAGGCCAGATTGGAAGAAAATGAGGAGCTGTCAGCTCTGATGCTCTCATTTATCGCATAATCTTGGCCGGCAGTTGAGGAGGTTGGCAAGTACTGGAGTATTAAAACAGAGGCATTGGTCGACTTTACTAATGTGGGAGCCTTCCTGTAGGATCCTTAAGGATTTAATATTCTGGCTGAAAAGCTCCTGGGTATATATTAGTTTAGCTATCCTAACCTGGATGGCTCAAACTAGCCCAGCTTCATTGGATCTTGGAAGCTAAGCAGGGTTAGTCTTGGTTAGTATTCGTGTGGGAGACCACAAAGGACGGGCAAGGTTGTTATGCAGAAGCAGGCAACTGAACAACTCTGAATGACTCACCTTGAAAACTCCACAAAGGGATCTCCACTAGACTGCTGTGTCTGCACTTTCTACCGCTATTGGCTAATGACAAGGAAGATCAACATATCTGCACAAAAGACGTCTAGTGTCTTGAACCAAATGATTTCCCTCACTGTCACATTCCTTCTCCCAAAGAGTTTCGGGTGGTGTACATGGTTCTCCCTCCCCCCATATGTCATCCTCACTACAGTGATAGGAGATAGAACAACCAACAAGATTAGTTGGAAGGGACTTCCAGGGTCATCAAGACCAACCCTCTGAACAATGCAGGAACTCATAACTACTTGCCTACCCACAGTGACCCCAATTTCATGCCGAAATGATCCCTCCACCAAAAATTTCCAGAATCCAGCCTGGCCTGGAGGAAATTCACCTACCATCCCTCAGTGGCAATCAGCAATTCCCTGAGCAGGCAAACCCTGGCACATCCCTTCCTGCCCGCTCACTCACCATCTGCCTAAGTTCATAAAATCAGCATTTCTGATGACTATCTAGCCTCTGCTTAAAAATTTCCAAAGAAAGAGAACTCACCACCTCCTGAGGAATCCTGTTCCACTGAGGAACTGCTCTGTCAGGATCTTCTTCTGGATATTTAGCCAAAAATTCTTTTGAATTAATTTTCACCCACTGGTTCTGGTATAACCTTCTGAGGCAACAGAAAACAACTCTGCTCCATCTTCTCTATGACAACACTTCAAAAATTTGAAGATGGTTATCATGTCACCTCTTAGTCGTCTTCTCTCCAGGCTAAACAGACCAAGCTCCCTCAATTTCCTCATATAACTTGGTCTCCAAATGCCTCACCATCTTCTTAGCCCTCCTCTGGATATGCTCCAGTTTCTCTACATATTTCTTCAGTACTCCAAGTGAGATCTTACTGGAGTGGAGTAAAGTTACATGGAGTAAACATGACCTCTCATGATCTGGACATGACCTCTCATGATCTGTTGAACAACACTTGTCTGATCCCAGGACTGATCCCTGAGGCACTCCATCACTCCTCTCCAAGAAGATGACAATCCATTTACAAGCACCCTTTGGGTTCACTCTGTCAACCAGTTCTCGATCCACCTAATAGGTTCCATATCATATTTTACCAACTTGTCAATAATAATATCATGTGGAATATTATCAAAAGCCTCATTGAAATAAAGGTAAACTACATCCCCAGCATTCCCTGATCTAGCAAGGTAGTAACTTTCTCAAAAAAAGAGAAGGTTACTATTATTATTATTATTATTATTGTTGTTGTTGTTGTTGTTGTTGTTGTTGTTGTTGTATTTATATCCCGCCTCCCCCCGAAGGCTTGAGGTGGATTACATAACCCCATCCCCTAAAAACCATAACAATAAGTTCCAATAAATTTACAATAGTTGGTAACCAATTGGTCACAGTGGCAACAATGATGGCTTAGTCTTACTCATTTAGTCTCCGCATCCTCAACTACGGGAGGGGGGTTGACACTCTCTACCACCAGTTTGTGAGGGGGGGCTGATCTTCTTTCCGCCCGGCCTCAGTTATAAGCCTGGCGGAAGAGCTCCGTCTTACAGGCCCTGCGGAATGCTGGTAATTCCCGCAGGGCCCTCAGCTCTTCCGGGATCTCATTTCACCAAGTTGGGGCCAGGACCAAGAAGGTCCTGGCCCTGGTCGAGGCCAGGCGAGCTTCCTTGGGGCCGGAAACGACCAATAGGTTAGCCCCCACAGAGCGTAAAACCCTGCGGGGGATATAGGGCGAAAGGTGGTCCCTCATATATGCTGGGATTAAACCACGGATGGCTTTGAAGGTCAAAACTAAAACCTTGAACCTAGTAGTTAGTTACTACTACTACTACTACTTCCTCCTCCTCTTTCTCCTCATCCTGTTTATTATTCCATTTCGCATACATACATGTGTACATGTCAGGTTGGTGCAGTGGCAGACTCTAATCTAGAGAGTCTGGTTTAATTCCCCACTCCTCTACATGCAGCTAGCTGGGTGACCTTGAGCTGATCACAATCCTTTGAGAGCTGTTCTCACAGATCAGTTCTCTTAGAGCTCTCTCAGTCCCACCTACCTCACAGAGTGTCTGTTGTGGGGAGAGGAATGAAAAGGTGTTTGTAAGCCATTTTTTGACTCTTTCAGGTAGTGAAAAGCAGGGTATAAAAAACCAGCTCTTCTTTCCTCCTTTATGTGCACACAGAGAAAGCCCTGGGATGGTGAATTCACCTTGGATTTGTCATTGGATCCCTTTAAAACCCATTTAGAGCTGGATTTACAGCCTCCTTCCACCAGTGGTTGGCCTTATGTGCTATGGAGAGCTACAAGACAACGGACTCAGCTGTGGAATGTACCAAAGAAGTCAGAAGGGAATTCTTCCCCTTCTCGTATTGCAACCTGGTTAGATTTCATCCCATCTCTCCTCGTCTCCCCACATTTGGGGCAGTGCACAAACCAGGGCTCCAAGGAATTATAAAATCTTCCAAGCAGCAGCTTCCATTTGAGATGATCTCATCTGCTGAGACATGCTCTCTTTTTGCAGTTTTAAGGACCTACAATTTTTCAGCCACCTCTTCTGATGCTGCAGGAAGACTCGCTTCGCCCTGAACCCAGGAAGGGGTAGCAGTCCGTGAGCCTCCAAGTGGGAACCAGCTCGGAATTTCCTTGGGAAGCCTCAGTGAAAGCTTGGCTTTCCCTCTTGCTTATAACACCAGAGCTCATGCTGGTGTTATTAGGGGCTGAGCACAACTGTGGGTGTCTCCAGAGAACTGCCCCCTGGGAAATGTAGTTTCCATCCATCCCCCTGATTCCAAGACTCAGGGAAAAGAGGCTTTAAATCTGGATAGGGCACAGTAAAAATAATTGAGAGAATTAACCAAATTGAGTAGATGGATGCTTGTTCTTGTCAGGTTGTTTTCCAGGGGAGTTTCCCCCAGGGTACCAATCTAATGGCAAAGAAACTTTGAACAAGCTCTTGTAAAGCAAGTAGGAACTGTGCATGTATAGAATCTTGTTTGATGTTTTGAGGTGCAAATACTCTTGGAATACTGTTCATTGTGTTCAGGTGATTTCCATTTCTGAACATTATTTGCTGACATTGTCGCATGGTTTTGTCTCTGGTGGGCATCATATTCCTCTCTGGAATATGCTACATTCTGTTTCTAAATCATCTGCACAACTGAGCCTAAAGAAAGATCAGAGGAGTGGTATTCAATAGATGTGGCAATGGTGGTAAGGGGGGGGGGCTAGATTACAGGGGTGGCCAAACTGTGTTTCTCCAGATGTCCATGGGCTACAATTCCTATGAGCCTCTGTCAATGCCAAGATGGTAGAGGCTCATGGGAATTGTAGCGCATGGACATCTGGAGAGCCAGAGTTCGGCCACCCCTGGTCTGGAAGCTTAAGAATTTTGCTAAGAGACTTTCTCCCCATACTAAAGTGTAGCATTCAGAATCACACATGGTCATAGAGTTGGAAGGTACCTCCTGGGTCATCTAGTCCAACCCCCTGCACTATGCAGGCCACTCTCATCCTAGTCGCTCATCTACTGTAACCTGTCACCCCCTTGAACATCCACAGAGTCAGCCTCTCCGTCAGATGGCTATCTAGCCTCTGTTTAAAAATCTCCAAAGATGGGGAACCCACCACCTCCCGAGGAAGCCTGTTCCACTGAGAAACCGCTCTGACTGTCAGGAACTTCTTCTGGATGGTTTGATGGATCTTCTCTCTAACTGGTGTGTGCAGGCATATGGGGCTGAATCCAGACAGCTTTTTCTCTCCGTTTTGCCCGCTCACATGCAGCTTTTGTCCATGCAGGTTCTGTGATCCTCATCATGGCCTGTCTAAATCTGGCTGGATCCAACCCATGATCAGCATCTTCACAGGATGGTCTGTGCCTAGACTTGCAGTCGTCAGGGTACCGGTGGTATTTTCCTGTGTAACTTAATAGAAAGCTGCTTGGAAAGGAGAAGGGCCAAACCATATCCTTGATAGCTTTTCTCCTATTGTATTAAAATGGGTGAGACCAGTGGGGGTATTCCACAATATGTTGATTTTTGTTCTGCTGAATAATCCCTTGAAAATAGGATTCTACAAGGGCTTTAAATGGTGGTATGTTTCCACACAAGAATCTGTTCCACAGATCCTAAACTATGTGTACTTGGAAGGAAGTCAGCTTCAGCAAAGTTCACAGAATCCTAAAATCCTAGAGCTGGGAGGGGCCATCCAGGCCATCTAGTCCCACCCCCTGCTCAATGCAGGATCAGCCTCAAGCATCCAGGATAAGGATCTGTCCAGCCGCTGCTTGAAGATGGCCAGTGAGGGGGAGCTCACCATATCTCTAGGCAGCCAATTCTACTGATTAACTACTCTGACTGTGAATTCCCCCCCCACACACACATGGGATCTAGCAGGTACCATTCTACACATAATTTAAAGCCAATACTGCAAGTCCTGTCCTGCTTCTCTCTGCATCCCCTCCGCCCGAACTTGGTTTGCAGCTCTATTAACTACCTTCTGTCCTCTTCCGGTTGATGGGCTCTTTCAGATACATGGTTCATTCTCACCTGGAGATCTCCATCTAGGGCAATTTATCCCACCTTTCCTCCCGGGGGTTCCAGATTCTCCGCACACCTCTGTCTCTTCTGTCTTTTGCTGAGGGAGCTTTAAAACTTTGTAGCAAGCTAAACAAGTTGATGATTTCTTAATTAGTTTTGTCCCTAATAGTGCAACAGTGATTTTTATTTTAAAGGATCCGTTGCTTCGGCTGATTACAAAGTGTAAACAGTACTTAAGCTCCAGCATAGCCCCCCCACCCCGAAGAACAGATCAATTACAATTGATTCATGAATGACCCATGAGAATCAGCCAGCAGTTGTAAAATACAATGGGAAGAAATTAATTAAGCTGGTAGGAGAAGCAAGAGACAAATTTTTAAGGAGGCAGTAGCCCTGATAGTGTTTTGATCGTTCCACACAGGGCTGCCTGGAGCTACAATAGTATGTGAAGAGGTTTTTATTCATTTTTTAAAAAAACCTATCTGCTGCAAGTCATGTCTGAAGATAAAGATGAGAAAACAACACAGGAAAGACCTAAATGCAGCAGGGCTGGCTGTCATCTAAATCACCAGTAAAAACTGGGTGAACAAAAATTGTAAGCGTGCCAAACTCTCCAGCTAGCGTAGAATCAACCAATCATGCACTCTTCCGGCAGGCTGTTGGAGTACTTCAACCCAAGAAAGGTTCAATCGAGCGACAAGAGCAATCTGCCATTGCCATTGCTCAGGGAAGGCTTAGCACAGGGGTGACCAAACTGTGGCTCTCCAGATGTCCACGGACTACAATTCCCATGAGCCCCTGCCAGCACGCTGGCAGGGGCTCATGGGAATTGTAGTCCATGGACATCTGGAGAGCCACAGTTTGGTCACCCCTGGTAGCAGATACTGATTCTACTGTTGACACCTGTCAACGCATTAGCAACATGTGTTAGGGGTGTATGGTTTCCCCAAACCCACGTTGGCCATGTTCCTCCACCCCGTCACACACCCCAGCCTCAACCTCAAATATGAGTTGTTACAGCTGTTGTTATTATTGGGGATGTCAGTGGAAGGTTTCTTGGGGATGGTAACGATGCTAATTAATTAGATCTGTGTACAGTTCGCTTTCTCCAGGGTGCTCATTAAAGGATTCTGACAATGCCCGAGAATGGGAGGAAGCAAGAACAAGGCAAGAATGGATGCTAATGAAGCCAACATGAACGGGCAATGTTGAATGGGAAGGTGAGATGAGAGGGGTTCAGACAAAGGGAGCCGTTATGGTCAGAAATATTAGCAAAACTCAAGTGGGGGGGAGAAGGGATCTTTGATTCATCAGCTGTTTTCATTATGCTCAATGGTGGCCATTTGAGGAGAAAACCCTGTTCCCTCCCCCCAAATTCTCCTCCCTCCATTGAAAAGCCTGAGTCTTTTATTACTTTGTTGTCTCAGCAAAATCTTTGTGTGATATATTCTGAAGTTGATCCACATACACAGCAGAGTGAGGTGGTCAGATCCTAAAGTGGCCTAATCATACTTCGGACTGCAGGTGGGGATACCATTGTTGAATGAACACAGTGAAAGGTTGTGTCCCTCTATAAAATCCTCCCTCCAGGATTCTCTTAAGCCAGCTTGGTGAAGTGGTTGAAAGCGGGGGCTTCTAATCTGGCTTCTAATCTAGCGGTCCTCCACATGCAGCCAGCTGGACGTCCTTGGGCTCATCACAGCCGTGACAGAGCTGTTCTGATTGAGCAGTCCTGTCAGAAGCTCTCTGAGATTCACCTATCTCACAGGGTGTCTGTTGTGAGGAGAGAACACACATCTGGGTCCTGACACACATCGTGGAAAATGGGGTGAAATGCAAAAGGAAAAACACACACACACAAGGAGAAAGCAGTGTGAAAGCAAAGGAAAACACCGTTGCAGAAAAGGCCATAGTTTCTGAACACAAAGGACTTGAGCGAACCTCTTCCTTGCAGCCTTCTTATGTTTGCAGTGCATAATGATGATGTTTTTACAAGAATACCATACAGAGATCAGATCCTGTGCTGGGAAATCTCTAGTGCTGGCAGAAAAAACTAGGACCTTGGTCAGTTCAGGGAAGGGAAAGGGTGTTTAATCCTTCAATATTCACCCAACGCCTCTGTTACAAGCCAAAATCTCTTAGTATTTTAATGTGTGTTTTAAAGAGCCAGCATGGTGTATAGGTTTAGAGTGGTGGTCTGTAATCTAGAGAGCCAGATGTGATTCCCCACTCCTCCACATGCAGCCAGCTGGGTGACCTTAGATTCATCACAGTTCTCTTAAGACTCTTTTCACAGAGCAATTTTCTTAGAGCTCTCTTAACCCCATCTATTTCACAGGGTGCCTGTTGTGGGGAGTGGAAGGGAAAAGTGTTTGTAAGCTGCTTTGAGACTTCTTCGGGTAGTTAAAAGCTGGGTATAAAAACCAACTCTTCTTCTTGAGGATATACCAGTTTGCCTTTAAAATGCTTCAAATGGAGCAGAATTTATTTATAGAATCATAGAATCATAGAGTTGGAAGGGGCCATACAGGCCATCTAGTCCAACCCACTGCTCAATGCAGGATCAGCCCTAAGCATCCAAGAAACCAGGTTGGTCTGACAGGACCTGTTGGAGACAAATCCATGCTGACTTCCTTGGATCACCAAATTGTCCTCCAGATGTTTGCAGATCGCTCCCTTTAATATCTGCTCCATTATCTTCCCCACAACAGAGGTCAGACTCACTGGTCTGTAGTTTCCCGGGTCATCCTTCCTCCCTTTTTTGAAGATCGGAATAACATTTGCTCTCTTCCAGTCCTCCGGGACATCTCCAGTCCTTAAAGAGGTTCCGAAGATGATGGACAAGGGCTGTGCAAGTTCTCTGGAAAGTTCTTTGAGCACTCTCGGGTGCATTTCATCCGGACCAGGGGATTTGAACTCATCCAGTGCAGCTAAATGCCTCTCGACAACCTCTCTATCCATGTTAACAGACGAAGAGGGCTGGGCTTCAGGCCGCTACGGCTACTACAACTACTACTATTTCTTGAAAGGCCTAACCAGAGAGTAGTGCTGTACTGTTTTATTAAGTCCACTTTAAGCGGCTGGCATTGCGATCCCAAGTCACCCTCTTTTAAGCTCACTGAAGTCAATGCGTTTAGAAGGGTCTCCCCAGTCAGGTTTGTGCCGTAAATGTTTTATGCTTTGACGGGATGTGCTAATTTTCAGTTTTTTAAAAATGCTTTGAATACGTGTTCTATTTTGTGAGTGGCACCGAGCAGATCTCTGGAGAGGGAGCAGATAAATTTTCTAAGTAAATAACAGTGCGTGGCATGAGGCAGCAAGGAGCTGAACGCAGCAGTTCTTGATGTATTGGGAAGATTTTATGGCTGGCTCTTCCCTCCCAAGGCCGAGTGTTCACCTAGTATGGAAATAGGAAGCACTCACACACTTTAAGCAATCCACAGTTTTAAAGCGTAATTAATAATACTCCACATAGAAATCAGCAAGGCTTGCCTAATTAGCCCTCATCTATATATAACGGGCAGAAAAGTACCGGCTGGATATCAGGAATTTTTTATTTTAAAGCCAGAGTCGTTCAGCTGTTGAATCGGGTGCCTAAGAAGGCAGTGAGCTCCCCTTCGCTGGGGGTCTCCAAGCAGTAGCTTAGAGTTTGACTCCTCGTTCCCCCTCATGCAGCCAGCAGGGTGACTTTGGGCTTGCCACAGCCCTAATAGAGCTGTTCTGACCAAGAAGTGATATCAGGGCTCTCTCAGCCTCACCCACCTCACAGGGTGTCTGTTGTGGGGAGAGGAAAGGGAAGGCCCGCTTTGAGCCGCTTTGAGATTCCTTCAGGTAGAGAAAAGCAGCATATAAAAAACCAACTTCTTCTTTCTTCTTTCTTCTTTCTTCTTTCTTCTTTCTTCTTTCTTCTTTCTTCTTTCTTCTTTCTTCTTTCTTCTTTCTTCTTTCTTCTTTCTTCTTTCTTCTTTCTTCTTCTTGTCATCTTCCTTTGCATCTTTCCTTATGACCATCCTGGATAGAGTCCATCTAACAACTTTGGGCAGGCCCCTCCCCAGGAATGGAGTCACGATGACTGGGAAGATTCATAGAAAGCAATCTGAAGCAGGTCCATGCAAAAGTAAACCTCATTGTGTGGAGAGGATTCCGGCCACGTTCTTGAGGAGGCAGATTGAACATTTCTGAGGAAGGCACAAGCAAAAACTCAGAAGATAGGCAACATTGGTGCATGTGGGTTGAGATCTGGGTAGATGGATTTTTGGGTATGAGACTCTACATCAGGGGTAGTCAACCTGCGATCCTCCAGATGTTCATGTACTACAATTCTCACGAGCCCCTGCCAGCATTTGCCGGCAGGGGCTCATGGGAATTGTAGTCCATGAACATCTGGAGGACCACAGGTTGACTACCCCTGCTCTACATCATGGAGAGGCCTAGATGTACGAAATGAAGGGGTTCCATCTTAAGTCTTTTCCCCCAAGAAGTCATTTATGGGGAGATAAAAGTGCCTCTTTGTTTTATCAATACCATACAAATCATTTCTGCGAGAGGGAAAGTGCCCGCGAGTGTTTGTGTGCATTTCCACAAAGCCATTTGCTGTTGAGGTGTCAGAAATAAATTTCACCACTGGAGTCTGCAACATCTGATTAGTGAATTATTCAGTTTGGAGATGGCGTTCGGCGTGACCTCATTAGTAACCCTGAGGTGAGTGGGATGCATTAGACTAACCACGCCGTTGCCGCCGAGGAGAAGGATGGTGGGCATTAAAATGGATTAAAGTGCTTTACCAAGAAATGCAGCACAACTCATAAAATATGTTTTTTTTAAGGAGCACATTGTTAAAGCTGGAAATAAACAAGCCCAAACAAAGCAGCATCGCCAAAGGGAGAGCCGGGCTGGGAGGCCTCCGCCATCCACCAGCCTCCGAGAACCCTCTCCCGCGTAGAGAGACTCCATCAGGCATGCATGTGGGCATGACCACTGCCACGGGGAGGGAGGCCCATTCAGACCAAAGGCTCCCTTAGTCCAGTCTTCTCTCTCTAACAAGGGCCAGCCAGATGCCTCCGGGAAGCGGGCAGCAGAGGAGTCAGTTGGCTTGGCTTGTTGAACTTCTGGAGAAGTCCCCACGTGGGTTTTCCTCATGTGTTGAGCTTGACATCACCTTTCAGTAGAAGAGATTTCTGCAGATTTAGGGGCAAATGCACTGGACAGTCGAGCTCGCCACGCTGGCTGTGGTTCTCAGATGTCAGCAGACCATGGGTCTATTTGGTTCAGCAGCAGACGCCCCGAGTGCTTGCCAAGCGTATTTGCCTGTATGAAAGGGCTCCCCGTCTAAAGGATCAGCACCCACTGGCAACAGTACAGACTGGTGGTGGAAGGTGCAGTCACTTCATAGCCAACCGAGAGCAATACCGTCGGGTTCCCGAGGCCAGAGATGAGTAGAGGCAAGTTTGCAATGGGCTGTCTCTGGATTTCCTTCGTGTTCTCCCAGGGCTGACCCTGCTTAGCTGTCAAGAGTGGATGAGACTGGGCCCTCCAGGTCAGAGGCACAAAATACCAAATGGCAGGATCTTAAAAACAACAACAGTGTAATTTATTAGATGTCTAGGTTTTCTGAATGACTTAAGACAGCTTTACAGCATCTCTTCAAAACTGAACCAGATGAAGGTGTCTCCTAAGGGGAGGTTGTAGCACAATCAACTCCCATATATTGAGTCGGATAATTGGTCTACGGAGGTCAGTATTGTCTCCTCTGATTGGTAGCTGCTCTCCAGGGCTCTGGCTAGAGGCTTTTCATTTCACCTACTACCTGATCCTTATAAAGTGGAGATATTGGGGGATTTATTCACAGACCTTCTTTATGCAAAGCACAAAGAACCATGTCTCCTCTCTATTTTCAAAGAAGCTGGATTACTGCTAAAATAAATGGACAAGGCAGCCTTTACTCAGCTTTTTTACCATTGAGAAACCGCTGAAGGCTTCGAGAAACCCCAGAAGTGGCAAGATCATGCAGAACATGGTTGGGAAACATAGCTGTGCATACTCCCACCCCCTCCAGGTCCATCACTGGCCTCTTCCCACCCCTTCCAGGTCCATCACTGGCCATTTTGTGAGGGTCCTTTCCTCTTCCCACCCCCTCCAGGTCCATCACTGGCCATTTTGTGAGGGGTGGGTTGACATGACCAGCTTGGTCAAGGCGGTTCGGCTATCCTCATGCTTCTAGAACTGTCGGCAGCATTTGACGTTGTAGATCCCGAGTTGTTAGCCTACCACCTCGCTGGAACGGGGATTCGCGGGACGGCCTTGTGATGGCTGGTCTTCTTTCTCCAGAACTGGACAGAGAGGGTTGCCAGGGCCCTGGCAGAGCTCTCAACATTCTGCAGGGCCTGTAAGACAGAATTCTTCTGCCAGGTGTTTGGCTGAGTCCTGGCTAAGAAGAGCTGCTCCCTCCCTGTGCAGGCCTGTAAAAGCCTGTCGGAACACACTTTTTTGAGCTTGCCCCCTGGAGGATTGGTGGCTGTTTTGTATGGAGGTCGGGGTGGGTGGGGGAAAGTGGGTTATCCTGTAGTTGTGATTTTACCGCCATCTTGGTATTGTATGGGTATTAATCTTCCTCATTTATGACATATGTTTAAGAGTGGTGGCCTCCTAATCTGGTGAACCAGGTTCAGTTCCCTACTCATCCACATGCAGCCAGCTGAGTGACCTTGGGCTAGTCAAAGTTCTCTTAGAGCTCTTAATGCAAAGATCTCTTAGAGCTTTCTCAGCCCTACCTACCTCATAGGGTACCTGTTGTGGGGAGAGGAAAAGAAAAGTGTAAATTGCTTTGAGTCTCCTTTGTGTTGTGAAAAGCAGGGTATAAAAAATCCAGCTCCTCTTCTTCTTTTCAGTCACAATCAAAATCTGACAATGCATGCCATTTTACTTTCTGTGACAGCCCATATCTGAAACTGTCTAGGATTACTTGAAATAGAATCTAACAGTTTGCAACTAGTCCCCTTTTAACCTATCAAATTAGCTGCCGATATCCCATTTGGTGTCTAAAAACTGAATACTAAACACTGCCAATCAAAACTGGTCTCAAAACATGAAAAATTGCTGAATTGTCATAACATTTCAGTGCAGGTTCTGAATCCATCCTTACAAAAATACAGAGTTGTTGCCAGGGTTACATCCTCTTAATTTCGTTGACTCCAATAGCCTTGGAAATGTATTAGTCTGCTTAGGATGGCACCAAAAGTGCATGTTAGACCAGCTAATCACTGGAAGAGAGCATTGGTTCTTATACATATAAACTCCTTGTTCATAGCCTTGTGATTGCATGTTGGCAGGATAGGCCACATGCTAATACCTGTTTCCCTCTCTATGTGCATGGCTTTCTATCTGTACAGTACAACAAAATTAGAGTCCATTAGCACCTTTAAGACCAACAAAGATTTATTCAAGGTGGGAGCTTTCGAGTGCATGCACAGACTGCATGCACTCGAAAGACCCCGCCTTGAATAAATCTTTGTTGGTCTTAAAGGTGCTATTGGACTCAAGTGGCTACCCAATTGAATCTATCTGCATAGTGTCATGTATAGAGGATCCAGCTGCATGTTGGTCAGACACTAAAAAGCACAACACAAGCATTTCACAGACCTGGAAATGGAGAGCCAGCACTTTAACTAGAACAGTTTTCTGTGGTTTCTATGGCCTCCCCCACACAGCAAGGCTGAGCCAGAGTTCTCGGAGCTCTTTCCCCCTCTGGCCTGAGTTGGAAGGAGCAAAAGGCAGAGGGAGAGCTAATTGGCTGAAACCAATGGATTTTACTTGGGGGACAGGGCCGACATGCTAGTCTCTGTTGGCTAAGCAGCAGTTGCAAATAAATGGATGCTAAAAGGCTTTGTGGTTCATTGATGTCCATGTTTTTCTAACCGCACATTCTTCACTCCTTTCTTGGAACATTGCAATCCTTTTGTTCTTGCTTCTTCTTGGGTCCTAAACGTCATTTCTTTTATCATGCAAGGAACTGCATCGCTTTTCCGAAACTTTGAAAGGGATGGTAGGGAAATGACCCGCCCTTAGTTCCTCTTGCAAGAGGAGATTCAGATCTTAATATTTATGTAGTGCTGAAGTGTAAGAATATGTGAATTGCCATGAAGGATGAGCTCAGCATCCAGCTAATTTTGCAGGAAAAGAGCACTGGTACAAAAATGCATCTCTTGTGAAGGTGATCTAAAACACAGGCTCATTTCAAAAAGTGACTTATCTTGTATTGCTAATAATCCTGGGAGAGTAGCTGATTTTTTAAAAGATCCTGGGAGAAATACCGGGTTAGCTCACAATGTCACCCTCAATCAAGAGGATTGCAAAAGGCAAGTGATCCTTGGTCCAGCATACGAACAAACAGATTGACCTGCGCTTTTCAGCTCCTTGGCTCCTGTGAGGTCAGAAAAACCCTCCAGCCATCCCAGGCCTCTTTCTTACTCCCCAGGGGTGCCAGGAAGAAACTGGGTTTCCTGCCACTGTTATCCGAGTACCACTTGCTGCCAGCATGGTGTCGTGGCTAAGGGTGGTGGCTTCTAATCTGGAGAGCCAGGCTTGATTCCCTGCTCCTCCACATACAGCCAGTGTAAGGATCTTCTTTAGGCCAAAAATGCAAACTCTTTACTTAAGCAAAAGTTACATTTATTAAGCCAGCAAGTACACTTATTCAAGGAATTGATGAAACTGGGGTTTGGGGCACAGGTTTTTGCATATATGTTTCCCCTCGTCTTCCCCCTGCCCCCTCTCCTGTGGGAATCCTGTACAACTGGAGACCTTTGCATAGTCAAAACTTTCTGATAAGAGTCCGGGCTTCAGGACGTGGGGGCAGGGAAACACAGGAGGGGAGGGAAGTGCAAGAATGCAGGAAGGGAATGAGATCCATACACCAGAGGCAGGCTGATCTAATTAACACAAGGCCAAATACTGAGCACCTTACTACATTTGATATATATTTCATGGCAGAACCTGAGGGTTTCTGACAGCCAGCTGGGTGACCGTAGGCTAGTCACAGCCCTGATAGTACTGTTCTCACAGAGCAGTTTCTCTCAGCCCTACCTGCCTCTCAGGTGTCTGTTGTGGAGAGAGGAAGGGAGAGGAAGTGAAGGCAATTGTAAACCATGTTGAGAGAGACTCCTCCTGGTAGAGAAAGATGGGATACAAAACCAACTCTTTTTTTTACAGGGATAGCAAACATCTCTACCACATGTCTAATAGCAAGATTTAAAGGATGTAGTACAGGGGTAGTCAAACTGCGGCCCTCCAGATGTCCATGGACCACAATTCCCAGAAGCCCCTGCCAGCGAATGCTGGCAGGCGCTTCTGGGAATTGTAGTCCATGGACATCTGGAGGGCCGCAGTTTGACTACCCCTGATGTAGTACATTTCCACATATCAGACTTAAGGCATTCACAATGCAAGAAATTTTAATAATAAAATACAAATACTCCACGTGGCCTTTGATTGTGTGGAGCACAACAAGTTGTGGCAAGTTCTCAAAGAGATGGGAATACCAGAGCATCTTATTTGTCTCTTCAGAAACCTATATGCAGATCAAGAAGCAACAGTGAGAATCGGGCATGGAATCACTGATTGGTTCAAAATTGAGAAAGGAGTTCGGCAAGGCTGTATACTGTCACCTTGCCAATTTAACTTGTATGCGTAGCACATCATGAGAAAGGCGGGGTTAGTCACAAATTAGGATCAAGATTGCAGGGAGAAAAATCAACAACCTCAGATATGCAGATGATACCACTCTACTGGCAGAAAGCAAAAAGGAACTAAAGATGCGGGTGAAGCGGGTGAAGGAGGAGAGTGCAAAAGTTGGCTTGAAACTCAACATCAAGAAAATGATCATGGCATCCAGCCCTCTCAATTCCTGGCAAATAGATGGGGAAGAAATGGAGGTAGTGACAGATTTTATTTTCCTGGGCTCCAAGATCACTGAAGATGGGGACCGTAGCAAAGAAATTAAAAGACGCTTTCTCCTGGGGAGGAAAGCTATGGCAAATCTAGACAGCATCCTAAAAAGCAGAGACATCACCCCGCCAACAAAAGTGCATCTAGTCAAGGCACTGGTCTTCCCAGTTGCAATGTATGGCTGTCAAAGTTGGACCATAAGGAAGGCTGAGCGTCAAAGAATTGAGGCTTTTGAACTCTGGTGCTGGAGAAGACTCTTGCGAGTCCCTTGGACTGAAAGGCGAACAAACTGGTCAGTCCTAGAGGAGATCAGCCCTGACTGCTCCTTAGAAGGCCAGATCCTGAAGATGAAACTCAAATACTTTGGCCACCTCATGCGAAGGAAGGACTCCCTGGAGCCTAATGCTGGGAGCAATTGAGGGCAAAAGAAGAAGGGGACGACAGAGAATGGGGTGGCTGGATGGAGTCACTGAAGCAGTAGGTGCAAACTTAAATGGACTCCGGGGAATGGTAGAGGACAGGAAGGCCTGGAGGATCATTGTTCATGGGGTCGTGATGGGTCAGATACGACTTCACAACTAACAACAACAACTCCACATGTTCTGTTCAAGCATTTTAGGCTGAGCAAAGGAACAAAGAACAGGTGAAAAAAACATAGTCCCTTCCCTGGATGCATCATTTTTTTTTAGCAGTTGTTAAATTAAGATATGCTAGCTTTACTCGAATTTGAACCTCTCTATTGTCCCTGCCGACAAAAGTTATAGTGGTTAGACACAATCAAAATAGACACTGGCCGGAGCATGATTCAACTAAAAGACGCTGTGCAGGACTGGAAAATGTGGCAACGGTTGAGCCATGGGATCACCAAAACTCAGACATGACTCAATGGCTGACAGCATCTTCGCGGCTTCGCTGCACTGTCTAGCTCAGGCCTAAAAGGTGCCTTGGTGCCTTCCTACGTTGCACCAGAATTTTCTGTTCATCCATTCTTGTTTTGCATGATCAACGTTGTACAGCTATGTGTTCATACTGAACTCCTTCACACGTCTGCATTCATAGGAACCTCTGGGCAGGGTGGAGAGGGGGGGAGAGATGGTCTGAAACCTTTCTTCGGCATAGAAAGCCCTTTTCTTCAGTCTCTCTTTAGAAAAAAAGAAGGCCAAGGGGGATATGACAGAAGTTTATAAAATTATGTATGTTGAGGAACTGGAGACAGGTCTCTTCCCCTCCTTAGTAGGAATATGCAGTGAAAATGCTGGGAGATAAGTTTGGAACAGACATTTAACTCAAAGTGAAGTAAAAATGTGGAACTGGCTGCCAATGGATGTAGTGATGGCCTCAAGCACAGATGGCTTTGAAAGAGGTAAGACATGCAAGGAGAACTACCAAAGGCTCCTAGCTAAGGCGAGTAAAGGCAGATGAAAGCTTTGTTTACTGTTTCCTTGGCTGTGAAGATTTCCTGTGCTGGGAGGTCTCTGCACCCTGTTTGATGGCTCTTCAGGTCACTGGTTGGCCATTAGATGAAGCAGGTTGCTGAGCTAGACCAGTCTGGTCCAGCAGGGCTCTTCTCCTGATGTTCTAATGTTCTAATGTTAAACTCAGGGGCCCCCAACAGAGTGCATTGACAGCTAAGAAAGGACTAATGAAAGCTTTTTTGCCCAACTGACTTCAAAGATTGATTTATGGGATTGGTTGCCACAATTTACTGGAATTCAATGCATTCATGGTAGATCGTTTCCAACTAAATAGGGACTCCATTTTCAGAGGCAGTCTATCTTTGAATATTTATAGATGAGCACAGAGAATCACTTTCACCTTCACACCCTGCCTGTGAACCCCCTGGGGCATTTGTCTGCCCGGTGTGGGAAACGCTCTAAGTGGCCCGGATCCAACAGGGCTTTCTAGTTACATCCTTCAGTAGGGATCCTAATTGATGCCATATATTTCCCCTCTCCCAAAGCAGAGGATGCATGCAAAAGGCCAGACTGTGATGTAGGATCCGAGCTGGGTGCAGCCAGCTCTCCTTACTGGGCTCCTACTCCATTAATCAAACGATTACGGGAAACTCATTTAGTGCTATTTAATAATATATACACATCCATTGCGCCTCTCAAGACACTCGCATTGTTAAATCCTATGGACTTATTTAAAGCTCTGCTACTCTTCTGTTGGTTCTTGGATTGAGTCCCACTAGTTCCTCTTGACTGCTTAAAGAGGACTCTAGCAAAGAGAGAAAGAGTTTACCTTGATTTCAGCAAGGCTTTCAATAAGGTTCTGCATGATATTGACGTTGGTAAAATGTTGTATGGATCATAGAATCATAGAATCATAGAGTTGGAAGGGGCCATACAGGCCATCTAGTCCAACCCCCTGCTCAACGCAGGATCAGCCCTAAGCATCCTAAAGCATCCTATTACTGTTAGGTGGATCGAGAACTGGTTGACAGATCACACCCAAAGGGTAAATGGATCATCATCTTCTTGGAGAGGAGTGATGAATGGAGTGCCTCAGGGATCTGTCCTGGGCCCTGTGTCATTCTACATGTCTATAAATGATTTGGATGAAGGAATAGAGGGGGTGCTTATTAAATCTGCAGATGATACTAAACTGGGTGGGGTAACAAACAGCAGATGACAGAATCAGGATTCAGGATGATCTTGTCAGGCTGGAAAACTGGGCTAAAATGAATAAAATGAAATTCAATAGTGATAAATGTAAAGTTCTTCATTTAGGTAGGGAAAATTATATGCATCAAAGTAGGATGGATGAGACTTGTCTTGGCAGAATTGCATGTGAAAAGGATGTGGGGATCTTAGTAGACCAGACACTGAATGTGAGTCACCAGTATGACTCAATGGCTAAAATGGCAAACGGGATTTTGGGCTGTATTAAAAGAAGTATAGTGTCCAGATCACATGAGGTGATGTTACTGCTTCACTCAGCTCCAGTAAGATCTCACTTGGAATACTGTGTTCAGTTTTGGGCACCACAAAAAATGTAGAGATTTGGAGCATGTCCAGAGGAGGGCTATGAAGATGGAGAGGGGTTTGGGGACCAAGGTTGAGGGTGGTTGGTCTGTTTAGCCTGGATAGAAGATGACTAAGAGGTGATAGGATAACCATCTTCAAATACTTGAAGAGCTGTCATACAGAAGATAGAGCAGAGTTCTTTTCTGTGGCCCCAGAGGGTTGGACCAGAACCAATGGGATGAAATGAATTCAAAAGAAATTCTGGCTAAACATCCAGAAAAAGTTCCAGACAATTAGAGTGGTTCCTCAGGGGAACAGGCTTCCTCAGGAGGTGGTGGGTTCTCCATCTTTGGAAGTTTTTAAGCAGGGGCTAGATAGTCAACTGACAGAGATGCTGATTTTATGAACTTAGGCAGATTGTGAGTGGGTGGGCAGGAAAGGATGTGCCAGTGTTTGTTTCTTGTGGCCCTTCCTTGCATACCTAGGGAATTGTTAATTGCTGCTGTGGAATGGTAGGTGAATTTCCTTGAGGCCAGGCTGGATTTTGAAGATTTTAGGTGGAGGGATCATTTGGGCATGAAATTTGGGTCACCATGGGTAGGCAGGTAGGCATGAGTTCCTGTATTGTGCAGGGGGTTGGACTGGATGACCTTGGAGGTACCTTCTAACTCTGTGATTCTATATTTCTATGATTCTATGAGAGTTTCATGGCAGATCCATTACAATGTACAAGGCAAGAGTGATTATCCCCCCCCCTCCGCCCCGGTATGGGAATGATTTCAAATTCCTTTTCCCTTCCTCCCCTATACCCAATCTCCATTTTTATTTTATTTTTTCTTGTTGCTAAATAAACCTGTGATTCTTAAAAATTTCCATACTATTTTCTGTTCCCTTACATGTGGACAGATCCTTCTCCTGGATGCTTTAGGCTGATCCTGCATGGAGCAGTGGGTTGGACTAGATGGCCCATATGTGCCTTCCAACTCTACGATTCTATGATTATGACCTCTTCTTTCCTACCCTTCCACCTCCCACATCAACCTACTTTATACTAAGATCTATCAAAATCAGTATTGTCAGGGAAAGAATCACAGAATAACAGAGTTGGAAGGGATCTCCAAGGTCATCTAGTCCGACCCCCTGCAAAATGCAGGAACTCACAACTACCTGACCACCCACAGGGACCCCAATTCCATGACATGATCCTTTTAACCGAAGGTGCCGAACATTGAACCTGGGAGCTTCTGCATGGCAAGCAGGGGCCCCATCTCCCATCAGAAGAAGGCTAAGATGCAGCCCCTTGAGAACCAACCTGTGGCTGGAAATTAGCAGAAAAATGTGAACAGTGACAATCGGGGAGCAGACTACACAATCCTATCTGTATCTCCCACTTCGCATGGCTTTTTCTGGGATGTTGTCCTAGCTGAGCTGTAAATCCCCGCTCTCCTTTTCTTCCCCAGCCCCAGACTGTGTCTCCAGACAGCCAGGAAGTACATTGCTCATGGCAAGCAGAAAGGTACCTTGTGTCCAAACACCTCCTCCGGTCTTGATCTGCTGGAAGCGGAGGCTCTGTCACTCCTCCTTCTCCTGCATTACAAAGAGAGCCATTTCCAAAGTGGAAAGAAGTCTGGCATGAATCATACTTGACAAAACGAATCCCAAGTGGGCACCGTGACCTGCTGCGTGTCCAGGAAGAGAGGCCGGGATGCTCAGCGCCTTCGGTGGAAACGTGTCCTGAGCCATTTGTGGCAGCAGGTGGCGGTGGTTTCATTGTGAGCTCAGGTCCCCCGCCTCCTGCACTCCCTAGAAGGTGGATTTTGCAAGCTGCTGGGCGAAGTTTCTCTTTGGGAAGATTACATGGAGGAGGCCGTCTCAGCTCTCTGTTGAGGTGCCTGCCGAGCCACCTGTCTTCCATGCTGAATTGCCTGCGCAAGATCATTTGCAAAATGAACATTGTCACAAAAGGTTTTAGCAGGGGTGGTCAAACTGCGGCCCTCCAGATGGCCATGGACTACAATTCCCAGGAGCCCCTGCCAGCGAATGCTGGCAGGGGCTCATGGGAATTGAAGTCCATGGACATCTGGAGGGCCGCAGTTTGATTACCCCGCCAGACCTTTTGACCTTTGTTGTTGACTGACACTCACTTGGGATGGGATTACATTAAATTTATTTATTTATTTATTTATTTCCTTTTATGGAAGAGATTCCCACCCTTCCTCTCTGCATCAGACCACATTCATCACATTCAGGTGATTTGTCAGCCATCCGCCATTTCAAACAAATTAACAATATACCAACTCAGCTCAAATTAAGACGCAAGACTGATAAGAACGTGAGGAGTTGAAAGGTTGTCAATTGAGTTCCTACATAAAAAGTAAGAGGTTGCACAGATAAAAAGGAACCCTAATGACTGGGTTTTAATCCTGATGGACCTAATTTTCCTAGCGGCGAGAGCAAACCGTTCAACTCTACTGGTGACGTAGGCATCAATATCAGACAGCAGAAAAATCATATATTCAGTTTTTGAGAGGCCTGAGGTGGTGGGGAGTATTCTTTTAATAAACTTGCCTCTGGGTTCATCATAGAGGGGGCCGTCCATTGCACAGGTCATGAGGTCCTCAATCACTCCCCTATCACATATGCAGGTGCATTCAGAGAGGGGGATCTGCATCAGACCACCAAGGAGGTTTGCCATGTTTAGAGCGAAAGAAAGCAAAGCAATAACAGCGTACCGCCCTTCTGAAGCTTAGACTGGCATTGGGATCCACGTACAAACCACACAATCACAAACATCCAAAGGAACCCGCTCATGTGGTAAGGACTTCCAGAAAGGAGCCGGGAGTGTTGGAGAACTGCAGAGTTCTGGAATCACTACAGGTATCTCTAAAGAAGGATTGTCCTCCAAAAGATTTTTTGTTTAAGCTTTCTAAAGCTGTTGGTGCATTTGGCCTTCATGCCATGATATCTGCAAGACTAATTTTTGCTCAGAAAAATAAAATCAGAGTCCAGGAGCACCTTTAAGACCAACAAAGATTTATTCAAGGCGTGAGATTTCAAGTGCATAAATCTTTGTTGGTCTTAAATGTGCCACTGGACTCTGATTTTATTGTGCTACTTCAGACCAACATGGCTACCCATTCGAATCTATTTTTGCTCAGAAGCTTAAGAAGAGCATAGCCCCAAAGAACAAGGGCTAGCATGTGAAATGAGCAGAATGGATTCATTTCTGTAAACTAACCTATCGGCAACACAGCCAAATGACGGATACATTGGGGGGAAAAATGTAAATGCTTTCTTATCTAGGATGAGAAAGAAGAGGTTGAGCTTGTGTTACTGAAGTTGGACAGTAGCTTTGGGGTTTGTACTTTAAGGCTTTGAATGTATTAGTTTTATTTGTACTTTTTAAAATCGAAAACCAACGATTTTTTTTAAAGCAGAAAGATCTTTTGACCCATCTCTAGGTGGTGGATTTTATTATCTAGTTCTTAGAGTCTGAAGGAAAACCTGAGCGGCTTGTTCTGAATCCCCCCCTTTGGACTGGGATAAAGATCTAGAAATGATCCTAAGGATGATTTCAGATCAGGGGTCTGCAGCCTCTGGCTCGAGAACCAAATGGGGCTCCGTATTGAGCGGAATGTGGTTCTTTGAACAGAAAAGGAAAGCTTTAAATTTAGGTACTTCAAAGGGGCAGGTGGACTGGACAGTTGGCATTAACCCGTGAGACCAATTGTGTCGGGCAGGGCTGGGCAAACTGTGGCACTCCAGATGTCCATGGACTACAAGCCAGGGGCTCATGGGAATTGTAGTCCATGGACATCTGGAGGGCCACAGTTTGCCCACCCTTGGTGTAGGACAGGGGTAGTCAACCTGTGGTCCTCCAGATGTCCATGGACTACAATTCCCATGAGCCCCTGCCAGCATTTGCTGGCAGGGGCTCATGGGAATTGTAGTCCATGGACATCTGGAGGACCACAGGTTGACTACCCCTGGTGTAGGGTGTTCCCTACACCATGTGGGCCGATTTCCATTAAAGGATTGACAGCAGTGTTGGGTTATTGATGATGACATCAATAATCAGTAACGTGTAACTGTATTGTTTCTATTATCCAAAAGGTTATTCTGATCATGGCTGTTGGTTGAGCTCTTGCTGAGAACGTTGTTGTCGAGTTCTTCAGGAATTCCATTGTTGAACATCTTAAAGAAAATGGCAGGAACTCCCCCCACCCCTTTCCCCAAAGAAACCCCGTTCAAGTCACAGTCCTATACACACTTACTTGAGAAGTGAATATGTTGAATATTCAATCCATCCATTGAGCATAAAAAGATTTGGTGCTGACCAAACATGCAGAAGATTGCAACCATTAGAGGTCAATTACATATCGTCAATCGTTTTGTTGCCACAGCTCCTGGAAGAGCTTACCTCCTGAAAGGGAAGGTACTCAGAGCTCCTGAACATCTCATTCTGGAACCAAAGAACCCTTTATCTATGGATTGGTTGCATCAAACTAGTGCTACGAGACTGCCTTGGACATATGCCAAAGACTGCCTTGCTTCGTATTACTGTGTAGTACGGGAAAATGTTGTTGTCAGGCTGCCTTTCTCGCTGAGTCTCAAGACAGATTACGAAGCATGAAAACTGTCTCAATCAAAGAGCAAAGATTTTCACTAAACAAAAACAATCCGTCAGTCTAGAGCTGGCGGTGGAAAGCATTGCTAAGTCCCAACTGACTTATGACAACCAGGCAGGATTTCAAAGCCAGAGTCAGAGATGGTTTCATGAACTTAGGCAGATGGTGAGTGGGTGGGCAGGAAGGGATGTGCCAGTGCTTGTCTCTTGTGGCCTTTCCTTGCATACCCAGAGAATTGCTAATTACTGCTGTGGGTAGGTGAATTTCCTCCAGGCCAGGTTGAATTCTGGAGATCTTTTTTTTGGGGGGGGGATCACTTGGGCATGAAATAGGGGTCAACGTGGGTGGGCAAGTAGTTGTGAGTACCTGCATTGCAGGCGGTTGGACTAGATGAATGGCACTGGAGGTCCCTTCCAACTCTATGATTATATGGTTTGCCATTGTCTACCACTGCATAAAGATCCTCTTGTGGCACAGAGTGGTAAGGCAGCAGAAATGCTGTCTGAAGCTGTCTGCCCATGAGCCTGCGAGTTCCATCCCAGCAGCCGGCTCAAGGTTGACTCAGCCTTTCATCCTTCTGAGGTCAGTAAAATGAGTACCCAGCTTGCTGGGGGGGGGGGTAAACAGTAATGACTGGGGAAGGCACTGGCAAACCACCCCGTATTGAGTCTGCCATGAAAATGCTTGAGGGTGTCACCCCAAGGGTCAGACATGACCCAGTGCTTGCACAAGGGATGCCGTTACCTTTACCTTTTACCACTGCATAGCAATGCTGAAGTTCCTGGGAGTTTCACCATGCTTAGCTTCCAAGATCTGGCCTGGACCATCTGGGACTAGGAGCACAGAGTATGAAAATGTTGGACTAGACTTGGCCCTGAGTCCCTCCAGAATAATAGAGCTGCAGAGTGTTTGTCGTTAGAGGTGTTTAACGACAAACACTCGTTAACGATCCAAACGCACAATGGTGAGGTTTACTCATATTCATCTGCTTCAGTCTTCTTACTGAAGGACTGCACAAAAGTTTAAAAGTAGTTACAAAGAAAACACATTCCAATCCTCTATGGCTAGGCCAAAGGCAGGACTACATGACCTCATGCCAGCAGATGGCGAGAGTTGAGAACTTAATGGAAGATGCTTCCTCCCCATTAGCAGAAGAAACTTATTTTCCTGAAGAAAGAGGAAGTGGGTGGTTGCCCCACCTTAAATAAAGAGATCCATCATCCATGTGCTTGGAAAATTCTACTCCTCATGACTGCAATCCCAGCAGTCACCATTTGGTGTCACTTTTATTTATTTATTTATTATATTTATATACCACCCTTCTGGGGGCTCCGGGCGGTTTACATAATAACATAAGAACAATACATGGAACAGTCTATAAAATATTTGAATAACCGCGCAAGGCTGAGTTTTTAACCCCTGAAGCAGAAAACCCCCACTTGGCATCCACTGAGAGCGTCCACATGGCAGTAAAGGACTGGCCTTTGATAATATCCAGAATCTGCTGCCTGCTACATCTATTTATTGTAGGGATGGCTCTGGGATAAAGTTTCCGATCCATCCATTTCGCAATCATGAATCATGACTGAAGTGACATTATAAAGACTTCTTAAAAAAAAAATAATCCATAAGTAAACTACATTAATAAATGATGCTGGTGATGTTACTCATCGTGACCCCTTAAAAACATCATCCGCAGCATCTCTCAAGGATCTGTCTTCGTCAAGAACATTCAGTCGTGTGGATCAAATATCCTGGACGTCCATCATGCCTCCTTCTTTTTGCAGAATTGGTACGTTGCTCCGAACGCAGAAAGCGCAATCGATTTATAGTCCGGAACTTACGGGCCACGTGACCGCCATTTGTGTTCCATCAACATTTGAAACAATCAGGGAAGGGCTGCTTCTCCTTCAAATTTCCAGATTTCTCGTCTTGGAATAAAAACTCCAAAGTATCTAAATTACCGGTCTGCTTAATGATATGAAATGGAAGAATAAGTGAATTCTTATTGTGAAACAAGTTGAATTCCCTAATCCTCTTTACCAGATTTGAAAGACAAAGAAACTGGTGCTGCATTTGCTGCATCTCACTCTCTCTTGCTTCTTTTCCTTCCCTTACCACAGCTACCTTCCCTCTGTTAAACAATGGAGATCACAAACTCAGAGCCTTTCCTTTCTCTCTCTCTTTTCTTCCTTAGTAAGAAATTTTCCCTTTTGGCTTTTGAGGAATCGATGCTGAAACACTGGAACGGTAACAGAAAGCTTGAACCACACCAGTTAGGGCAACAGCTGCACCTTTGGACGTGGAAGCACATCTACTGGCGTGCTCCCTGAAACAGAAATGACTACATTTGTCCCAGATGGAAAGAAATATGGGCAGTGGTGGCTGGCCAGGCCAACCCTGAGCTGCCCCACCACCCATCTTCCAAGGCTGGCAGGAGTGCGGGGCTGGGCACGGAAGACGGGCGGAGGAGGATCTTCCGTGCCCAGCCCCACACTCCGTCCAGAATCAGTTTGTTGCAGATTGTGTGTTTCCACATAACCTGTGACAGTCTGATTCTTGGAAATTTTATTATGTCTTAAAGAAGCAATCTGGTGGGTTTCTGGTGCCTCCAAAGTGTTTCTTCCCCAAGGAATCAGCCAGTCCTGGCTTTCCTTCACCTTCAGAAGAACACAAGACGCATTCCCATTGGGGCTGCAGGACAGAAGGATGAGGCTGCTGGGAGAACAGACTGCTGGGATGACTGGCTACGTGTGGGGGATGGGCCCCAGTGTTGTGCCCGCCCACCCCTTTCCTGGTAGCCACCAAGTGTTTTTAGAAAGTGGGTGGGGCCAGGTGGGACTTTGGCCGAGCACGGCTTCTGATGGGCCATGTAATATTTTCAAATATTGCTTTGGCACTAGCTGCAACCACAACACAACACAATGCTTACATGTGCTAATTTTTTTTTAAAGTGGAGCTTTTCCTGTGTCACCGAAGCCCAATTGCTGAGATGGCCGAACCGAGCCAAAGCGCACATCCCTAGCTGGGAGCTCATGTAAAGAAATAACACCAGAGAGAGAATAGTTCCCTGTGGGACCCCGCATCCTAGGGCCCACTACTGGGAAATTCTCACCCCTAATGCCACCCTCTCCCCCTGATCTTGGAGGAAAGACTGCAGCCATTTCAGAATCATATTTATCAATATACGGCTCCAAGCCAGGTGCAAAACCACTTATAAACCCAGAACAACACTGTATTTATTACAAAATATCACAAACTAGTAAATAGTTGTAACATAGGGAATTTAAAATAATATTAAGCAGGAATCGTTTAAAAAGAAGCATTACATTACCAAAATTCATGACAAGTTTCCAGTGACAACGTATGTCTGACGTGACTTGTAAACTACAGTGCATTATTTAGCTACCTGTTTAGAGACATCAGTGTTTTCCCCTGAGAGGAGCATTTTGATTTTCCCTTCCTCTGATGCTCCAGGAGTCTGTAGCAAAGGGGGAGGAATGACCTTATTATGGTGTATTGCACAAAGCCATAATCTAAAGAAAACATCTTCTAGGATCTCTAATCCCCTACACACATGATCTCTCAGCTTTTGGGAACTTTTTGTGATGACCCTCTAACATTGCATATGGTAGGACAGAGCACTTCACAAGGGTAAATGTCCTCCTATGGTTCTTAATTTCCATAAAGGACAGATACACTGCTGGCTTTTGAATATGTTTACTCTTTGGGTGCCACCTAATTGTCACTCTATGTCATTAAGCCTTTGCTGTGCCTTGAATCCTGGCCAACTGTGTCAAATGATGCTATCAGATCTAACAGGAACAGAAGCTGGACCTGTCCAGGTCCAGAGGGCTCTGGAGATCATCAGTGAGGACCACCAGAGCCATCTCTACTCCAGAGCCTGGTCAGAAGCCAGACTGGAATGGATCAAGAGCTGATGTTTCACCCTGGAAACGTTGTAGCTGTCCCACAACTGCATGCTCAGAAACAGTAGATGTGAGATTGGGTGGTGGTTGGCTGGGTCATATGGGTCCAGCCTCAGTTTTTATAAAAAAAATATCTCGAACACGGCCTCCTTTATACTCTCCAGGAAGGTCCGTGAAAGTAGGGATAGATTCATAATCTCCCAGAGAAGGACCCATCATTCCTTACCACTGGCCCCCACCAGCCATAAAGGGCACAGGTCAAGGGGGCATGGGGTTAGTTGGACAGCTGACAGAGATCTGTCCACATTGTCCAAGGAAAATGGACTGAAGTGGTCCAAAATAGGACCTTGAGATGCCCAAGGGCCTCCCCTAACTCAGCAGGAGCAACAGGATTTCCTCTCCAAAAAGCTCACAGCTAATGTTCAGTTGGGCAATTTTGGATGATCCTTTGGTTAAGGATGAGTTTGGTGTGAGCTAGTGGAGGCAATAGAGGCTGCAAAATATCCCGTTTTTGTGTCCTCTACTGCCGTTTCATAAGCATTCATAAATGTCTTATAAGATGTTCTTGAAGTCTCATGACACATTTTCTACCAAACTCACTCTAGCTGTTTCAGTGCCTATTTCTGCTTGCTCCAACGTATACAATGGGGCTGACTTGGGATGGGGGACGATCTCATCAATGGCCTCAGAAAGGCTTCCACCTTGGAAGCTAAGAAAGTTGGCTCTGCCCAGTATTTGGATGGGTGACCTCCAAGGAATACCATGGTTATGGCCCAGAGGCAGGCAATGGCCTCTCAATGTGTTTTGCTTTGAAAACCCTACAGAGTTGTCATAAGTCGACCAAATTTGTATGGCTCTTTCCACTACCAGCATAATGTTCAGGTGAGGCTGGTCAGAAAGCTCTGGATTTCAGGTTCTGCTGCAGTCTACTAACTTCCACCTACCTCCATATTTGTGTCTTGAAGAGGTTTGCAATACAATGGCACCAGTTCACTCATATTAGTTTTATAGACTTTTAGTTTTATAGAATATTCTCAGGGATAGCACTCGAACGCTGGAAAGATCTCTTGGAGGATGTTCAAACTGTGATCTCTTTCCTTGTCTCTTATAAGCGACGCAAGGCAGTCCCGTTTATGAGGGATTTTAATTTAAACTAATCAGTTGGCTGGGTTATTTCGTGTTCGCTGGTCTGCTGGTTGTAGGCTCTCAAACTTTGAAAAAATATGACTTGGGTTTTTAAGTTCTTGGGTTACTGCAGTGGAATTTTGCTGTGGGAGAGGGGTGCCCTAAGATTGCACACTGCAAGGGTAATTATAAGCTACTTTGGGATTAATAAGAATAAATACATTTTAAAAAATGAGCCTTATAGCTTGCAGAAGGAGGCGTGGTTGAGTGGCAGAACATATTCTCGGTGTGCAGAAGGTTCCAGGTCCAACCCCTGGCATCTCTAGGTAAATGGGTTGAGGTATGGGTGATGTGAAGACCTCTACCTGAGACCTTGGGGAGCTGTTGCCAGTCAAGGTAGACCAACTGCCTGACTCAGTTGAAGGCGGTTTTATTTAAGGAGGGCCTGTCAACTACTGTTAGGAGACCTGCTTTGCATGAGGATGCCCCAGGTTCAATCCCCGGCATCTCCATCTGAGAAGGATGTTGTGGTAGGTGACTGGAAAGACCTCTGTCTGGGGCCCTGGAGAGATGCTGCCTGTCAGAGTAGACAAGACTGACCTTGCAAGGCCTGACTCAGTACCGGTTGGCTTCATGCGCTCCTGTGGCTGAGAAATCGTGTGAAGAGCAGTGAGAAACCCCTTGAGGCAGTTCTGTCTCCGAAACAAAGTCGGCTTGGCCCACACTTGGGTGGGATATTGTGTGCGAATCCTGCCACTGTTCCCCTGAGCTCCTTGAAGTGGATACAAAAAATCACCATAATAATTCAATAAACTGATGCCTGGGCAGCTGGCACTCGGTCCCCAAAGAGAGGGAAATATATGCAGCGCTTTGGCAACGTCGTCACTTTGTTCTCCCCTCGGAAATGATGCTGTTTATGATAGCAACGAGCACCATTTGCATAAACTCAAGGAGGATGCCCGGTTTGCGCTCCTCAGCAAGAAAGGAAAGCAGCGCAATGCTGACGGCATCTCTCCTGTTGTCCCTGACAAGGGATATGATAAGATGGGGGGGGGGGGGATAAATGTATTCATCTCAGCAGCCCAACCACCCCAGGTAGAATGAGGAACAAAGCAGAGGGAGGCAGGAGATGCGGATTCTGGTCAAGTTAACCCTACGTCTGACAGAGCAGATTCACAATCAGATCTCCCAAGCGGGCAGCCATGGGGTGGGAGAGTCTGCCAGTCTGATCATGGCAGCAGCACTCAGGCGGGGGGGGGGTGTGCTTTGGTCTTTCCCTGATCCCACTTTATTCAACCTGTCCCCCCTCACACACACACCTTGGAGGCCCAGGCTGTTATTTGCCTCTCACAATTAAAAATAGAGTCTGTATACAACTTCAGTGGTGGGCAGGCAGGCAGACAGCAAGCAGGCAAGCAGGCGGGCAGGAAGGCAGGAAGGAATATGTGTAATCCAGTCATGGATTTCCTCTGTAATGTATCATTTGGACACAAACTGGATGAACACGGAAGGCACTAAAGTTTCCTGCCTCTCTTCCCAGACACATAGCAGGTCACAGTGCCCGCTTGGGTGTGTCTGCGTGTGCTCCTCTTCCACAGCTGGGTGACCTTGGCCAGTCACAGTTCTCTCAGAGCTCTCAGCCCCACCCACCTCACAGGGTGTCGGTTGTGGGGAGCGGAAGAGTAGACAATTGTAAGCCGCTTTGAGGCTCGTTTGGGTAGTAACAAGCAGGGTCCCAAAACATGGCTCTTTCCCTTCTTCTTCATCAAGATAACTTTCTCCCTCTGCCATAATACTAGGGACTTGGAGCCAGATTAGAAGCCGCTACTCTTAACCACTACACCACACTCGCGTCAAATGCCAGATAAAACCCAAAATGTTCCTAAAAATACCTTTACAACGAGATGGGATTACAGTGTGTGGCTCAGGAAAGCCCAACTTTCTAGAGAGATGCAGGAGGGTATAGCCATTCAGCTGACCCCCTTTATTTATTTTTAGCTGGTCCCAATTATAAGTGTCAAATTCAAACTTTATTACAGTCGTTCAGACCAAGTTGTAAGAAGTGAATACATAAAAGACCAAAAGAATATGGTCATTTAATACAATACAATTTAAAACAGATCATAAAATAGAACTTAAAATTATGCTACTTTAGAGCATCGGATTTTTATGGCGGCAGCACAAAACTTAGCCAGCTGAGGTGTCACCTGGGGGGACTCATCACTTAGCAGCCTCTTTGCTCGATCTACATCATGATGTTCTGGCAACTTCTTAAGGAGTGGTTCAATCAAGTTGCTACCAATATCTACATAAGCAGGGCCGTGGAACAATATATGCTCTCTTGTATCAATTTCGCCACTCCCACAAAAACACTGCCTCAGTGTAAGGGGAATGTTCTTATAGCAACCCTCTACAAGAGCTGAAGGCCACCAATTATAAGTGTAGTTTTAGTGCATAGTTTGCAGATAGAGGAGAATTTGTTTAGAAATTTAAAAGAAATGCATATAAATCTAGCGCTCCTAGGCCATCCAGCTCATAGCACAGGCCCATAACCACTAAGACTGGGTACCTGAAGGACTTTGTGCTCCGCCACCACCAACCTGCTAATGATCTCTGGCCCTAAAGATGTTCGCCTGGCCTCGACCAGGACCAGAGCTTTCTTCGTCCTGGCCCCCACCTAGTGGAACAAGCTCCAAGAGGAGATCGGGGCCCTGACGGAGCTTAAACAGTTCCGCAGGGCCTGCAAAAGGGAGCTCCTCCAGAAGGCAATTGGTTGAGACCAGGTAACCAGCAACATCTACAGGTCCCCTGCTCCCTCCCTCTACTTGGGACCTGTTTGCATTGTTATACTCTGTTACCTCTGTTATAGTTTAATGTTAGTGTTATTGTTATTGAAAAAGCTGAGTTCTATTTGCTGTTTTCTACGTTTTAAGTAAACCGCTCTGAGCTTTACAATAAATAAATAAATAAATAGCAACTAAGATAACTCACTCTTGTTGCAAATATTCCCTCTAAATCACACTTACAAAGCTGAAAAATCCCACCCGATTAATTTACACATGGTAGCCACTGTAGAAAATAATTTTAAAACACCCTGTTCAATAATCATAAAATATTTAAAACAAAAATCATGATGTTTGGAATACGAGAAGCAGCTGGGGACCTGAGTTTGATGTGGAAACAATTTTATAATTTCAACTGCTCCCCCTCCCTTTTTTTTTCTTTTGGCCAAAAGAAATGGAAGCCATGGAAAACATTTCAAAACTTTATCTAAAACAGAATAAGACAGAAATCAATACTCAAAATAAACATTATAAAAATCAATACAGCAGATTTTTTAAAAAATCAGAATTATGAAGAAAAAAAATCAAAATAACATCAGACAAGACCCAAATGTGGTATGGCTCAAAGCCTGCAGAAGGAGAACTGTTTTGACCCTCTCTTGTAAGACCAGGAAGAATGACACTGAGTCGACTTCTACGGACAAAGGATTTCAAAGTCCATGAGCCACCACAACAAAGGCCCTTATGAATTAGTCACATCCTGCCACTTGATGATGTGCCAGCTTGGTGTCGTGGTTAGGAGTGTGGACTTCTAATCTGGCAATCCAGGTTCGATTCTGCACTCCCCCACATGCAGCCAGCTGGGTAACCGTGGCCTCACCACGGCATTGATAAAGCTGTTCTGACCGAGCAGGAATCTCAGGGCTCTCTCAGCCTCACCCACCCCACAGGGTGTCTGTTGTGGGGAGAGGGAAGGGGAGGAGAATGTAAGCCACTTTGAGGGTCCTTTGGGGAGAGAAAAGTGGCATATAAGAACCAACTCTTCTTCTTTCACCACAAACCATCAAAACCAGGACCATATCAAGGCCATCAAATGATCGTCCCCGATCACTTGACAATGACTTGATTTTCCTTTATACCTGCATTAAGGAGTTCTCATGTTAGAGTTAACACAGGTACACCAGAACTTGTGATGGAAAGCTCACATCTATACAGTTCTTGGTTTCCTTAGCCAACGTTGTGTATGCCCTTGTATGTATGCCCTTGTGCCTGCAGGACGCATGTGCATTCACTGCAACACATGAACACGACTCCCCCACCCCTGCAAAATTTTTAAATGGACCCAAAGAGAACAGGCATTCTGGAGTTTTGGGGAGTGGACAGTGGCCCCATCGCTTCTAGGCGCAGCAGGGAGCCCCTCCAAACGGAACCTGCCTTCTGCCTCGCTCCTGCCGGAGGCTCCATCTGACTTGACTCTGGTAACCTGCACGGCTCAAAAATCCTCCCAGATCCCCACTTGCTTTGCCAGGCCTAAAACAAACCTCCGACTGGACCGAATTCAAAGGCTAATGTGCCTCCTCTCTTAATTATTGATTTGTTTATTACAGACGTGTTGGCAGGACATGGGCTGCCTCTCCCATGCCAGGGCCTCGCCTCCAACAACAGCAGGGGGCTGCAGAAGGGGAATCCAGCCCTGGCACAGAAGCCGGTGTGTTTCTGTGTGTGTGTCTGTGTGTGTGTGTGTGAGAACAACAGGGGGTCCTGCCTCCCTTCTGCAGCTCCCAGACTTCTGCCTCCCTGCCTCCCAGGCCGCAGCTGGGGCCTCACAGGTCCAAAGGCCTAGGAGAATCTCCTTCCTCCCCATTCTGCTTGGTGAATTCATCTTCTCCGGGTGAAGATGGCCCCAGAGCGGCGAGGGGCTTCCCGCCCCCTGCATTTCTCTTTAACACAGTATCACTTCTTAGCGTGTCAAGCAGAAGCGTTGGGAACTTGGCACACCGGATCAAAACACAATTATGCCATCGAGCAGCGAAGCTGCTGTCATCTCTGCGCAGGGAGAGATTAGATCCTACACATTAGTGTGATGGTTAACGACTTTGCAAAGCTGTTACTGAGGTGGGGGAGGGACGAGAACACAGGCCTGCTGGCACTGGGGGGAGGAGCTACCTGCCCTGCTGCTTCCAGGGGTGGTAATCAACCTGTCCGCTTCTCTTTCGGAATTTTGGCTTTGCAAAATACAGAAGGAGGTGTCAACAGGGGGAAATGAAGAGCCAGTCCATCACCGGCATCTCTTTGCTTTGTATTTTTATACCCCCTCTGCCTTTGAGCCAATTCATACCTCTATTGGCAAGGCCTCTGCCTCTCATGTGCTTCTGCTGGGTAAGTGATAGCAAAACATCTCATATATTCAGGTGGCCAGCCGCTCAGAGACATGAGGTGGCCTCCTGTTGAGTCAGGGCATTGTTCATAGAATCATAGAATCATAGAGTTGGAAAGGGACCATACAGGCCATCTAGTCCAACCCCCTGCTCAACGCAGGATCAGCCCTAAGCATCCTAAAGCATCCAAGAAAAGTGTATATCCAACCTTTGCTTGAAGACTGCCAGTGAGGGGGAGCTCACCACCTCCTTAGGCAGCCTATTCCACTGCTGAACTACTCAGACTGTGAAAATTTTTTTCCTGATATCTAGCTTATATCGTTGTACTTGAAGTTTAAACCCATTGCTGCATGTCCTCTCCTCTGCAGCCAACAGAAACAACATCCTGCCCTCCTCCAAGTGACAACCTTTCAAATATTTAAAGAGGGCTATCATGTCCCCTCTCAACCTCCTTTTCTCCAGGCTGAACATTCCCAAGTCCCACAACCTATCTTCATAGGGCTTGGTCCCTTGGGCCCAGATCATCCTCGTCGCTCTCCTCTGTACCCTTTCAATTTTATCTACGTCCTTCTTGAAGTGAGGCCTCCAAAACTGCAGACAGTACTCCAGTGCCGTATACAATGGGACTATGACATCTTGTGATTTTGATGTGATGCCCCTGTTGATACAGCCCAAAATGGCATTTGCCTTTTTTACCGCTGCATCACACTGCCTGCTCATGTTTAGTTTACAATCCACAAGTACCCCAAGGTCTCGTTCACACACAGTGTTACCTAGAAGCGTATCCCCCATCCAGTAGGCATGTTTTTCATTCTTCTGACCCAGATGCATAACTTTAAACTTATCTTTATTAAATTGCATCTTGTTCTCATTTGCCCATTTTTCCATTGTGTTCAGATCTCGCTGAACTCTGTCTCTATCTTCCGGAGTATTTGCCAGTCCTCCCAATTTGGTGTCATCTGCAAACTTGATGAGTAGTCCCTCTACCCCCTCATCTAGATCATTAATAAATATGTTAAAAAGTACCGGGCCGAGCACCAAGCCCTGAGGTACCCCGCTACTCACCTCTCTCCAGTCTGATGAAACACCATTGACAACAACTCTTTGAATGCGGTTCTCTAACCAATTCCCTATCCACTTAACTATCTGAAAATCCAGATTGCAGTCCTTCAACTTATCCATCAGAACATCATGGGGAACCTTGTCAAAAGCTTTACTAAAATCTCTCAGACTTTTAGGTGGCTTTGTGGCCCTTCAGCAGCTCTTACTGAAATCAAGAAAAGGGCATGACAATGCTTAACAAAACTTGCTCCTACTTATTGCACTTTCTCCACTCATTTCTACACATGACAGGGAATTTCCGAGGATGAAGAAGAAGAGTTGGTTCTTATATGCCACTTTTCTCTACCTGAAGGAGTCTCAAAGCAGCTTACAGTCGCCTTCCCTTTCCTCTCTCCACAACAGACACCCTGTGAGGGAGGTGAGGCTGAGAGAGCCCTGACATTACTGAAGAAGAAGAAGAAGAATGGGTTTTTATATGCTGCTTTTCTCTACCAGAAGGAGTCTCAAAGCGGCTTACATTCGCCTTACCTTTCCTCTCCCCACAACAGACACCCTGTGGGGTGGGTGAGGCTGAGAGAGCCCTGATATTCCTGCTTGGTCAGAACAGCTTCATCAGTGCCATGGCGAGCCCAAGGTCACCCAGCTGGCTACATGTGGAAGAGGAGCGGGGAGTCAAACCCAGCTCGTCAGATTAGAAGCCATCGCTTTTAAACACTACATGAAACTGGATGGTAAAGGGAAGGATTTCCTTAAATTTTCAGGAGAATTAACAAAGAGCAGAAGAGTCTTTTGGAGGGGTGGCGCTCCTATTGAAGCCATGCCTTGGCTTTTGGTCTGTTTTCTGAACTCCTTCAGGGAAATCCTCTGGAGGGACCAAGGACTCTCATTGCATAACATGGGAAGGGATGGATGGGAAGGAAGGAAGGAAGGAAAGAAGACGGGACACACCATGGACAGCGACACTCCTAAGCGGAAAGTGCAGCTCCTGGCCCTGAAGCACCAATCTCAGGATAAGATGTCCAACCAGAGAATTCCACGGGCTTCAAATGCCTGCAGTCCAAGGCTTCCTGTCGATTTTACACTCACTGCAAGCTCCTGGGTATGTTGAAAAGCTTTAAGAATGACTGTGGATCTGGAAAGGTGATGCATAAATTTGAAATTTGCATTGCTCAGGTAGACTGCTCTGGCAAAGAAACCATTGTGCAATAAAACTCCAGGGGCACAACTGTACATGTGTACAGCCCCTGCCCTTCACAGTATTAAGTGTTGAACACACGCTATTTCCAACCCAAAAAATCAGAGTCCAGGAGCACCTTGAAGGCCAACTAAGATTTATTCAAGGCCTGAGCTTTCGAGTGCTTGCACTCGAAAGCTCCCGCACTGAATAAATCTTTGTTGGTCTTAAAGGTGCTTCTGGACTCTGATTTTATTGTGCTGCTTCAGGCCAACACAGCGACCCATTTGAATCTATTTCCAACAAAGTGACCCAGACTTGCAAAGCTGGAATTGGCTGCCCTGTCCTGCTACCTGGAGGTTCCTACTCTTAAGTAGACCTGCTTACAGATACCGCTTGCAAAGAGATCCATTTCTCACTGTTTTCCACCACCTTGTCTCCGAACATATATTTCATTAATTGGACTTTGGAGGGAAGGTGACGCGGTATAGCCCAAGCTTGTCAGATCTCAGAATCTAAGCAGGTTTAGTACTTAGAAGGACGAGCACCAAGGAGGGCTCTGCGGAGGAAGCCGACGGCAAACCACCTCTCCTTGTCATTTGCCTCAAAAGCCTCTTGCTGGAGTTGCCCTCGGTTTTTGGCAGTGATGGCCTCGGACACCAACAGTTTTAAAAGGGAATTAGATGGTTTCATGGAGGATGAATTGATCAATGGGTACGACCCGTCATAACTAAAGGGAACGTTCCCATTTAGACACAGTCAACCTCTGAATAGCAATAATACCAGGAGGTAACAGCAGAGGAAGGTTTCAACTTCTGTGCTCTGTTTGTCAGCCCTCCAGGGCAACTACAGAACGCTGGGCTAGATGGACCACTGGCCCGATCCACCTCCTAAGACAACCAAAGGTGGGACCTACCATACAATTAGATCTTGGAGGAAGGCCGACTCTCCAGTGAAACCTGTAAGGCTATGGGTAGACCCACCTTCCTCAGGGAGAAGCCACTGGAGGGCAGGATAAACCCTGAGCCCCCAGCACTCTTTTCTTTTCACAGCTGAGGTCTTCAAAGGCAAGTGGCCTGAGGTTTTGGACTATCGACAGGGAACCTGGAGGTGGAAAGTGACCGTCCCTTACTACCACGGAAGCCTGAAAGGCATCTGTCCTTCTTCCAGCAAAGGCTCTTTGCAGGCCCTCAGAAGAGTGTCCTTCTAGCAACAGGGCTGAGGATCCTCCGTTGACGTTTGTGCTTCCTCTCTCACCGATACACCCTCCTCCAGGTCTCCTGGAAAACAAACTGTTCGCTTCGCCATAGGTGCACTTCCTCTCGCATGCGGGGATCTTCTCCCAATGCACTTGAAAAGGGAAAGCAGACACCACTTCAAAAGCTGCCTGCAAGCTATTCCCTGGGCTTTGCAAGGGGGGGGAGGAGGGATGGGACGGGAAGATCTGCTTTCAGCCCCCTTTCCTTTTGATGCTCTTCGGAGCTGCGTGAGCAACCAGACTCCTGTGGGGACTGCAAGTGCTTTGATTCTGCCTCTCCGGTCTTTAGTGCCACTGCATGGGGTGCTGCCTCTCACACTGGAAGTGAAGCTCATTACAATGCTCGCGCACAACACTGGGAGGCACTGCAATGTAAGAATACCTGTGGGAAGAGCTGTTGATTGGGGGGTCAGTATTGACCCCCTTGACCAAGGGGCCACCGCTAGATTTTCTCTCTGTGGGGAAGCTGAAAGTTGAGGGCTGCAAAGGTTGCTTGGTGACTGCTAGATTTCTGGGTGGGTACAGTTGACAAGAGCCTCTTGTGGCACAGAGTGGTAAGGCAGCATAAATGTTGTCTGAAAGCTCTGCCCATGAGGCTGGGAGTTCGATCCCAGCAGTCGGCTCAAGGCTGACTCAGCCTTCCATCCTTCCAAGGTCAGTAAAATGAGTACCCAGCTTGCTGGGGGGTAAATGGAAATGACTGGGGAAGGCACTGGCAAACCACCCTGTATTGAGTCTGCCATGAAAACACTAGAGGGCGTCACCCCAAGGATCAGACATGACTCGGTGCTTGCACAGGGGATACCTTTACCTTTACCTTTACAGTTGACTTCCCTGCAGCCCTCTGGGAATACCAAGGCCATCTCTGATTAATGCGGATCGTCTCCTGAGGCCTTCTTGGGGCTTTGGAAAATCTGGACTTCATGCATCAGATTTGGTCACCACGTCTTGAAAAAGTCATTTCAGAGCCGGGAAGAGCACAAAGGAGGGCCACCAAGAGGGTTGGGGGTTGGAACACCGTTCCTATGAGGAGAATCTGGGATTTCAAAAGGATGGCGGAGGAGAGAAACGATTTAAGCATAAAATGATGTAAGAGGTTAAGAAAGTGAGTCCTGGGAGAGAAACGATTTAAGCATAAAATGATGCAAGAGGTTAAGAAAGTGAGTCCTTTCTCCTTCTCCCATCATATTAGAACTTGGGGGCACCCAGTGAAGTTCAGCACAGGGAGAAGGGAATCCCTTTTTACTCAATGAGTAATGCCACAATTCACTGCCTGTGGTGTGAGCATAGATAACACTTAAAGGGGGCTGGCTTATGGAAAAGGGGTTGACTAAGTTCATAAAATCAGCATTTCAGTCAGATGACTAGCTTCTGCTTTAAAACTTCCGAGGAAGGAGAACCCAGCTCCTCCCAATGAAGCCTGTCCATTGGAAGATTTAAAGCAGAGTCTAGATCAGGGGTAGTCAAACTGCGGCTCTGCAGATGTCCATGGACTACAATTCCCAAGAGCCCCCAGGCAGATTGTGTGACCTTAGGCAGATGGTGAGTGGGTGGGCAGGAAGGGATGTGCCAGTGTTAGCACCCATCCTACTAAAGAGCATGAGGCAGCGTGCATGCCCCACTCTGGTGTAATGGCTTCTGACCTGGCAAGCCAGGTTTGATTCCCCACTCCTCCATGTGCAGCCAGCTGGGTGACCTTGGGCCAGCCACAGGCCTGGTAGTGTTGTTCTGACCAATCTCTCTCCTGTCAGAGCTCTCTCAGACCCATCTACCTTGCAGGGTGTCTGTTGTGGGGAGAGGGAAGGGAAGGTGATTGGAAGCCATTTGGAGACTCCTTCCGGTAGAGAAAAGCAGCATATGAGAACCAACTCTTCTTCTTCTTTTCTCAGCCTCAGCTCCCTCACAGAGTGTCTGTGGAGGGGAGAGGAAAGGGAAGGCGAATGTAAGCCACTTTGAGACCCCTTTGGGTAGAGAAAAGCGGTATATAAGATCCAGGCAACAACATTCAGAGGCTGGCAAGGCTGAGGGAGAGAGAATGGCTTCCAGGATCATCTTCAGGACCGAAGATAAGAACCCAGGTAGAGACCTGGGTTTGCTATTTCACACCCTTTGCCAGCTCCAAGGTTTGTTGCACACCCCATCTGGGCTTGATTCTGAGAAAAGTCCTTTCCCGGCTGTTTGGCTGAACTGCCTGTTTGTCTGTCTGCCTGTTTCCCTGTTGTGTTTTGGCTCCCGCACTTCTCCCTTGGACCATTTCCTGGCTAGTCCCCTCCAGCAGTATCCGGCTGCGCATATCCGCTACTACTGGAATGATGGTTTTGGCTTCAGCTTCTTGTCTCGGCCACAAAATCTAACCTGGTCCACCTCCACTCCTTCTGGCTACCTCTCCAGCCATTTGTAGACTGTAGCTTTGTGGAAAAACGCCAGGGTCCAAGGGTCCATCTCTGCTCTTTCCAATTTTGTAGAAACCAGGAAGCAATCAAAAGCAGGAAGCCTGTTTCTGTTGCCAGTCGGTACAGCCAGGCCTGAGCTTGATAGGTCAAAAGTCTAAGGCAGATTAATCTCTTCATGCCAGTTTCTGGATGCCTAAAATCTCTGGAAGTGGCCTCATTCCTCCCTCAGATTGCAGGCTGCACCCGAAATAGCACTTAGAACCTTCCATAGAGTTGGAAGGGATCTCCTGGGTCATCTAGTCCAGCGGTAGTCAACCTGTGCTCCTCCAGATGTTCATGGGCCAGTGTTTTCTGGCAGGGGCTCATGGGATTTGTAGTCCATGAACATCTGGAGGACCAAAGGTTGACTACCCCTGATCTAGTCTAACCCCTCCCACAATGCAGGACACTCACATCCCTCTCGCTCCTCCCCTGTAACCCGCCACCCCCTTGAACCTTCACAGAAGCAGCCTTTCTGTCAGGTGGCTCTCCAGCCTCTGCTTAAAAATCTCCAACTTGATGCGCCAGTTTCTCTCCGGTGTCTCCTGATGGCCAGAAACGTCTCCCACATGATCTGAGCTTTTCTTGACTCCATGTGTTGGAGAACAGGGTCTCGCCCTGCAAAGAGACGTGACGCATTTGGCTGCACTTGCTCATTCTGTTCCGCATGTATGGCCGAGCCTCACAGAGGAATGTCCCAGAAGACACCTTCACGGTCTCCGGAACCCCCCCACCCCCACCCCCACCCCCACCCCCTGCTGGCATGGGCACGAAGCAAGGACGTTTATGGGATACAGCACTGTGGCCAGATGGAAATATTTTCTCAAACAGAGATTTAAACATTTGCTAAACTACAGTGAAGGCAGCAAAAGAACCTCCACATTTAAAATTATGAAATACAAATTTAAATTTTAAGGTCACAGATTTAAAATCTGGTAATAAAGCACACCTGGATCACCACTGATGTAGCTTCAGCTGTCTTCCCCTATATATATATATATATATATATATATATTTAGCAGGTTGCTAAATATTGTGTGCACACACACACACACGCACATGCGTGCACGCGCACACACACACAGACACGCACGCACACACACACACACACACACACATATATGTGTGTGTGTGTGTGTGTGCGTGCGTGTCTGTGTGTGTGTGCGCGTGCACGCATGTGCGTGTGTGTGTGTGTGTGTGCACACAATATTTAGCAACCTGCTTGACTCTGGGGGCTTTCCTACTCCACAGGAGGATTATCTGACTCTTCCTCTGCCTCAGCGGCATCTGAACCTGGTCCTTGCAGATATATAAGAAGGACACCCAAGAAGCACATGTTCAATGGACTCTACCTCTCCAGAGTTACAAGGGCAAGGTATCAGCTAACGGGTCTTTGTTAAAATGGCCTGCCGGGATGGCAGAAGGCCATGCAGAGCTCCTGCAGTAGCCTCCCTTCAGGGCCTGGTGGGAGATGCCAACTGGATCCTTGCTCCCTGCAAGAGAAAACTGGCTGAGTAGAAAGCACTAGAGCAGCCTTGCTGCTTGCTGAGTGGGCTTTCCATGGGAAAGGGCTCAAAATTAGGAGTCCCACTTATCATTGAGGGTGGCCCACCCCATTATGTCCCAGGCCAAATCTCCGCATCCCCATTGCACAACAGGTGTAGACTAGACCTTTCCCCCTTCAGAATTCATCCCCCCCCCCGTTGCTCCCCCCTGTTTTGAAATAGGCACAGGCAGAAGTGCACACAGAAAGAAGAGAGAGAGGGTAGGGTTACCAACTCTGAGCTGGGAAATTCCTGGAGAATTAGAGGTGGAGCCTAGAGAGGACACTGTTTGGAGAGGGACCTCAGTAGGCTGGAATGCCATAAAGCCAAAGCAAGCAATTTCTCCAAGGGAATGAGCTCTGTTGTCTGCAGACCAGTTGCAATTCTGGGAGATGTCCAGCACCCACCTGGAAGTTGGCAAGGCCAAGAAGGAAGCATCCTCAGCCAGTAGCTGCATTGCACCTACTGCAACTAGGCCAAGCCCCCCCCCCCCCCAACAGCCTTGTCTCTTATGCTGAAAGGGCACACCCTTGAAGCCTCTGGGGGAAACTGAGAACTCCCCCCTTTGCAGGAACCCATTACTGGGGATCTGGGGATTTAGGCTGCTGTCTTGGAGGTGTTTACAATGAGCTCCAAGGGAAAGTGGGAGCGGCAGCAACTTTATCATTTCATTATAGAGGAATTGAAAACCTCTGTATATAGATTTACACTCCATTATCATGCTAACTCAGACATAAGCCTCCCTCCCTCTCCCTCTCTCTTTCTGTGTGTGTGTGTTTACAAGACACAGAATACCCAGACTGCGGCTTCAACTATTATACTAGCAACAAGAAGGAAGGTAGCAGAATGACCTTGAGGGAAACGGTGGTGGTCGGAGGGGGGATTCAAGTTCTGAAATGTTGGCCCATCTCCATTCCAGACTATGCATGCTAAAAAAGAAAAAGAACGAGGCTGGGGGGAGGGGGGGAGGATATGCACCAGGGTAACTGAGGTGGACAAGGCTAGCCTTCTTTCCTCTTTCACCTGCCGATCCCCTTGTTATCCTTTTTGTATATGGGAAAGGCTGGAGGCAGCCCATCAGGTTGCTCAAAACCCCCAGGGGGGAGTGTAAAGGGCTGGCTTAACTGCCCAATTGTTCAGGCAGAATTCAGAAGTCCTGCAGGCAGGCCATAGCTGTCATGTGATGTCCGGAAGGGGCATGTGCTGGTGGTCACTTTAAAACTTAAGTCTTGATCACTCCTTACAGTGATCCTCTTGTCACACATTCTGGTTGTTTTCTTTCTGTGTGTTTTCTTCAACCACAGACAGCTGAATGTGTGATCTAATTCCCACATTTATCCTGATTTTATTTGTGAAATGAACACACACTGTCTCTGTCGTGCAAACAGATGCATGAAGGTACTGAAGTCTGGGGTGTGCCAAGGCAGAATAGCCCCTTCTTCAATGTTGCACACACCTGCCAAAACCAAGCCAAGCTACCATTATGGTCACCCAGTTCTGTGACAAAAGCAGTCTCATCCTACAACCTGAATAACCCCAAGAACACTTTTCTGAGAGTAAGCCCCATTGAATAAAATGGGACATATTTCTACGTAGACCCACTTTGGCCTGCCTCCTTCCATATGAGCAGACTGGCACAAATTTTCTCCCTTGGCAAAACTCGTTCTGTAGGTCTGAACCAGGGGTAGTCAAACTGCGGCCCTCCAGATGTCCATGGACTACAATTCCCAGGAGCCCCTGCCAGCAAATGCTGGCAGGGGCTCCTGGGAATTGTAGTCCATGGACATCTGGAGGGCCGCAGTTTGACTACCCCTGGTCTGAACAGTCTTCCTAAAGGGATTCCACTTCTTGAATCACAGAGAGAGGGAGACAAGAAAAGCCCCCCTTTCCTGACCTCTTGAGATTCACCCTGCAACTTCTCTAGCTTCTGAGATTTCAGCAGCATATCATCATTACGAGGGGTGAGATTCGCACCCCTTTCTCAGAAGCTAACAGGGGGATTCTTAGGAAGTTGTATTCTGCAGGTCTTACAAAAGACCCCATCCCAGGTCTTTCCAGTGCACCTGCAAGAGCCTCCTGGAAAAGCACATGCTCCGAACACCCTTGAAGAACATTCAAGGGGCCAGCGGTCCAAAATGCCCAGAGCCATTACAGAGCGATCCCACTGAGCCATTGTAACAGCTTCCAGCCTGTGTCTGTGCTTAATACAGAGCTCTGCTTTTGACCTTTAAGGGGCATAAAAGGCTATAAAATTGGCATAAAAGAAATTAACAAACTAGAAAGAAACTAGAAAGGCAGGTGAAAAACACAGCGTTTATGTACAGCCTCATGAAAAAAAATGACGCATTCATGTATTTCAAGAAGCAAGGCCATCGAGAAGAGAGTGGCAGGGTCTTTTAGCAGCCATGGGCATGGCTTCAGGGCCTGCTACTTGCCAGGCAGGGCCGGTCCCAGATCCCAGTGTGCTGTGGGCACAGAGTGCCCTCCTCCCCAAGGCTTTCTGTTCTGCCCTCCTCCTCCTCCTCACACCTCCCTGCCTAGCCATCCTTTCCCAGCCTTCTCAGAGCCAGCACCCCCTTCCTGCTGAGCTCCCCCCCCCCTGTTGTCAGGAAATGCTCCTTGGATAGTTTGAGAAAGACCTTGGAGGAGGTGCTGCTTCTCAGCTCAGGGCAGGGTGCAGAAAGGTGCCTGGAGGCAAAGAGATGGCAGTTTTTCAGGGGAGAGGACAGAAGGAGATGCAAGCTGGGCAGAAAGAAAGTGCCTTGGACAGGGGTTCAGAGCAGCCATGTCGGTTTGCGGTAGAACAACTAGATTTGCATCAGGTGCATCAACCAGATTTTTTTTTGGGGGGGGGCTATAAATTTCATCTCTAAGGTGCTCCTGGGCTTCAATCTAGCTATTTCAGGGGTGGGGGGTGAGAGCTCTCTCTTGCTCTGTGTATCTGCTTTTGCAGTGGTGGACTTCTTACACGTGGACTTGGCCAATATTAACTCTCCATTGCTCTTGGAAACTCAGCCCAATTGCACAGCCTCTGGATTCTTTTCTTAATTTGAACAACTGTAAAACCCTCCAAATTCCCAGTCCTCTGGCATCAGAGGCAGCTTCCAGTCAACAGAATATTGTTCAGACTGCAAGAAGAACAAAAGCCCCAGCTAGCAAAGGTAGTACAATCACATGACCTTATTTGAATGGTACAACATAGAATCCTAGAATCATAAAGTTGGAAGGGACCTCCTGGGCCATCTAGTCCAACCTCCTGCACTATGCAGGACACTCACAACCCTCTCGCTCATCCACTGTCACCTGCCACCCCCTTGAACCTTCACAGAATCAGCCTCTCTGTCAGATGGCTCTCCAGCCTCTGTCTAAAAATTTCCATGAGGAAACACATGAAATGGAAATCAACACAAGGACAGAATGGAGAGATTATAAGCTAAAATGAGCAGGTTATGTGCCAAGAGAACGACTATGGAAAGGAAGGTTCCAGAAGTACCAGAAGAGCAGCTGTGGAGAAGGAGTTCCAGGGATGGGGTGCCACCACAAAGAAGGTCCAGCCTCCAGCAACCACACATCTTATCTCTGAAGATAAGGACACGTGACATTCTTCACTGATGAGCAGGTTCTTACAGGAGTAAATGATTATTCAAATATCCATAATCCAGACTGTTTAGGGCTTTTAAAGGTCATCACCTTTGAATTGTACATACCAGTAATTGCAAATAGGCAATCAGTACAGTGTTTTTAAAACTGTCAGAAGGTATGGGAGGAGCTGAAGTGAGTCAGCAGTCTCACAGCAGAATTTTTGTGCCAACAGAAACTTTCAAAAAGACTTCAAGGGCAGGTCCATGAACAGCATACTTTAGTAGTCCATCTTGGAGGTGATCCTCGCACAACTAGATTATACTTGTCAAAGAATGGCCACTGGTAGTGCACCCACGACCAATGTCTCGCTGCTTGTAGAAGTGGGGAGTATACTGCCTTTTCCTTCTTTTTAGGATAACCTAGCGAGGATTTCTATAGGTGACATTTGACAAGCAGGCGTGTCCTTGCCAAAATTCCCTTGTCCATGCGACAATGAAATTAGGCTTGCCGTCCAATTAAAGAATGATCATACAGAGTTCCATTTGTTAAGCCACTGGTTAAATCTGCATGAACTACTCAACACATAAAACAATAGTTTGAAGTAGGGTGTCGGGGACGGAGAGATTATTTCTTGGTTTTCGTTTACTGTATGCACACACTACAGTCAAGCCCATCTCTGAAGAAGCTTTAACAAAGGAAGGGGAATCAGAAAAAGCCTGAATAGAGGTCTCATTTTCAAATATCAATAAGTACAGTTTTAAAAAACACTCAGGCCACACACCCAATACACACAGGGTATGCTTAGCAAGCCTGATGTGCAGACCTCTGCTTAGAGAGCACATGTGTGGGAATACATGAGAGTCTGTACACATGATTACGTTGTGGGGTGCATGTTTTCCTCCCCTTCTCTCCCCCCCTAAAGCTGGCTTTCCCACAGCTGTTACAGCCAGCCCGTCCTCCCCAATCTGCTTCGGCATGCAAATTGAATTTGCAGTCCCAGGGCAGCAGCCTGGGTTAGCATCCCCCTTTCGCCCTTTGTTTGGTTGTCCAAGCTGCAGCGGCCTTCCTCTCCTGTCCCTGGTGTGTCTCGGTCTCAACCTATCAATAATAGATCCGCTCCTCCGTTCCGTTCGGCTGTCACGATGAAAGAAGGCTTGTTGGGTCACTTCCCCCCTTGCTCCCCGGCACGTGCCTCACAAGGGACGATAGAAGGGTTTGGATTTGCTTTAAATCCAAAGGCCTCATCAGGCACAGAACAAGGGAAGGAGGGGTGCTTGAGATACGCGTATGCTTATTTATGCAGACACAGAACATGCAGCAGGTATATTTATTATACGCAGCTGGGTTTCCATTGGCTCCAGTTTTTGGGGAGGACATTTGGGGAACACTGAACCAGGGGAGAGTTGGGTATGATCCTGGTCACGTCCAGACAGAAAGCACAAAAGTGGCTGATCTTTATTCTGCCAGCCAGATAGCCGCATAGATAGATTAGTATTCTGCTTTGGCACTGGGCATTGCATTTTCTTCTGTGGGCAGAAGACCTTGCTCAGGAATGGCTGATGGGGCTGGTGAACCCAGGAAATCTCCTTTCTATGGGAGCCTAGTCTGTCATGAAGCCCCGTGTGATGGTGTGCTTAGAACAACAGACTGGGCTGGAAGCTTGCTGAGTGGCCAGCCACACACTCTTAGCTAGCCAGCCTCACAAGGTTGTTGTGAGGATGAAACACAGGAGAATGGTGTAAGCCTCTTTGGATCCCCATTGGGGAGAAATGCAGGGTATAAAGGAAACAAATACATGCATAGAAATTAAGAGAAGACAGCTGGCCCTCCAGATTGGCAGTGGCTCTCCAAGGTCTCAAGTCCACTATCTGATCCTTTTAAATTGGATAGTCCACTGAGTGAACCCAAAATCTCTTATGTCCTATGACAGAGCCATGCTGCAAACACAATCCCTGGCATCTCTAGATAAGTGACACGAAAGCGTTCAGACTGAGACCTGGACAATAGCTGCCATTCAGAGCAGACAATATTGACCCTGATAGACCAACCATCTGATTTCAGTAGAGTTCTGCCCACATCTGCACGTGACTCCCTTTATCCCCATGTGGTGACGTTTCACCAGCTGATTTCTGCATATTAGACTCCAGTTAAGACAATGAAGCAGTGTCGTCAACAATTGTCCCCCCTCCCTCCCAGTTTGCTTATTTGGGAGAAAATCTCATGGAGAGTCAGTCTGGTGTGGTGGTTACACTGGTGGGGTAGGAGAAGGAGTATCAGAAATGGTTAATTGTGCCATGCACCTATGTATCTCTGTGTTCTGTCATGTATCCATTTTAGGTTTTTATCCAACAAGCAATCTCTCACAGAAGAAGAAGAAGAAGAAGAAGAAGAAGAAGAAGAAGAAGAAGAAGAAGAAGAAGACTTCTTCTCCAGGTATTTAAAAGGGTGCCATATGGAGGATGGAGCAGAATAGTTCTCTCTTGCCCCAGAGGGACAGACCAGAACGAATGGGATGAAATTAATTCAAAAGAAATTCCATCTAAACATCCGGAAGACGTTCCTGACAGTTAGAGCGGTTTCTCAGTGGAACAGGCTTCCTCGGGAGGTGGTGGGTTCTCCATCTTTGGAAAATTTTAAATAGAGGCTAGATAGCCATCTGACGGAAAGGCTGGTTCTGTGAAGGCAAAGGGGTGGCAGGTTAAAGTAGATGAGCAATTGGGATTTGAGTGTCCTGCATAGTACAGGGGGTTGGACTAGATGATCCATGAGGTCCCTTCCATTATTCTATGATTCTACTCTATGATTCGAAGAAGAAAAAGAGATGGTTCTTATATGCCGCTTTTCTCTACCTGAAGGAGTCTCAAAGTGGCTGACAGTTGCCTTCCCTTTCCTCTCCCCACAACAGACACCCTGTGAGGTGGGTGAGGCTGAGAGAGCCCTGATATTCCTGCTCGGTCAGAACAGTTTTATCAGTGCTGTGGTGAGCCCGAGGTCAGCCAGCTGGCTGCATGTGGGGGAGTGCAGAATCGAACCCAGCACGCCAGATAGAAGTCCTAACCACTCCTAGCCACTACACCAAACTGGCTCTCCTCGTTCCTGTTTATTGCCCCAAACCTTTGGTCATCCCCCATGCTCTGATCTGGCCCGACACCATTTGTCTTTCCAAGGCCCATTATGCATGGAGTGGAAAGTCTGCATTCGGGGTGGAATGGTGGTGGCTAAAATCACCAATTATGCACGCTGCAGGCGGCAACTGGGTGCAGAGTCAACTTATGCCGCCGAAAAAGCCACATTAGCGAGATGCGGAAGAAAGTGGAGCTTCCTGGGACCAGGGTGCAACCAGAAGCGGCTCCGGAGTATCTGCGTGCATAATCGGATACTCTGGGTTTTGCCGCCGTTATGTTCTGTCCCGTGCATAATCGGTTTGCTTCGCTTCTTCCTCCTCCTTGTTCTCCATGCCACCGTTTCAGTGGCTGTGCATAATAGGTCCAAGTGTTACTTAGCGGACAAGGAAAGGTGCCACATCCCAGGCTCTGTGTCCTTGATTCTGCTTCCCTTCGGCAGTTGTTTTGACTTGGATAGAGTTGTCATGCCTTTCATCTAGTAGGACGCTAAGGGGCAGGCAGGCGTGGGGGAAATAATATAAGCTCCCCTTTGCTATTGTTCTTTAGTCTTGGCAACATATTGATCAAGTTTACCCACATTTATCCAATAAATCAATCTTTGTATCAAGTCAACGTCTGTGATTGTGGTAATCGCTGGAAACCTCATAGGGAAGCTCAGATTTGAATCCCCTCTACCACGTGAGGTTGACGTCCCACATTTTCCTCCTTTCCCTGAGAGGACCTGTGTTTCCAACCAAAGTCCCCTTGATTGGTGGACATCATTTTTGGATTTTGCAGCCCTGCCTCTTGCCTCTGGACATCTCAGAAGGATGTCGCTGCAGCCTCACTGTAGTGGCTAGAACCCCCCAGGCCTCCAGGTTAGTTGAAAGAACTCCTTTGTTCATTCTGACTCAACATGAAAGAAATAGTCCCTCTCCAGCTTCCTGTTCTCTTTTCTTTCTCTATTTTGGGTGGCACAGAAACGCCTCCCTGCCTTGCAAACACAATCTGACAGCTTTGCCGAGTGTGCGCCGTACTTTGCGCTTCCCAAACTTTAATATTTTGTCAGCAAGATGCTGTGCGACAACACAACATGTGCTAATGTGGAACCCTGGAATGCGAAAACGTGCTTTCGGAATTGGAGAGAAATGTAGGTTTGTGTCTTTCAAAGTACCTTGTGATAGAGAATGCAACCAGACGCCTGTGCTCTGTATTGAACGGCCGCATGGGACATTGCTCCCCCACTCACAAGTGTCACTTCTGTCATTTACCCTTGCAACCTTATTTTGTTTTAAAAAATCATGTCCGATTGCGTTACAATGCAATTTCAAATAAATGAAATAGCAACCCCCCCCCCCACACACACACACCTGCTGCCACGTTTGGTTGACACCTTTCCTTCAATTTTTCCTTGGTTGAAGTGAGATCAGGGACAGTCTGCATGTGTATGTGGGTAATGACATGATAAAAACAACCCACATTTTTTATCCTCTTGTTTTTGTTGTAACACTTTTGCGTTACAATGCAATTGTGGTAATTAAAAAAAATATTTTGGACGTGGAGGGGAGTGTTCAAATGGAAGGTGATTGGAGAGTTTTTATCACATGACAATGATTGACAAGTAAATCAAAAAGCAGGAAGTTTTGACTTCCTGACCCTTAGTTATCCTGTGTGTACACAAATCTTGGGAGCAAACAGGGGAGAGCCCCCAAGTCATCAGGAAAGTTTGGGAGAGCTGGCCCATGGCAAAAAAAAACAAAACAAAACAGGGGGCAGTGTGGCATAACACCTGAGTGAGCTCTCTGTGCGGTAGGCATGAAAAGCTTCAACTGCCCATAGCCACACGTTGAACCTCTGTGGAAGGCACTAGCCTTCTCTTCCAGCCCTTGAACATGGGTGTCCTGTCTGGTGAACAATATTGCCTGTAGTAAATAGATTGGTCTCTGGTTGTAGGGATCTGTTTAACAGCTGGACTTGCAGATTTGGTTACTGCTACATATTCTTGGTACCTGCCTTTTCCAAAGAGACTAAAAATGCCTGAATAGGCCACACTGAAAGTGTACAAGTAAACATGCCTACGGTCAGCCTTTTGCAGTTTTTTTTACCATTGAGAAACCTCTGAAACATTCTTCAGGCTTCGAGAAACCTCAGAGATGGCACAATTGTGCAGAATATGGTTGGGAATGCCCATCTGGGGCCCCTCCCCTTCCCACCCCCTCCAAGCCCATCATTGGCCACTTTGAGGGGGGGTTGGCTTGACCATTTATGGCCATATTGCCCAATATATGCTTAACAAATTTTAAATATATATATTAAACAGTAATTAATTCCCACTCATTTGGGAAACCCTTCCAGGGCCACCAAGAAACCCCAGGGTTGAGAGAGCCTGGCTTAAATAGATCTGAAAAAGAAGTCAAAGGCAGCAGGTCTTTCTGCTTCCCATTAGCTGCAATAGCTTTGTAAAACCTCCATAAGCCTTCAAGTACATAAGATTAGAGGATACAGAATAATATGGTATAGCCCAAAGGAATGCTTTGGTATAGCTGAAGAGCCAGATTGGTGTGGAGAACCAGCTTGGCATCATGGTGAAGAGCAGTGGCCTCTAATTTGGAGAACTGGGTAGGATTCTCCACTCCTCCACACGGAGCCAGTGGGGTGACCTGGGGTCTTACACAGTTCTCTCTGAGCTCTCCCAGCCCTTCTGACCTCTCAGCGTGGCTGATGAAGGGAGAGGAAGGGAAGGTGACTGTAAGCAGCTTTGAGACTCCTTTGGGTAGTAAAAAACAGGGTACCCCCCCCCCCCCCGGCTAATTGGACTCAGCAGGGGCGGTCTATGGATTGGAGCCCACTGAGAAAGACTCTGCAGATGAAAGCAACCACTTGTCACTAGCTGGGGTCCCTGTAAATCCGTCGTTGGGACGTGATAGCACACACACACACAGAATTTCAGTCTTGGCAGCTCTGGCCCTAGAGTGGTAAACCCAAATCACCTATCCGTAATAGAAGCTGTCTGTCGCAGCTCTGCCTGATTTACTGCTCTGGCCTGACCTCTGTTGTGATACCTGCAATTCTTCTCTTTCCCTCCAGTGGAATTAGTTTTTTTTCCCTGATGCCCGAGATTTCCTCACCCTCCAGAGAGAATGCCCAATGCAACTCTGTGTGAGTCACCAGGCTGGGTACGCTTCCTTCCAGTAAGGAATCATGCTCAGAAATATCAGTCAGAAATACAGTGAGGGGCGAGTCAGACAGAAGCAGCGCCTGAAGAGGGTATGTGTCGCATCTCTGTGGGACTCACTGTGCCGAGATGCTCTCCTCACAGTCAGAAACGGGAGACGAAAAGGCGGCAACCAGCCTCCTTTCCCCCAAAATCAGACCTTTCAGGACATCCTTGGCTATTAAACGTTTTTGGAAAGAATGGTGGCACAGAACAAAGCCTCCAAGGACCGCCCCCCCCTTCTCCACTGCAATAATTCTTTCCCCAAGCTGTCCAAAGCGTTCCGAGTTGGAGGACGACCCCTAGAAGGCTCCCGGTCCGGCTCCATCCTGAGCCGCCCCTCTTGTATCAGACGTGTCTGTGTGCAAAGGAGCAGAAACAAGAGACTATTAAAAGAGAAAAGGGGGGAGGGGGGGAGAGAGGAAGAGCCATGCAAGGCAAAGCACCATAGAGAAGCAAATTAAGGAGGGCTCTGATCTGCCTGGGCTTCAGCCGGCCCCAAAATGCGCCCTGCATCTTAATGCGCTCTTCTGTTCAGCGCGCTCGCACACGGGAGGAGCCCTTTAAACGCTCCCGCGCCGCTCTCTCGCCTTCGGACACGCGCGCTTGCAAAAAGCTGCTTGCAAGGGAGACCCGATTGCCCTCCCCCCCGACACCTCTACCCTGGTTCTCCCCCCCCGGAAGTCGTTTTCGTCGTCCTCTCCCCTTCTCCCCTGGGAGAGCGGTGGTGTTTAAGCGGGAGGGGGAGGCGTTAAAATGAAAAGAAAAATGCAGGCGGAGGGAATCTTTCCAACTCCCCCCCCCCCCGGCTAGAGCCCCTCTCGTGCCGTCTTCCTTTCCCCACCCCGCTTTCCTCCCGCTAACCCCAACGGTGGCAACTTTTCTCACGTGCCCTCTGCCCGATCCCAGAGGCACTCTTCCTTGGAAGTCGGTTCCTTTGGACGGCCGAGGGGCTGCAGGGCGGGCGGCCCGATCCCGCCGACCCGCCCGCGGCGCTTACTCCCGGGTTATCACGTCCCCCGCCTCGTCCCCCCCCCCCACGGCAGCCTGAACTTAGGATTCCCTGTCCCACCCCCACCCCCGATCCCTTGTCCTCCGCGGCGCTGTCCTCCTCCTCTCCCCCGGCCCATCACTCAGGACACGGAGGGAGGGAAGGGAAGCCCCGCGGGGCTGAGACTCCCCCCCCCCACCCGGCGGTGCTGAAGCCAGGCAGCGCTCCGCGACCCCGCCACGCATCTCCTGCAGCACCGCGGGGCGTGGGGGAGCCGCCGACGGGGAGGGCAGCCGGGAGGGCAGCCGGGAGGGCGCCCCCGCCCCCTCCTCCCCGCGTGCCCCCCTCTCTCTCGCGGCGGGGGCGGGAGGGGCTGGCTGGCTGGCTGGCCGCCCCCCTCGCCTCCTGGCAGGTGCTTCACTTGCGAGGCTGCCCAGGAGGTGGGACTTGGGCGGGCGGGCGAGGGGGGGGGGGCGAAGCGGCGCAGCGCAGCGCCAGGGAGAGACTCCGCGCGAGCAGAGCGAGCAGAGCCACGGAGGGAAGGCAGGCAGGCAGGCAGGCAGGCAAGGAAGGAAGGAAGGAGGGAGGGAGGGAACGAGGGAGAGCCTCGCTTCTCTTCTCAGCCGTCGTAACCCCCTCCTCCCCGCGGCCGCCCGCTTTCGCCTCCTCCTCCTCCTCTTCGTCGTCGTCGTCGTGGTCCTCCTCCTCCTCCTCCTCCCATCTTCCGCGGCGATCTTCTCGCAAGTCTCCGGGCGAGCGGCGGCTCCATCATCAGCAGGCAGGCAAGCAGGCAGGGAGGCAGGCTGGTGTCTCTCTCTCTCTCACTCTCTCTCCCGCGATGCCTGGGACGCGGCGCCTGTGAGAAGGGGACCCTCCGCACCATGCCCGCCTCGACGGACGGAGGCCGGGGGCGCCGGCTAGCGTGAGCCGGGGGGGGAGGCTGGTTTCTGCGCTCCCCCCCGGTCCTTCACCCCCCCCGCCCGCCTTCGCTGCCGCCCCCACCCACTCTCCCTCCCCCCTTCCCTCCCCTCCCCTCCCCTTCTTTCCCCTCCCCCTCCCCCCCCCCCGGAATCAAGCCCCCTTGAGGCGGAGATGGATGGCTTACTTGGCCCGACCAAAGGTGGCTTTTGGAACGTTTTTTTCCTCTGGAGCCTCTGCGGGGACTACCTGGCGTCGGTGTGGTGCTGCCCGGCCAACTGCGTGTGCAACCGGACCGAGATCGAGTGCACCAACCCGGACGATGGCACCATCTTCCCCCTCCTCGAGGGCCAGGAGTCGGGCCCCGGCAACGGCACCGCCGGTATCAACATCACCGACGTCTCCCAACACATCGCGGCCATGTAAGTCGCCCGGCGGGGGCGGAAGGGGGGGGGATCGCCCGTTGGGGCTTCGGACGTGCTGGTGGCCCGGGCACACCGTGTGGGGAGGGGGGCGTCGAGACGCCTGCCTGCCTGCCTACCCCGGGGCTGCGGGGGGGGGGAGTGCGGGGGCTGGAGCGCCGTACACTGCGGATCTCTCCGTGCCTCCGCTCGGAGGTTGTGCAGAGAGAAGCGTGGGAGAGGGGGGGGGAGGGAGATGGCCTCCCCCTCCCTCCCTCCCTCCCTCCCTCCCTCCCTCCCTCCCTCGGAAAACGCAACAGTTGGGACTGGCGACCGGCCCGAGCTCGGCTGGCAGTCCGCGGGGATCCGTGGCGAGCCCCCCGTGGGCGTTCAGGCTGCGCTGCCGTCTCTCTTGGCCGGAGGACCCCCGCTTCGCCGCGCTCTCGCCCTCCTCGCCGCTTTGGAAAAGACCCGGCGGCTTCTCCTTTAAGCGCCTGCATTTTGGAAATAGGACAGAGAGGGAGGGATGGGGGGGGGGGAGAGAGAGCTCTTACTCCGGCTCCGGTTCTGACATCCCCCCTCCCGCGGGCAGCCTCGTCTGATGTTGAGATCTCTTTGCCGTGCCTGTTTTGATCTCCCAGCGGCTGGACAGGGCTGCGGGAACAGAGATATTTTTAGTGGAGCCATCTCCTCCCCCCCCCCCCCCCCATATGCTGGTGTGCTTGTTTATCCGGAAAATCAACTCTGGGTAGCTTTATCCTTGTTAGGAGATGCTCCTGGTTAAACCCCATGCAAAATCCCATCAGCCCTATAGATGGAGCCGCCAAAGAGGGTGCTCTTCTGTTCTCTCCCCCCCGACACACACACACAAATACTTTCCACCTTCATCCATTTAGATTTGAATCACATGCGTCCTTTTCACAAAAAGCCACACAGCTCTGTATTTGTGGTGCTGGTTCTAGATCGCAGGGGGAGAGGAGTGTGGACAGGGTTAAAACTCTGAGATATTTCATTAGCCCTATGCTAATTGAAATGGGAGTTCTGCCCCTTGAGGATGTAGGGGGGGGAGTCCAAATCAGGCATTGGGGGTGGGGGCGGGGGAATTATACGTTTTTGGCAGCCACAGACTGTGAGGCCAGAAATGAGTAATAGAGAAAGGGGTTATTTATTAACTACAAATATTGCAGAAGAACAAGAGACTTTGCTGGAGACACAGAAGCTGGGAGCATAGAGACTAGAAAGGGAAAACAGCATCTCTCCCCCCCCCCCCCCCAGCAGGCAAAATTGGACACAATGCTAAACCTTCACTCTTCTGGGGCAGCTGTGTCCACCTCATACAGCATGGTGGGATTGATGCTGGCCCTCCAGAGTGCTTCTGCCTTTCTGCCCAGGGCAGCTAAGCTAGGACACCCCCTCCCCTGCCTTGCAAATGAGGACACTGAAGTTACTAGAGGACAGAAATGGTATTGCCCTCAGACAGGGATGACTTGAAAGACAAAAGCCCAAAGCCAACTCTGTTCTAGTTTATTGCTTGGAGCCCGTTTTTCTTTGCCCCAGGCAAGAGGCCATTCTGAAGCCTGCCTCTGTCTCTCTCCCCCTCTCCCCCCCTCATATCTCTATATATTGCTGTTTGCTTTCCAGCCAGCCTGTCACCCAGTTGTCCTCTTTGCTGATCCCGACCCCCCCCCAGGTGCCAAAACAGCTGACACAATATCACGCTTCCAGATTCATCCCTTTTCTTCTAGCACTAAGTACTGTCTCTGGGCAGCTGTAGGAAAAGTAAGAAAAAGCGTTCCTTTTGCAGCCCGGTGGTGCTGGCCTTTGAAGCCCTGGAGAGCAGCTTTGATGGCTGGGGAGAATGTAGTTCAGCCTTCCAGGCATTTAGGACATGTGTATTTAAGCCTGTGTGTCTATATCATAGACTGAACTGCTGGGGGAGATATGATTATGCGAATCATTTTGTATCCGCGAACAGGACTTTACTGCCTTGAAAATGCTGATCCAGCAGTTGGTGAAGTAAGAGGAAGACCCTCCCCAACCCCATAATAAAGAAGAGAGAGAGTGAAGTCCTCTCTCTGTGTACATGTGTGTTAAAAGTTGGGTAAGGGTATGACATTGTCAGGGCTCCTGAAAGATGTTCATGATCGAGTTAGAATACATGTGTCTTCTCCTTCTGTGTCCAGGTCTCAGGCCTTTGCCAAAGAGCAATGAGAAATTCAAGGCAGATGCTTCTTGCACAGCTATCTGGTTGTACAATTGTGGCTGGGGAGTTTGAGCTGAAAACAAAATTGGCCAAGCACAATCCACTTTTCATGTGGGGCAGGATGGGGGGGGGGGAGAAAGAGCAGCTCTTTAAGTAGACCTAGGTCAAATATAAAGGCAGCAGCAGTGCTTTTTGGTTGCTGTCAATCGTGACAGCATGATAGAGCCTGCATATCCGAAGGCCAGAAGCAGATTTGAAGAGTAGTGGGGGTGGTGGTGTGTTTTTCTATCTTGTTTGTAAGTTCCCAGCGGTGTCTGATTGGACACTTAAAGGAAGCAAAATGTTTGACTACATGGCTCTTTTGTTCTGATCCATCAGGCCTTTGTAAGTTTCTGCCATCTTTGATCCCTGTAATATTCCATTGGGACTGAGCAGTAAACTCTTAGAAGACTGCAGGCTGGATCCACAGAAAAGGAGCAAGGATCACAGAATCCGTTCCTTGGTTTTATATCGGAAAATTCCCTTGCCTTATTGGTCCAGTGACATTTTCTAATGAGTGGGCAAGGACCAAATGGATCATGTGTGTGTTGGGGGGGGGGGTGAAGGGTAGAATGCAGAACCCCAGTTGGCCAAACATTCATCTAATACAAGAGCGCTTTGGGCAGAATCCAACTGAGGCCTTCTGGGTTCATGAAAGGTGTGACTTGCAACAGGCTGCTTAGCCAAAGAGTGAAATTGGGCTGCTGGGAGATGGTGGAGGTCCTGGAAGGTTTTGGCAAGAAGTGAGGAATCAAAGCAATGCCCTCCCTCCCCCAAACATCTCCTGCTGATCTTGACTAAAGCTTAGCCCCAGAGATAGAGGCAGGAAAATGGCACCCCCTAAGTTCAGTGGCACAAACCAGGTAGCTTCATAGGAACTTCCTTGTATGACAGGAGCTGGGTGGAGGTGACCAGAGAAATGGGCCCAGCATCCCAGGGGGCAGGATTTCGGTAAGAGAAGGGTTAAGTGTGCTGTGCCAGGTAGGGGTGTCAGTTCCAGCACACGAAATCCCTAGAGATTTGGGAGTAGTCTGTGGGGTGGAGAATCAGAGTTGTTTTCACTGAGAATATACGGTGTGCCATACAGTCTGCCCCTCAAGGTGGCCATTTTCATCTGTAGTTCTGAGGGACCTCCAGGCCCCATTTGCAAGCTGGCAACCATAATCTGGATGCTGTGTGTCCATTTACCCATCAGGCGTGGAGACGGAGGAGTCATGGCTAGGTGAGGGCTACATTTTCTGCCCCATGGTTGGAGACAGTGGAACCAGATACACAAGCCATGGTGGCTTGAGCAGGTCAGGAGGGCAGTCCCCTTGAGTTCTACCAGAAATTTGCAAGATCCCATTTCTTGTGCCTTCTGTGTGATTTTGGTTTCTTCTTCCTCTTGCAAGGGCCGGAAGAAAAGGCTCATTTGATGTGGGAAATGCTGGGCTGGTTTCTAGCCAAACTCTGCTTAGTAGAAAAAGCCACCCTATTCATGGGAGTTCAGGAAGCTGCCGGGCATCCTTCATTGTGCCCGGATCTCTTTGCAGCTGAGAACCAACCCTCTCCAGCTGCCAAGCTGTGTAGCTATCGGAGAGATGGCAGGAAGCAGCCAGGTATCCTGCTGTCACGTTTGGATCCATTTCCGCTGAGGATCAATTGTCCTTTCGTTGGCATTTTCGTGGGGTTTGTGGCCTTGCATCCAGGAAGCTGATCATGGCTGATGCCAGACAAAAACATGAATGTACCTAATTCTCACATGGCCCCAACTGTGCATACTTGAATATGGAGATTGGGTTCATGGACAAGACAGACCTTTGTACAGATTGGGGTGGGGTGGGGGAAAACCCTCCAGATTTTAATAAATAAATATAACTGGAGGATAACCCCTCCCAACAACAGAAGCAGTGCCTGTATAGAGCTTTAAGAAATAAACACCTTCTCAGTGCTGTTGTGGGGGATTGCTAGGCAACAACAACAGTATCGTCAGCCTTCAAGCCTTGTTGTTTGTCAGTAAAAGAAAGTGGGGGCCTTTCCCAGAGCTGTTTTGCCATTGGAGGGAGGAGTCATTGAGGCCAGGCCACCAGCAACTTGCATGGCTGACATAGGCATGGCTCACATGTGTGATACCATAACCACCCCATGGAAGCCAGTGTGATGCATAGTTTGTCTAGGATCTGGGAACCCTAAATTTGAAGAAGTCCCACTCTGCTACAGAAGCTCACTGGGTGACCTTGGGTCTTTGGCCTAACCCACCTCACAGGGCTGTTAGGATAAAATGGAGAGGAGAACAAAGTAAGTAATGACCTGATTGTGCAGAAAGGCAAGGTACAAATGAAGGAAATGGTGAGGATGTGGGGGCTGCCAGGGGAAGGGAAAGTGGTGACGCTATGCCAAGAGGGCAGAAAGGAACCTGGGTTGCTCTTTACAAGCCCTTGTGGGTTTCCCATTGTGCAGCTGGACCCGGCTTGGCAACTAGAACTAGATTTCCCAAGGAGAAGCCACAGGGGGAAGGAACCTGCAGACGGGGAGGGGTGTTTGTGTGTCAAAGAAAGGTAGGCTGACTAGTGAGTGGGAAGGAGAAAAGGAAGCAGGGAAAGGGGAGGGGCCATGGAGGCCATCAGACTCAATCCTCCCTATCAAAATGGGCAGAGTCCTGGGAGGAGGTTTCACCCCAGTATTGCAATCCGTAAAGCTGCAAGGGTCAGTGACCAGGCCAGGGGCTCTACCGCTTACAAGATGCATTGGGCGGCTCTTAGGCCAGTGTCGTGAATCTGCGTCAAGGTGTAAAACTTGTCATATCGAAAATTATTTTGAAGGCAAGCTGCGCAGAATGTCAAGGATCCTCACAACCACGGAGCCAGTGGCTTCCTTAAAGCCACCAGGGATGTAATAAGAACCGGGGGCTCCGGAGCTGGATGCTGTGATCTGGCTGCAGTTCGTAGCTGCTTTCCCCCTTCTGCAGGGCACGGTGGCCCTTAGTCCAGCTGATTTGGCTGCAAGCAGCTGGTAGTCGTCTTTCCAAACCGCAGGCAGACCTGAAGGAGCGGCTACTTCCCTTGGCTGGCACAGCCTGCACCAAAGGAGAAAGTGGAAGCAACTTGTGGTCAGGCTTCCTCAGTTTCCACTTGGAGGTACCCAGGATTGTCAAGGCGATCCAGTAACACCTTGTCAGAGCAGAAGGGTTGCCAGTGGGCGGAGTGAGCTGGAAGCCTCCTAATTGATCCAGCCAGTGCCCGGTTTCTGCCTTGCTGTTTGCTCAATCTTTATCATGGTCCCAGTGGATGCCAGTAAAATCAGCTAAGAATCACCGATTGGTCTCTCTCCCACATGCTGCTGAGCTGAGCTGAGCTGACCAGCCGGCAGACTACCAGAGGTTCTGCAACCCGGTTCATCTCTTTCCTCCTGGCATTAAAGGTTCTGGACTCCTGAGTCCTTGGTTTGTGTGTTCTGTTGCTCTTCTTGAAACGGCTGTGGCTTTGGGACTGCCAGAAAGAAAGCCACGATCTGGTTCCCTGTTGCTGGCTTGACCTCCCCCCAGACCTGACCTGCTGGGCCGAAGGGAGGGATTTTGATGGCCAGGGATCTTCCTTGCAGAAGAGCAGCGGCCCAGGAGGAAGTGATATGGTGGCACCGCCCGTGCTTGTGCTGCTTCGGCTGTGAACAGAAGCGTGGCAGGCTGTGGTGCCACGTGAACAGCTGCCCCCAACCCCTGGCACACCTTCCTTTGAAGCAGGTGAGCCTAGCCCGCGCTGCTCCTCCGGATTCTGGCACCGCTTTCCACTGCATCAGTACGACGCTATCATTCTCTGTGTAACTCAATCTGCTGTTTAAATGCTCGTTAAGGAATGGAACAAAAGCCTCAATTAATTAACGTTCTGGAGAGTTTTCTTCCTTTCTTCTCTCCTCGCCCCCACCTCCTCCTCCTGCGCTCTCTTCCCTCGCTCACAGAACAGTCACGTTTCGAGGGGGAGGGGGATGAAGCCCCTGCTGCTTGCCGCCGTTGTGCTCTGGAGAGCTGAGCCAAGGTCAGAGGACCGGCGTGTGGAGGAGCAGCCGAGGGGCTGTGTGCCGGGAGAAGGCTTCTCAAAGAGGATAGGTTGTGGAGAACGTGGTGATGCTGGACGTGGCCTCAGGAGTCCTTGCGGGACCTCTCTTTTTCCCCCCAACCAAAGCGACTCGAAAGCTGCAATTTCTCCAAGTGTGGGTTGCCTTAATCTGCTGCTCCTGGGTGCCCAAAGTGCCCCTCTTCGGTGGAGGTGCTGCTGTGTCCCTGCGTGATTTGGCTGTGCTTTGTCCTAGTGGCTTGGGAAGGATAGGGGACCACTTCTGCTGTGTGTTTGCACACTTCTTTTACCCTGTGATTTCACAGAGGGGTGCCTTATCGGAAGGGCCAGAAGTCTGAGAGGGAGCCACCTGCATCTCCTAAGAATATTTTGCCCTTCCTGCTGAAGTCAGGCCAGGGCAGAGGAGTGGCTGAGGCCATCTTGCACCTCCCTGTAGCTTCTCTCGTCTCCTTTTATTCCACCGTCAGCTTCTTGTCCCTTCCCCAGAAGGCACTGCAAATGCAGCTGTCTTTGTGACTCTGGGGATGAGGTCCTGACCAGGAGCCATTAAGCTTCCCTGGCCCCCTGGGAGCCACACGGGCAGAGCCATTAGGCATTGTCATGTAGAGTCAGGCCCACTGCTTGCCTGAACAGCTGTTCCTGAGGCTGGGGGCATCTCTAAGCACCAGCCGGCAGAATGCTCTCAGGGCCCTCCCTGTATGTTCAGTTTCAGAAGAGCCTTGTAAAAGGCGCTGAGCCACCGTGCTCCCCCATCCCTGTTTCCTTATGCTCAGTGTTGTTTGACCCTTGATGCAGCTGGAGGAGGATGAGGAGGAGGCAGGGCAGGGCAGGCATGCCATATGCTCTGGGGGCACGGCTGTGCTGTTCTTGTGCTCGCCAAAAGTGGCTGGAAGGGGCATGTTTTGGCTTATCTTGTTTGCTGCCTGCTTGGACAAGGCTGAGCTTGACAGGTAAATCACCTGGCTCGGTGTTAGGCCGAGATGGGGAAAGCTGACTTTCCATCTTCTGCCCCATTGCTAGACTCCAGTTCCTACGATTCTTTGGGAGAAGCTGCACCCAGCAAACGTCTGTCAGTTTATGATCTGTGCATCAGCCCTGGAGTATATAATTCCCAGGCTTCTCTTCCTGCATTCAAAGAATGATGCCAGGGCTTGGGAGGATGGGATGGCTACAGGACAGCCATCTACTTAGGAAGGAAAAGGGACGAGGCCGCTTGGCCAACCTCACACTGCCCCTCAGTGCCCAGAAGTTAAAAGATGGTGGCTGCATTGGGAACCATGCACTCAGTGGGAGTTGGTGGGTTGTGTGCATGTCACTGAACCTCTATGCCAGGGGTGGCCAAGCTGTGACTCTCCAGATGTCCATGGACTACAATTACCAGGAGCCCCTGTCAATACCATGCTGGCAAGAGTTCATGGGAATTGTAGTCTATGGACATCTGGAGAGCCACAGTCTGATCTGTGCCCTAACTTCGAAGTGGAGCACCATTAACTCTTGGGGAAATGGCTGAGTTTGGTGAAGTTTGTGGGCCTGGCTCTCGATGGAAGAATCTGGAAGCTTCCTGCCACCAATTTGCGTTAGACCACCCTGCGATGGACCGAAGGCTGCCCCGCCCTTGGAACCAGCCATTCACATAGGCCTCTGGGAATGTCACTCTAGCATCCAATCACCTTTTGAGAAAGGGGATGGAATAGTGGAGGGAAGCACAGCAGGTCTGCCTCGAAAGGGTGGCTCTGCTTGGTGGTGGGTCAGAGTGGCTTGGCTCTACTGGCAGAGAACCCAATGGTCAGGCCTGATTTCATTTGCTCACTCACTATGATGCAGTCTCTATGTAGCTCAGCTTGCCCCTGATATAATTCTGGGTATCCTGTGGATGCTTTCAAGAAAGGGGCTTATGCATCCAGCAGAACAGAAAGGTAAAGCTGGGATGTACCACTTCAAGGGGGGAAGGGTATCTGAGAGAGAGGACTCCCCCCCCCCTTAATATTTGAATGCTCCCTGTCCTGCCAAAAGCGCCATACAAGTAATAGAAGGCAAGGCTGAACCTTTTTCCTTTGTGACTTCTTGTTTACGTGTTTTTGGGGAGTGAGAATTCAAGTATACACGCTTCCCCCTTCTATGTGACAAAGTATAGAGGGCATTGCCTCCATAACGAGAGGGCTGGTTTATAGGACTACTTGTACTCTGCTTTATACCCCACGGTGGGTTATAGCATGCTGCGCTCCCCTGCTTTGACCTTGCAGTGGCTCTGTAGGTTTTGTTGAGAGAGACTGACTGTGCCAAGCTTCCCAGGCAGGGATCTGGACTGGGCCTCCTGGATCCCAGTTTGACAAACAAACCACAAAGCTGCAAACAATTGGTGGACGTTGCCAGCTGTAGGGCTGGCCTCTGAGTGTCTCTTGTTGCTTGACCTGTAGCAGTCCCCGTTGGCTGCTGTGAACTCAGTCTGAGCTGGTGCTTGGCAGGAACGGTCTACCTGGGGTGACTCATCCTTGGAGTGACTCACATAGGTGGATTGTCGCTGGGTGCTCTGAGCCTCTGCTTGCATGGGAAGGCCTGGCCTTGCCGGAAGCAGTGGCTGTCCCTCTTCCTTCCTGCGTGCCCTTGGCTGACGCATTTCCATGCCTGGATTGAACCTGGCGCTCTTCAGAAGGAAAAGGCTTCAGAAGGAAAAGGATTTGAATGAAACAAAAGCAGAAGCTTTAATCCAATGATAGTGTCAGCTTTACAAAAGATTGAAGGAGGCGATCAGTGGTGAGCTTATAGGATCCTCTTCCTTGGGGACGTGCAAGAAGAGGTTGGAGAAGGATCTACTTAAGGATGCTGCATTCATCACACTCAGACTAGAATGAGATCCTTGGTTTAAATTTAATTTTGACAGGAGACTTACTGTTAATTGAGCTAAACTGGAGTAAGGCAGGATCTTTTTGTTTGCCTGAGCCAGGGACGATGGTCTCTCTGCACATCTTTCTGCCTCTGTCCCCCTCCCACCTTCTGAGGGCAGCAAGGCAGACTGAAGAAGTCACTCCAGGCATCCCAGTGAGGATTCAAACTAGCATACAACAACAACCCTATGAGGTTGGTTAACCTGGGGACAGAGTGACTGGTCCCAGGTCATTAATAATAATCCGGTGAGTTTCCGCAGCAGGGGAGGGATTTGAACCTGGGTCTCCCAGAACCTTGTCCAGCACTGCACCTGTCCCACCCTGCTGGTTGTCTTCTCGCCTCCTTTGCAAGACTGAGGCTACTGCAGAAGAAAAGCCAGTTAATGGGCGGCGGGGGGGGGCAGTCTCACAGTGCCCAAAGATGGTGCAGTTTACGGGAATGACTGGGAGGAGCACTGGGTGTCTCTTGAGTGGTCCTTCCTTTCTCTTTCCGGTTTGAAGAGCCATCAGGTAGCTAGCAGAATTGTGTCCTCCAGAGGTGTTCTCCTCACATTTGGTTGTCCTTTGGTGTGTGCACAGGACAGAACAACCGGGAAGTCTGCAAAGGGAGAAAACTTCCAGAATCTCTGTTGCTGTTCACACTAGCATGGTATAATGTCTAAGAATGGCAGAATCCGGTCAGGAGAACAGGGCTGGATTCCATTCTCCTCCTTTGCATGCAGCCTGTGGGGTGACCAGTTCTCTCAGACCTCTCTCAGAGGAAGGGAAGGTGACTGTAAGCCACTTTAAGACTCCTTAAAGTAGGTGAAAGCGTGGTATAAAAACTGCTGGTTCAGAAGCCTCTTCAGCTTGGTAGAAAGTACCTGTTGAAGTTCGGATACATGTGGGTGTGTCTATTTGTGCAAGGGTGTCCTTGGGGCACCACAGAAGGCCACCTGGGAGGTCAGCAGAAGGCTGGGTAGAACTAGCTGTCTGCCAGCGTTTCCCCGTTCCCCGTTCCTTTCGGTAGATCAAGAGGAGGAGCTGTGTTGGTTGGTCTGGCGCAGTACAGGAGGCCGTGGGCCCAGACTAACATTTGTGGCCGGGTAAGCGTGAGCAATCTCCTGAAGAAGTGAGCTGTGACTCACAAAAGCACTTACCCGGCCACAAATGTTGTTAGTTTTTCAGGTGCTCCTGGGCCCAGGCCTTCTTTACTGCTCCAGACTGACTAACCCTGCTAGTGTCTTGCTCTGTCCCATGGAAGGCACTGCACGGAGCCATGCAGAGCGGATATCCATCTGCTCTGTGAAGAAACTTGGGCAAGTACAAACAGATACCCCCTTTCCCACCAAATGTAGAAGACTGTACCGGGAGGACACAGGTGATAATGTCTGACCCCTTTTCTTTGTGTTCTGTACTTCTGGGGCAGGAAATATACCTTTGCTGTGGAGTGTTAAGGGAGGAATGGCTCTTTTTTTTGCAAGGGGCACCAAATAGTGAGCTGGCAGTGTTGGACCGTTTCTGGAAGCCCGGACTGAGCAGACTTTGGTTCAGATCCTGCCGGTGAGGGATTTATTGGGCGGCCTTCAGAAAACTGTGCGCTCCCTGAGCCGTTCCAGATTATTAAAGTCTAGACATTTCCCTTTTCACTAGGCTCCCATTATTAATAAATAAGAATTTGGGAGAATTTATGTCCTCACTCTGGATCTGCAGATTCCCCCAAGGTGGCTCACGGCGTCATAAAAGGCAATCTTAAAGCCTCCTACGACAGTTCACAAAACCAGACAACAGCAAAATGAAAGAGCTACAGTCCAAGGATGATAAACAGCAGCCATTTCACACCCCACCCTGGCCGCCATGCTGTCTCAGTTGAATCCTGTCTGGGAGGCTGGATTCTATGGAGAAGAGTGAAGGGAGGCCTGAGTCATCCCAGGGAAAGGTGAATGGCAACTGTGATTTGCATTGGATAGCAGATTCAGTACACTATTGTGTTGAGGTCAGCATAGGGTGGATCTGCCCTGGGAGCTTGCTGGGTGATCCGGGGCTCGTCACCCGCCCTCAGCCTCACCTGTCTCATGGGCTGGTTGGAAGGATAACAAGGAGGAGAGGAGAATGACACTGGAAAGAAAGAGGGGGAGAAGCAAAGTAAATAAACAGGGCTTCGAGGGAGCACAGGAAAGGGCAGCATAGTGATTGGAGGGGGGGGACAGGATGGGGGAGACCCATCTTCAGACTTCCACTCTGCCATGGGCCTGGATGATTTTGGGTCAGTCTGGTGTTCTCAGCTCAGCTTGGCTGCTGTGGGTATAAAATGGAGGGAGGGAGAAGGTTGTTGTGAGCAGTTTTGGGTCCCCACTGAAGAGGAAAGCAGGATACCCTGGATGCTCTGGGCTGACCCTGTGTTGACCAGGGGGTCGGACTGGATGGCCTGTATGGTCCCAACTCTAGGGTTCTATGATTCTATGAGCAGATCCTTATTCTGGATGCTTTAGGCAGACCCTACACTGAACAGGGGGTTGGACTGGATGGCCTGCATGGCCCCTTCCAACTCTAGAGTTCTATGGTCCTGTATCGATATCTCAACACATCATTGTGATGTCTGGATGATGTGCAGGGAAGACCCAGTGAGCCTCTTGGTCAAGGGACACTGACGGTGGGCTTGGCCATTGAAATTCATTCCGGACCGAGAACTAAGATATGCCTGGAGGTCTTTGCACCTTGCCCATGACTGGTCTGGTTGCACCTGATGGGGGTATGTTTGGTGGTGGAATGAGAGCCTCCAGGAACATCTATCTATCTGGACTCCATCGAACAACATATGCTAGTGATTGCATCCCAGTGTGGTTTTGGGGAGCCTGATAGAGCCACGGAGGCCACGCTGCCTTAGTTCCATGGTGGAAGGAACAAGTGTGATATCAGGGTAAGTCAGTAAATGCTGTTTCTTGCCATCCTTGCTTATGCTTCATCCATGCATTGGCCTTTTGGGCTGTTTTAGAATCAGAATCATAGGATCATAGTGTTGGAAGGGATCTCCTGGGTCACCTTCCTGTGAAATGCTTTGCAAGGCAGACATCCTGGGCAGCTTGCAAATCTTTTGTCCTCTCTTCTTGCTGGGTCTCCTCTACAAACTTTCCATCCCCAGACCCCCCCCCCCCCCAGCCTCTTTGCTCTAGATTAAGCTCAGTTAGAGGAAAAGAGCCCCACAGAGGCAGAGAATTGCAGAAGACTGTTTGCTGGTGCAAGAGGGGTAAAGTGCCCCCGTTCCACTGGTTCTTTGAGGCAACAGTCCCTGTCTCCTACTTTTGCAGAGCAAGTGGCTTTGGGTGCATGCCGCTGTTGAGGGACTGTGGTCCTCTTCCCTTGGACTGTACATTCTTAGTGGGCAGGGACTTGTTTTGTCACACACTGCTTCTTATTTCGGAAGGACTGCGGCCTCAGAAATGCAGATGGGAATGTGCTTCCTCGTGGCTTGATTTCCAGCAGTACTGGCTCAGCTAGGGGTGAGAGCTGAAATCTTTTGTTAGTGGCTTCCCAGCACACATGTGCTCATTTCTCCTTGGAGAAAGATAACGAGAAACCTCCACGATAGAAACCTGCCAGCAAATGCTGGCAGGGGCTCGTGGGAATTGTAGTCCATGGACATCTGGAGGGACGCAGTTTGACTACCCCTGGTTAGCTATACATTTATTGTGATTTTTTTTAATTAAAGAAAAAGTCAGAACGCAACCTACTTCAAGTCCTTTGGGAGGGAGAAAGGCAAGAAATAATGTAAACAAACAATCAGCTACTTGCTCTACTGTGTACAAATTGCTGAAAACAGCTAGACAGGCTCAGCAGTAGTACTATAATTAGTATAGTATAAGTAGTAGTATAAGTAGTAGTATAAATGGTACAGCTGACAGCTTGGTTTAGTGGTTAGATTAGGACCAGGAAAGTCCAGGTCTAAATCCTCAGTCTCCTGTAATATTCCCTGGGTGACCTTGGACTAGTCATTTCCTCAAGCTTAAGCTACCCCGCAGGGCCGTTGTATCGATAAAACAGAGGAGGGGGAAAAGGCTGGTTCAGAGGGAGCAGGATCGGAGGACTGCCTGACGTAGGCAGGAGAGGAACAGAAGTCAGAAAGGGCCACAGCTGTGGATTGTTTTCCATTTTTCAATATCAAGGGTGTTCCACGGAGTCTTTTTTCCTATGTCTAAAAATATACCCCGCACAGGGAAAGATTTGTGTATATGGGTTTACTTCCAAGAATGCTTTGTGTGCCAGGAACTGAGGAGCAAGCAGGTCAGAGGGACGCAAGTCTCTCTTGTAAATCACCCCAGGTGTAAACTCTTTCCCACTATGCCGTTTTTCTCTGGGTGCAGGAAGAAGCTGCATTCACAGGACATGGGCAGTCTGGGTTGGAGGGGCTTGGCTGTGGGCGAAGGGGACTGCAGGCATCGGAGCTGGGGCAGAGGTGGGCCTCACTGCACCTGGAAGACATCTTGGGATCCAATTCATTGTGGCATGGATTCAGAACCTTCAACTCGTCCAGGGGGAGTCCGGCAGCAAAATGAAGGGTTGCTAATCTGCTTTATGCCCATAAAGGTATTGTGGGTGTGAAGCAAAATGAATGGGCTGAAGAAGGGTTTTGGCTCCTGCTTGGATCGTGGGCAGCCTCCGGCATCGTCACTTGAAAGGCTGGCAGGTGAGGAGGGAGACCCAAGCTGCACTGTGATGGGCCAGTGGTTTGACAGCTGCACGGAGGCTGCATTGAGACCTGGCCACATGTCCCCTTAATGGCCCCCGCTCTTGTGTTCGATCTCTTTCCCAGCCATGAGAAAATCTTCATTTAATATCAGGAACTGGCGCCCACGAGGCTGCAGGTCATCCTGCTCTGAGCAAGCAGAGAGGGTTGAGAAATTGTAGCAACCATTTTGAGAGAGAGAGAGAGAGAGAGAGAGAGAGAGAGAGAGAGAGAGAGAGAGAGAGAGATGGATGTAGAATTTCAACACTGGCCCTTCTTTGTTGTTGGAGAAACGGCAGGTGAGCCTTATATCCCTGAGCTTGGTGTCCCTCTTTCCAGGAGGTGGCATCTGCTTGGCATATCCGTACTGCAGATTTTTAATTACTGCTGGTTCCTTACAGGGAACCAGGCTGCTCACCCATTTGCAAAGGTGTGGTAGCTACGCCGGCTGTCCCACAGGGCTGTCAGAGCGCCAGCTGGGAGGTTCTTTCTGGAGCGCGTGAAGCCCATGCTGAGATTGTTCGTATGCCAGGCAGCAGGGGTCCATGTGGAGGAACACTGATGAGCGTCAGGTGAACGTGGGGAGTCCCAGGAGGAAACTCCACCCATTGCAGAAAAAACAGCACTGACCTTGATGGACAAGGGGTTCAACAGTTTACCTTAGTCTCTTAGCATACCCTACCTCACAAGGATGTTGTTAGGATCACATGGAGGCAAGGAGAAGACAGTTATCAGCTGCTTTGCATCCCCAGTGGATCCCAGACCTACAGCCCCTCCCTAATTTGAGAATTTAGGGAAACGTGTGTTAGTGGGGAGAGTGAGGCTGGCAATATTGGACAGATTTGCTGCAGCTCCTGGCACCGCTCCTGAGAATCTTTGGCAGCAGCCAAGGCGTTTCAACTGACAGGAAAGAGACAGGTATGTTTTGTATGGGGGCAAAAGCACCTTTGTGGAAGGAAGCCTGTGTCCTCTGCTTGTGAGCTGCCCAGGTGCATTGACCAGGTGGGCTTTGGTGTGGACTAGAACAAGCAGCTCTTGTGTTCTTCTGATATACCACCCCCTCCCCCACAGCATCTTGCTTGGCTTCCGCTTCTGACTTCCAGGGTGTTCCGCTCTCCTCCATGCAGAACAAGTAAAGGAACTGAGAATGGAGAACTCACCGGTCTCTCTGGTTCTCGGTGATCATGTCTCCTTTCCCCTGACCTTCTTTGTGGTCTTTTCTGTCCATAAGGCAGGGCCATGGCTCCATCTTCTAGACAAGCAGAAGGTCCCGGGTTCAGTCCTTGGCATCTTCACGTAAAAAGCAACAGGAAAGACCTTGTTTTGGGAACCAGAAGACCCACGGCAAGTCTGAGTAGGCAAGACTGACCACAATGGATGGATGGATGGATGGATGGATGGATGGATGGATGGATGGATGGATGGCAGCTTCATATGTTCAACATGTCAGTTGTTCTCTCTTGTCCCGGAGGGACAGACCAGAACCAATGGGATGAAATTAATTCAAAAGAAATTCCATCTAAACATCAGGAAGAAGTTCCTGACAGTTCGAGCAGTTTCTCAATGGAACAGGTTTTCATCTTTGGAAATGTTTAAACAAAAGCTAGATAGCCATCTGACAGAGAGGCTGATTCTGTGAAGGCTTAAGGCGGTGGCAGGTGACAATGGATGAGCGAGAGGGTTGTGAGGGTCCTGCATAGTGCAGGGGGTTGGACTAGATGACCCAGGAGATCCCTTCCAACTCTATGATTCTATGGAAAGGTTCTCCAGGCAGCCTGTCTGGGCATACCAAGGTGCTGGGTCTATTGATGACAGTATATAGCTAAGGAGCAAGGATGTTTTTCATTGGAAGTCTACCCAGGGCTATCTGATTTTGTGTTGGGAACAACATTCCAACTTCTCACTCACTGGAGACGACCTCCTTTCTCTTCCCCCAACGAAGCCAGGAGTTTCTTCTGTGCCAAGAGCAGTCTAGCCACTAGAGGACAGCACAGCGCACACAAAAAGCACACACTAAATCACCTTGGACTCTGACACCCGGTAGCATCTGGAGAGAGAGGCAGGAGGGGACGTGGTGGGAGAGAAATTGTGATGTCAAAGCAAAGCAAAACCGGGAATTGCCTCTTGGTGCAGAGCGAGCCGGCTTAGATTATGATGAGCTCTCTTAGACTGAAAGGGTGGAAATGACCCGGCAAGCTTGTCAGATCCTGGAGGTCTCCGTGCCCTGTTTCATGCAGAAAGCTGAGCTGCTGGAGATTTCCAGCCAAGGCTCACTGCATGTGTGCATGGCAACATATACATGCAGACTTGATACATGTGGTGGCCTGTGCTTACTCCCACAGAAGAAAAGCATGATATTCGGATTCTTTTTGGCACAAAAAGCTTGAAGATTGCCTGGCAGACTGGAAAAAAACTCACCTCAGAATGATTGGTGCCTTAGCCTCTTTCTGCCTAATTTATATAGGAAGCTAGCCTGGTTGGGAAGCTAAAGAAAGATGGTCATCTTGCGTACCAAGGGAAAATGATGGTGTGCACTTGGAATGTGCCAGGGATGATGAACACCTTCGTGGAAGCAGGAAAGGATGTGTGGGGGAGGGGCGAGGGGAGCACTGCAGTTGGCATGAAAGGTCATCCTGAGCACAGTCAATTTTTCTCGGTTGGGTGCCACCCTGCAAGGGCAGGGTTGGGATTTGGTTTGTAACTGATCTGCAGAGGATAGGAACCGCCCACTCCTTGTCCCTGGACCACAGAGGGTCGAGAAACCGCAATTTGTGTTCTCCTTAAAAGGGGTGGGGGGAAAGCAATCTCTCCCTTACCACTCGATGGAAAGAAGAGCAGAAATGGGTAAGATTGGGGGGGCGGGACTTGGCTGTAGGATCCCTATTGGATGAAAGTAAGGTTCGTCTACTTCCATGTTGCCATTCGAACCACAATCACCTAAAAGCTTCAGGGGAAGTCTCTAAAGAAGGGAAGGCAACTGGGGCTGCCGTTATTTGTTCCCTCGTAAGTTGTATTTGATGGTCTGCTGTCTTCGAACATGGAGGTTCCACTGAGGTATTGTGTCCCTGATAGATCCTAGTGTAGTGATGGGACTAGGAAGGAGTTTGGCCTGGGGTGTCTTGGGGTGTGTCTGTGTGTGCTGGAGGCCACACACATGCTTTAATTCTTGTCATGACCTTATGCTACAAAGAGCATGAGTCTTTGTAGGCTTTCTACAGTTTAGTCCAGGGGTAGTCAACCTGTGGCCCTCTAGATGTCCATGGTCTACAATTCCCATGAGCCCCTGCCAGCAAATGCTGGCAGGGGCTCATGGGAATTGTAGTCCATGAACATCTAGAGGACCACAGGTTGACTACCCCTGGTTAATCTACAAGGCAGATCCAGGCACTGCTGTATTTTGAAGCCGAAGTGATGCAGATTTCCGGGCTGAGTCAAGAACCTGCAGCCTTGAGGCTGTAACTCACTGCTGGGGAAACTGGGTTTTTGTCTCCTGAGACATCTGAGCCCATTACAGGGATGTGTGAAACGTGAAGCCTTAGTGCACGGTGCCCTCACATTGCAGCAGACTTAGAATGACCCCACAGGATTTGAAAGGCAAGAGGGCAACAGAGGGGATTTGACTGTGCATTGCAACCGTGGTGGTCTCCTTGGTGGTCTCTCACTCAAGGGTGGCTTGGCTTTGCTTCTGAGCTCTGCTGAGAATAGGCCATCCATGGTGGAGTGTATGCAGCATTGGTCCCTCCCATTGACCGGCAACGTGACTTCTCTGAATATGAAGGATCCAGCAATCTGTTGTTGCCTACTGGAGAGAGCAGGGGCCTTCTGATCAATGTCGTTGAGGCTCCAGGTGCTCACTTGAGTCCTTGAGCCTGAATTTGCTGGACTCCTGCAGCTTATGGGCTTGGCTTGGAGAGAATAGGCAAGAATTCACCAACTTTCCAAGCTATTTCTTCTTTGGGCAGGTGGAGGTTACTCATCACTCAGACCCCCTTGAGGAATGGATCCTGGCCAGTTCCTTTTCAGTTGGCTAATCCATGATGAGCCAAGCATGGGGCTGGGAGACCCACACGGGAATCCACACACTTTTGTGAAGGCTCACCGGGTGATCTTGGGCCAGCAACTCTGTCAGTCTAACCTCACAAGGTTGTTGAGCATAAAATGGAGGTGGGGAGAATGATGAAAGCCATTTTGAGTCCCTGTTGCATAGAAATGTCTAACCAAACATCTGGTGCCATGACATGGAGGTCAATGATGACATTTATTGGGCTCCCAGAACCCCCTTACACTTAGATATGCCCATTCCATGGAGTTACGGTTGTAAAGTTCTTCTGTGGCTTATGTTACAGTTAATGTTGATGATGCCTTATTGTTGATGATATAGTTACTGTTCCCCGATCGATATTCTCTGTAAACTGCCCTGAACCACAATGGGAGGTGGGTATGTAAATACTAACACTACCAGTAATACAGTCTTGGGCTGTATCAACAGAGACATCACATCCAAATCACAAGATGTCATAGTCCCGATGTATAGGTCAGTAGGTCACACAGGCCATCTAGCCCCACCCTCTGCTGAATGTAGGATCAGGCTAAACCATCCAAAACCATCCAGCTGTGATACCACAGTGGTCATGCACCACCTGGAGTCCTTTGTGCAGTTCTGGAGGCCTCCCTTCAAAAAGGACATGGACAAAACGGAGAAGGTTCAGAGGAGAGCGACAAGGATGATCCGGGGTCTGGGGAGCAAACACCACGAGGAACGGCTAAAGGACTTGGGAACACAGTCAGCCTGGAGAAGAGGAGGTTGAGAGGGGACATGATGGCTCTCTTGTAGTATCTCTAAGGTTGTCACTTAGAGGAGGGCAGGGAGCGGTTACTGTTACGAGGACCTGCAGTCATGACTTTGAACCACATGTAGAATGGCCCTGGCTGGATATTTTCACAGCTAGGTATTTTCTAAGGGTGTGTGTGTTGAGATCCCCCTCACTGGCAGTCTTTAAGCAGCTGCTGAACAGATACTTCTCAAGGATGCTTTAGGCAAGGGGTAGTCAACCTGTGGTCCTCCAGATGTTCATGGACTACAATTCCCATGAGCCTCTGCAAGCAAATCCTGGCAGGGGCTCATGGGAATTGTAGTCCATGGACATTTGGAGGACCAAAGGTTGACTACCCCTGGCTGATCCTGCATCGAGCAGGGGGTAGGACTACCTAGATGGCCCCTTGCATGTTTCTATGAAATGATGCTTGTATATTTACGCTAGGGGGTTCAGCATATCCAAACTTGAGGTTACACTACAGTTCTGGGTACACTCCTGTATGCCAAGTTAAGGCATGCAAGTAAGTCATGGGGCAAGGAGAAATCCGAAGAAGACTCTCTTTGCTCCAGTGTTAGATATGCACAGCCATACAGTTTCATGAGGATGCCACTTCAGAGAATTTTGAAAAGTAGGGCTTTCCCCTTGCTTTCTAGGGCTGGAGTTGTAAATTGCTCTGATGCTCAGCAGTAGAGGGTAATACAGTATGTACAAAACTGGTTTTCCAGGTCACTTGCAAAACTGCAGAGCAGCTGGGCTCAGCTAGAGTGCAGAGACAACAAGCTTGCTAATTCCGCGGAACCTCCAGTCAACCAATTTCTCCATCAGAAAGCGTATGTCGTACAGCTGTAGGTATGACTTCTAGCCAAGGTACAGGGAGTAATGTGTGAGAGTCCAGCCAAATGCCCCCAATAAGCAGACTTCATTGACGGAAATCTCTTTATTGAAGATACAACAATGCTAATATCTCTAAATCCTTTGCTAAGACTAAACACCCAGGAACTGCTACTTTCATTTAACCTTGAACCCCCCAGCTCTCCCTGCCTGCCCATTTGGCCATAAAACTTGCCAGATGCCACTCTCCTAGCCAGCCCAGAAAGATGCAACTGGTGCCTCCTGCCCCAAGGTCGGGGACAGATGACACGTCCCCACACATCAATGCTCTATTGCCGGAGTTTCTGGTATAAACTACACTACCCTGAACCAGGGTAATCAATTATACTGAGTGAAAAGCAGAATGAAATCAACAAATGACAAAAGCTGGAGTACGTGGTTTTGATATAATGCTTGCAAAGAGACTGTCCAAAGTTACTAGTCGACAAAATATTACTAGTTTGTGCAACTTGTGTACACCTCTGTTAGATACATGTGTCAGAGAAAAGGGGGAACGCACTCTGTAAATCTTCCCACTTGGCTCAAAAAAGGTCTCTCGTTTCTTTTAGACGCACCAGACTTGAATCTGGAGAGGACCCTTTGGTGCTTGTTGCCAGCCCTGAGGGCCAGAGCGGGTAGTTGTCCACATGGATGTTCTCAGCAGGGATGGTGAAGCCCCCTAAACAGCTCTGCTTTTTTTTCTTCCTTGCCGCCTTCTCAGACCTTCTGTGAGCAGGGCATCAGTAACCTCCAGAACAAAGCCTCGATGCCAGGCACTTGCTTTGACAGCCACATTTGCATACCACGAGGGAAGCCGCCTTCCTGCTCCAGCTCTCGCGCCTTCCTTCCCTTCCCAAAATACCTCTGCTGAAATTCTCACAGCCTTCCCCAGACATGCTAATTCTCCAGCGTCTGCTTTGCGCCTGAGGAGACTCTGGGAATTAATTGATAGATGGCGCCAGTGCCAGGGAGCTGCATCTTTCCTGTAAACGTTTAGCGGCATCTGTCCAGTGTCTGTAGATCCAAAATTGTTTCCCAAGGCTACAGCATCGTCTAATGGGTGCTGGCTGGGAAGGGACCAGCGCATATAACCCTTTTTACCAGACAAGGTAGGCGATGAGGGAAACCCGGGAAGAGGGCAATTCAATAGAGGAGCTGATAGAGTTCAGGGACTTGGCTAGATCTCATAAATCTGGTACCCAGGGAATTGCGAATTGCCGCTGTGGGATGGTAGGTGAATTTCCTCCAAGCCAGGCTTCTGGAAAGTTTTGGTGGCGGCAGGGATAATTTGAACATTAAATTGGGATCACTGTGACCTTTTTCAGGCATTGTGCAGGAGGTTGGACTAGATGACCCTGGAGCTGCCTTCCAGCTCTATGGTTCTATGATTCGACTGATGATAGATTTGCTATCATGAAGCGTACATGACCTGGCTGTTGTCTTTTACACCCTTTCTGAGTGGCCTGGGCAAGCCGATCTCATCACATCTTGGAAGCTAAGCTAGGTCAGCCCTGGTTAGTACATGGATGAGAGGCAGGCAAAAGCAAACTGTCTCAGCCTCTTGCCTAAAAACCCGACGGGATCCCCAGAAGTTCCCTGTACCTTGATGGCATTTCCACTGCCATTTTATACTGTTCGTTTGTAGTGGTGGTTCTTTTATCATTGATATATGTATGTTTGGCTTGGCTACTAAGTAGTGCAAGTGCAGTAGAAGGGGTGGGGTCTCTCACTCCCCTCTGTACCTCTTAAAGTTTTGTTTCTTCAGATCAGTGGCCTCCAGGGGGGGTATGGGGGTGATGGGCATCTCTGTAGCAGAAGAGGGTGGTGGTGAATTGGCCAGAATGGCCCTCCCCTCCTGCACAAATGCAAACAGTGTTCCACCAGGACAGGGGTGGGCAAATTGTGGCCCTCCAGAGGTCCATGGAGGCCCAGCTGGCAGGGGCTCATGGGAATCGTAGTCCATGGACCTCTGGAGGGCCACAATTTGCCCACCCCTGCACCAGGAGAACTGCAGTTGTGCTGATGGGATGGCCCCTTATGAGATGCTGCCATGTTACCCAGTGGTTTTGAACAGCCACCAGGAGCCCTGCTGCCTCAGAGGCCTGTCTTGTTCAGTGTCTGGTTTTGCACAGTGGCTGAACAGATGACTTCTTAGTACCTAAGTTGCCATTTGTGTGTTTTAACTTTTTTGTTGTTTGGACAAGATTTTACAGAGAGGTGGGATAGATTCTAAATAACAGTAAACTTGAAAGGGAGCTGCAGCCAATCCCGGTTTAGGAATGAGCATTGTCTGTACAAGGTTGTGTGTGTACAAGGAAGTGTGCCCCATTGGCATGTTATGTATTTAGGGGGATCTCTTATGAAGCTTCAGTGTATGCCTATAAAAATGGTGCGTGATTTGGCTCCAGGATTGTTAATGCATTTCCTCCTACCTTATTACTCCTGTTGAAGGACTTTTGCAGCCAAGGGACGGGGAAAATTTGGCAGGTGCATCACCTTTCTCCTCCATGGCCATTTTCAGTTAAAAAACGGTGAGAGCGGCAGCAACCAAGCAGCTGTCAATTTTCTGCCAGTTTCCCAAATGATGACAACCTTGTGTAATTAATGCACAGCTGTTACTCAGAGCCTCTGTCCGTAGGTGGGAAGGGTGAGTCACCCCTTCTTGCACCGCAGCCAGGAGTCGCAGATTTTGCGGTGAGATGAAAGCCGCTTCCTGGTTTGGGAGATGAAGCAAGGCCCTGAGAACACACAGCAGTGATGGGCATGGAGCTGTGGTGGGGCATCTGTTTTGCACTGCAGGAGGTCTCCGGTCCAATCTGGGGCATCTCCAGTTCAAAGGACCAGGGGGTAGGTCATGTGAAAGAGCTCCCCCTGAGACCCTGGAGAGCTGCTGCCGGTTGGAGTAGACCAGGGGTAGTCAACCTGTGGTCCTCCAGATGTTCATGGACTACAATTCCCATGAGCCCCTGCCAGCGTTCACTGGCAGGGGCTCATGGGAATTGTAGTCCATGAACATCTGGAGGACCACAGGTTGACTACCCCTGGAGAAGACGACTGACCTTGAGAGACCAGTGGCTGGACTCAGTATGGCAGCCTCCTGGGTTTTCATGCACCAGCTGTCTGGTTAATTGTCCATCCTTGTCAAACGGTGCTCTCTTCCATACTTTCCTTAAGCCACAGCTGGCCTGCCTGGCCTGGTAGAAGAAATGTGCAGCATACCTTCATTGGTGACTTCTAAGGAGATCTGTAAGACAGGGCTCTCCCATAAGGCATCTTGCAGACTTCCTTGCTTTTCGGCCAAGCCACCTTCTAGCTGCTTACCCTTCTTGATACATATTAGAATGTGTTCCTTTTTTGTGCATGTGGATCAGGCTCCTTGAAGTGATGGGAAGGGGCTAGCTTTAGTGCTTTAAAAAAAAAAAAGCAAGCAGGTAGGCTATAGTCCCCAAGACACAAATGTCAGAGGGTGGACCTTTTTTTGGTATATCATAAAGTCTAGAGAAATGACCTCACCTTCCCACGGAGCTTCCACCCCCACCCAAATGCCATCCTCCCCAACCCCCACTGCAGCCTCCAGGCACCGCTCCAGTTGGAGTTGGCCGTCCTACCTGCAAAGCCGCCTCCCCTTGCTCCAGACGTGAGCTTAGCATGCAGAAAATAACTTCTGCAGGCCAGGTATAAGTGGTGGAAGAGTGCCTGGAAAAAACCTTCATTTATTAAATTTCTGCTGCCCATTTGTTCAGGCATCGCTTTGGGGACTTGGCGGGGGGGATGCTTTCCAATGTGTTGCGGTGCTCTCGGGCGGCTGCCTGGAAAAGCTGAAACGGTTCTCTGAGAAATATAATACCTGTGCTGCTGCAGTGGTCACGATAGGGCTGGGTGTAAAAAGTTTGTGCAGGCCTCTGTGGAATAGTCTCCTCTGGCTTCTGCCGTTTGACAGATGGGGGCCAACTTGGTCCATACTAATCGGTCCCAAAATAACTTCCATTTGTGCTCTTGTGTGCAATACAGCAGGGGTAGTCAACCTGTGGTCCTCCAGATGTTCATGGACTACAATTCCCATGAGCCCTTGTGGTTTGAAGCACTGGAGGCTGGCAACCCTGCCTGAAGACTTATGCAGGGGAGATTTTGGGCTTCTACATTGGACCATTTTCTTTTGTGCACAAGCTTTTTCTCTCCCCTTTATTTAAAACATTCTCCCTTGCAGCTTACACAAGGTGGCCTGCAATATAAAGAAGACACAATTAAAATGGAAGAAAACAAAAACCATAAAATCGCAGTTTAAAAACAACTAGGACTGCTCAAAAAGCTAAGCAATGGACAATGAGGGATGGACAAGGAGGGATCCTCCACGGGGAAGTTGTTCCATAACTGTGGGGCTGTCATGAGAAAGGTGCCCCCCACTTGAGAATTTTTAATTGGTGGGACAGTCAGGGAGGCATTTCTCTGCAGTTTTCATTCCTGGGCATGAACATATGAGAGAAGGTAGTATTTCAGGAACCCCGGTCCCAAGCCATGAAAGACAAAACCAACACCTTGTGTTGGGCTAAGGGGTGGATAGGTAGCCGGTGGAATTATCAGGGGCATCTACTCCTGACAGTTGGCCCTTTCATACAGTCTAGTGGCAGCATTCTGCACTAGCTGCAGCTTCCAAACACTCTTCAGGGGTATACTGAGTGGAGTGCATTGAAATAGTTCAGATTGATTGAAACTAAGGCCTGGATCACTGTGGCTAAATCTGACTCACCTAGAAATGGACACAGTCAGGGCAGTTGGAGTTGAGCAAATGCACTCCAAGCCTTTTACAATAGCGTGTCTAAGAAGGTGGAGGTCTATGTGGGACAGAAAATCACTACCAGGTCAAGAGTTACATATTAAAAGAAAATGTTCACAAGCACACTTTGGCACAGCACCAGACGGAGCAAAGGATTCAACAGAAATGGGTAAAATACAAATTTTCTGTCCTTCTCACGAAACATACCCTATCACAGCGGTCCCCAACCTTGTTGTGGTCGGGGACAGCCTCCGGGGGTGGGGGAGAGCCAGCGGCCCGGCTGCCACAGTTACGCGTAAACGTGCATGTGTGTTTTGGCCACCAGGTGGCGCTAACATGCATGCGCAGAGTTTCCGCGAATGTGCGTTTTCGCCAGCAGGGGGCGCAAACGCGTATGCGCGGCAGCTCTGCTCGTGCGCGTTTGCGTCGCCGGCTGCCGCGCCGGCCTCTTTCCCCCCCCTCTCGCTGCAGGGGAGGAGGCAGGTGCTGCCGCTGGCGGCCCGGTATGAAGGCCTTTGCGGCCCGGCACCGGGCCGTGGACCGGGGGTTGGGGACCCCTGCCCTATCAGATATTTAAGTGCATGGCGAGCTCCTTCGTTTAGGAAGTTGCAGATCTCTACAGAATTTCTATTCACTTGTAGCTTCCTTTACTTGTCCAGCTGAGTACATTGTCCATGGCTGCCTCCTCTCGACCTTAGTTAATAGTCCTGCCCACTCTGATACACTCCACATCTAAAAAGTCCTCATCCTTGGTCCCTTGAGTTTCTTCACCTCTCTTTCCCCCACCCACTGACCAGCTCAAAGAGGTTTTTCCTGGAGATTGTCAGGGATTCCTTCCTGAGGTCTCTCTGGTATTTAACACTTCCAGATCTCTCTTTCCTGCTTGAAAGGGGCGGGGGGGGGGGGGGCTTGGCCATCCCATTGTCTGGGCCGATTAGCATTTGTATGAAGGTGGGCTGAGAGAAGTCTGGAAAGCAGTTGAACTGACTTCCTCCCTCCTAGCCTGTTCTCTGCCCAGAAAAGGAGAGGGGAAAAAAAACTTTTAAAACTCAAAGTGAAGGGTTTGCTCATTTCAGCCTCCAAAGGGTGGGGGGGGGGGAATGAATTTCTTCACATACCTATTCAGAACATCAATAGCACCCTTGGAATTAGATGGAAAAGGAAGGTAGATCTTTCCACTTTGTGATCAGCTAACTCTGTTCCTTACCACCTCCACCCCAGGAGGGAGAGAAGCCACCCTGCTGGTTAATTGTAATATGTGTAGACAGGAATGTGTGTCTGAGAATGCAGACCAGGGTCTTGTATTGATTGTTGTGCAGGTGGTTGCTGAACTGCCTCCTGGAGCTGTAATGACTTGCTTGACAGCTCAACTCCTTCCAGCTCTCTCTGTCCTACCCACCACCCCCTGCGCCTTCCAGAATAGAATATACGGAACTATTCCCTGTTCCTCCCTCCAAATTCTTTGCTATAGAAACCTTGTAGTCACAGAAGCTGTGTCCTGTGCTTTGTTGTCCCGAGTTTCTTTCTAATGGGCCCTCACAGGCAGGTGATGCTTGTCCATGGATGCCACGAGGACTTTGCAGCAGATGTGCAATCACATTTCTGTGCCTCCAGTCAGCATGTTGCCCCTCTTTTGTCTGTGATCAGGGTGTGTCAGGGCTGCCATTCTGAGCACTGCAACGGGTGGGAGGGTTGGGGTACAGGGTCACAAGCAAGATGTCACTGCTGGGGGAAAGCTAGATGCAACAGTGGCATCTCTAGGAATGGCTGGAAACTCAGTGGTTTTTCCCTGGAAGTGACATCATCACCCTTGTGATGTGGGTGGCTTTTCAGTTTTTCTCTGACTGATGCTTGGAGCAGCAGTGAACAAGGGGAGCTTGAGGAGGGGATCCCTTGGTTCAACTGGGGCTTGGCTGCCACTTCATCCCCTCTGTACTATCTGATTGCCCCACGGAAGCACTGATAGCTCAATTGTGAAATCATGCTGTACAGTTTTTAAAATGAAGCTAACTGTGGTTTGAGGCTAGAGAAAATAGTATCTTTGTGTTGGCAAGAGCAAAGTAACTTCTCCCTGTGGGGCATTTTCACAAGCAGGAAAGGGCAGGCATGCATGCGGGAGGCGCTAAACTCCTGCGACATGTGTGGCACACTGTCCTACCCACTCAAGGACTCCATAATGTGCAGTGAGGTGCTTTGTAGGGTTACATGAGCATCAGTGTTTCTGATGCTGCAGGGTTGCTTTTTTGGCATCCAGGGGAGAGGAGTCTGACTTATGGCTGCGATGACAGAACAGCATGGTCCTGACGGTGGCCAAGTCTTTTGTGCAGTGTAACCGCCTGCTAAAACACTGTAAGCACAGGTACACCAACAGACACCTGGACCTCCGTGTCTCTGAGATTGGACTAAATAATAGCCTAACCATTAACTCCTGTGGACAGGCATTGGCTCGGGCCAGTCGTCTTCACTTCGGGCCAAGACCATTCACAATAACTAGGCACAAAATCCACAGCAGTGATGGGATGACCTCAAAGCTTTATCCAAAGCGGAGGGCAAAAGGTCTGGACAATTAGCAGAGCCCCCCCCCCCCCCAGTTTTCGGAAGCAGTGAGATTCCTCAGGAGGACGTGGCTGATCTGACTGAACTCTGCCCAGTACTAAATTTGACACCAGTTGAACTCTTTGCTCAATCATGACTGAGGACGCCACATTCCCGTTAAGACGAGAGGCACTTTGTGGGTGGATGCCTCAAGAAAGCAGAGGCTGCAGGAAGGGTGTCAGCCCTCTGCTTCTTTTTTCCAGAGGCCAACTCAAGCTGCAGGTTGGCCTCCAGGCGTCCATCTTGTGTGAGTCTTGCTTCTCTTCTCTCCGTTTCGTTGCTCCTTTGCCCTCCTGGTGAAATTCGATGGGATGAAAAACCCATCTGCCTCTTTCCCGTAACCAGTTTCAAGTGAGGCTTTATTGTGAAAGCATGATCTTTCATGTGGGTTGTAAATCTTTGTTCCCAAGGATGGCAGACAGGTCTCCTGTAAGTTACAGCAATTTTGATGGAAAGCCTTTTATCTGTCCACATGTGCCACAATTCCCAATCTTAACCCTGTAGAACAGGGGTAGTCAACCTGTGGTCTTCCAGATGTTCATGGACTACAATTCCCATGAACCCCTGCCAGCAGTGTCAACTGGTTTTAGAGCTGTGTGGTCAGACAAGCTTGTCAAATGAGCCCCACTGGTATGGAGCGACTGAAGGGTCAGACTGGGTTACAATGCTTCTGTATGGGTGAGGTGAACAGAAACAGTTTTGCTAGTTGCTGGAACTGGGAGCTGGGCCTGTACCAGGCCTGTCCCTTCAAGAGGAGTCATACTTCCTGCCAGTCAAAGTGGCTGCTATTTCCTTGCCACCTAGGTGCCTTGAGCCGGTCCCCACCTCAAAGCTCAGTTGAAGTTCTGACTAATTGTCTTTCCTTTGCCTGTGCTGCTGGCATCACCCTCTCTTGTTTGGAGAAAGTGCACTTGCTGGAACAGATTTGCTTAAGTGAAGTCTTAATTAGCATCTTGAAATATTAGTCAACAAGCCACCTCTAGCAGGATCGGTGTTTACAAACAGGGTGGGGGGGGGGATGTCCCATGGGGTGTGTGCCCCAGTCTTTCAAAATGATTAGATACTAGTTGGATAAATGGACTGATTTTGGGGCTCTAGGTGTTGCCCCACAACAAAGGAATGCACACAAGAGCTGGTGCTGTGTAACCATTAGTGTGTTGCACCAGGGTGTGGGAAGTTAATTGCTCAAAAGAAGAGGTCTCCTGGATCGGTCCAGCAGTCCATGTAGTCTAGCATCTCATTTCACACACTAGGTAACCAATTGCTCTGGAGGGCTGGCAGGGAGGGTGAAGGCCAAGGCCTCCCCAGTGTCTCCCAATACTGTTATTCGGGTTTACTGCCTCTGAATACTGTCATCCAGGCTAGTAACCATTGGTGGATCTACCATCGGTGAATCTATCTAATCCCCTTGGTCTCACCTATCTCACAGGGTTGATGTAAGGATAAAATGAGAAAGCAGACAACGGCGCATGGTGCTTCATCTCCTTGGGGGAAAAGGAGAATAAAAATGTATTGTAATGAATTCTTAGAGGGCAATCGTGGTGTTTCTTGAGGGGCGTTTGGCCACAAACTGTGGGAAGTTTTCCTGCTCTGTACAGTGAAGAGTCGAGCTGAGGCCGGGGCTGTCAGAAGACCCAGCATTCTTCTCATGCAACCAGTGAAATCTTCTTTTGTAAGTTTATATATATGGCTTGAAAAACCAATGAGAACAAGGCCTGTGTGATTTAGTGCCTGCCCCTCTCCCCACCATGGAAGGCCCATATACCTTTTAGCTCCAAAGTTGATTACCTCCGCAAATCTCAAAAGAACACAGAACGGAGGTATGTTGGGTTCCTTTTTTAGAGTTAGGACCGCCAGCTCCATCCTCAGAAATTCCTGGAGATTTGGGGACAAGGTTTATGGAAGCGGGAATATAGGGAAAAGGTTCTGCTTAGAATCTATGGTAGACCATCGTCTGACTTCTGAAGCTGCCCTTCTATGGGCACTCAACTCTGTGGCTGGAGCTCAGCCATAAGCCTGGGAGAAATTCAGCTCCCGACCGGAGTCTGGCAACCAAAGTTAGAGTTCCCCAAGGCACTGCCTTTTCAATTCCCAAATTCATAATGTGTGAATAATGTCTGCATGGATTTTTATGATACTGAGGACTGAAGAAAACAGGCTGACGAAGAGTGCTTGCACTCGAAAGCTCACACCTTGAATAAATCTTTCTTGGTCTTAAAGGTGCTATCGGACTCTGATTTTATTGAGGCTGGGGGCCACATGGTGCATAAAGGGACAGAATGGGGGCTTGGCATGAAACCAACATTTCTAGGGTCTCGTTCTTACGCATGTGCACGTTGGTAGACTGAGGAGGGCAAATGGACTCAAGGTGCTGAAACTTGCTGCGAGCCGCTTCTGAAAACTCCTTCTGGAACGAAGTTTAGAAATTCTCCCCAGTTAGACTGAACATCAGGATTCTGGGCAACAGGGAGATGGAATGGATGCAGAGGCGGATTGGCCATTCAGACCCCTGGGAAAGGCCCTGTCCTGTCCTAAGTTCAGACCTGCTGCAAGCCAGTGACTCTGTCTCACATGAGGCAGGTGGCCTGCTCTTCCCTTCTCCTCCCCCTGGGGGGGAGGAGAAGGGAAGAGCAGACCACCTGCCTCATGTGAGGCAGCCTTTTCCAGGGCTCCCCTCCCCCCTTCCTGCATCCTCTCCTGCATGCCGGTGAGCATCCCCATCTAGAGCGCAGGGGGAAATTCTCTAGCCTCTGCACAGGAATATTGCAAGGAATGGAGGCCTAGTTTGTGACAAATTATGCTGGCGGTTATTTATTAACAAAATGCTGCACGATTTCCCCCCTCCCCCTCTCCCCCCCCCACACTCCATTTGGGTTACTCAAGCTTTAGCTTTGGCAGGATACAGCCTGGGGTGCCTCCGAAATGGATTCTCTCTGCCCCATTAACTTATTCAGTGAATTTAATAGGCTTCTCCCCACCCTACACCCCCTTTAAAACACTCATTAAGAAGCAGAGGTTATCAAAGCAGAGGGATTCTGGAGCATCGTGCACATTTCGTGTTTGTGTGTGTGTGTGTGTGTGGGGGGGGGGGAAACTTAACTAACATTTGCTGGTTTCTGCCTTTACACAGACGGCCTGGAATGCTACAATTTATTCGTTTGACTTCTCCCTATTCCTGTGCCTTCCCAAAAGTTCTGAATAGCTAACATAATGGTTGTGCGTTGGAATCAGATTTCCTGAAAAGATCACTTGTGTGTCCCTCTTTCCAAGCAGATGTGGCTGGCTGGCAGGCAGAGACGCACAGTATCCTGCACAGCTATGAGGGATGGGTGGATCTTTCCCCTCCCCATTCTGCCATTTTATAGATCCGTCAGTATACTTTTTCTCCATTTCAGTTTAACGGGGGGGGGGGGGGGGGCTTTTGAGATTAATCCTGTAATCGAGGGTGTGTGCAGCGGGATGCAGGCCAGTTCGGAAGTGTCCCTCATTTGCATGCTGAGAGACGACTACGTTTCCCTGAATGCAGTCAGTGGGATCCATGGTGGCCCCTCTATGCTCAGGGCAAGAGTCCATAGAGTCCACGTGCAAAGCAGGCAGAAATTCAACCCATGGAGATGCTGCCCAGAGGCTGCCTCTGAACGTCTGCATGGCCCCAACATTCCCACAATGCCCCTGGAAGCCTTCCCTCTTCCCTGCTTTTTACATTCTGTATAGCTTTGCTTGGCTTCAGGAGAGAGGAGGGCATGATGTTGCCAAAGCTGTCCTTCTCGTTCCTTCTTTCCTTTAGCTGGAGAGAGATAAGAACCTGGAAGAGGACGGAGCTTGAAAAGGTGCAGAACAGCCAATAAAGACCGGGGGTGGGTGGGTGGGGGGTGCTAGAGCACATGCCCTGTGAGGATCGGTTGAAATGCTCAGAGCACTCTACTGGGGGGGGGGGGGGAAGCATGTGAAGGAGGATAGAATAGAGAACTGTAACAGGATGCTTGGTGTGGAAGGGGTGGAGCTGGTGGGGGCTTTCCTCCCACTGTCGTAATACTAAAATCTATGGCAATCTTTTTCAGACTAGGCAGGAGGGAGGAATTCTTCACACAGCACAGTTGAACTGCGGAACTCCCTGCCACTGGGTGTGGTTGTTGCTGGACAAATTTATGGAGGGCAGGACTACCAGTGGCTGCAAGCCAGGATAGACGTCATTTCCTCACAGTACTTTCATATATGGCCGAATGCCCTCTTTGTTTCATGGGGAAGGGGGCGGTTGCAGCCTTCGTGCATAGGGTCATCCTGGAGGCTGTGTGTGTGTGTGTGTGAACAGAAAGCAGGTCTTGATGGGCCCTTGGTCTGATCATAGAATCACAGAGTTGGAAGGGACCTCCAGGGTCATCTAGTCCAGCCCCCAGCAGAATGCAGGAAATTGGTCAGGCAGGGCTTGTCTTACATTCTTACATGTGCAGGCTCAAAGGAAGCAGGTGGCATCTCGAGACTTGCCATTTCTTTTCATATTTACTACTAGCCCAGCATCAGCTCTTAAACTAAGAGTTCTGGGAGGCTTGCCCCAAATCAACTTCCTGGTAGTAAGATGAAGAGACGGTATCCCTGTGACGATGTATGCACCTATGGCTAGATTATATTAGGAACTGTTGTTACAGAGATAGATACAGAGATAGATGCTTTCAGTGGAAGGTGATACATAGAGGGACGGGCCTCTGAGGAAAGATCGGTGTTTGAAAACAGGTAACCTGTCTGGGTACCATTTTGGCTTGACCCATCTTGAATTAAGTGAGCAGAACAGGAGTCAAATTGGTGGGAATTCAGCATCCAGAGCCCCAAGTCCCTGGTACTGGCTGGCTGGGCATCTGTTATGTGCAAGCACGCCCATGTGTCTGTGTGCTCCTCTTTTTGCATAACTGGGGGTTATAAACCCTGCTGCGGCACCAGGGCCTGTTGGGAAGGACTGCAGGTTGGGGCTAGAGGGACTTTCAGCCAGACAAAACCTGTCTCCCAGGAGGCGGTGAGGACCCAATCCCAGTAGAGTGTCCAGGCGTGCCCTCCAGTGGGAAGGCTCTGGCCTGACCCCTATTTTGCTGGCAGAGGCTGGTTTCTGGAGGGGCAAACTGGGCGCAAGAGCCAGCTTGGCTGAGGCTGGCCGGTGCGGAGGTGCCTTCAAATGGTGGTGAGGCCTGTGAGGTGGTGGCTGGCGGAGGAGAGCTTGGGGGACATGGTCAAGGGGAGCGGGGCCCTGTTACTGATGGATCCTGAGATCTGGGCAATGCTAAAGGAGGCCATTTGGCCCAGCTGCAGCTCTGGAAGTCTGTGTTGCCCGTTGCCCATTCTGTTCGGTGCTCCAGGGCGCTCGGGAAGCTGGACGACTCTTTCCCTTCCCATTTGCAATCCTGTGGCATTTTAGTCTCCCCGTCAGACCGAAGAGAAGTGAAGAGAGGCCAAGCGCGGGACTTGCGATGCCCGTGATGCTGAACGGAGAGATCTATTAGTGCTTCCTGATTCAGTAGAGCCACTCATTGTGTGCTCTGCCGAAAGGAACCGAGAAGCAATCGGATCTCCAGGCAAGATTCATTCCCTTTAAATCCCTGCTCTTATTGCTCAGGCTTCCCTGAGCCTCTGGCAATTCCTGCGCCGTAATGCTGAGGAACTAGAAATATTTGCCAGACTTAGTCCTTGCAACTGCTCAAAGTCCTTCGTTTTGCTGCCTCTCTTTTGCAGGGCTGCAGCCGCTGGAGTCCCAGCCAAGGAAACAGAGGCATGCCTCGCTCTCCCTGCATGCCAGGCCGAGTTGGGGAGTTGGGGAGGCAATTGGCATTCCCACAGCCCAGACGACGCACACAGGCAGAGTCCTTTTGCAGACTTGGAAAGAGGCCTGTTTCCTCACATCAAATTTCCCTCCCAAATGTTGGTGTTCTTCAATGCTAGTTGCACATTAATAAAAAAGTATTGATAGGGTTGCTAGGCGTGGTTGGTGGATGATTGGCAAGGGCAGGTGCTGGATTTGCACAAGTTTACCCATCTGGTCCCAAGCACAATTCAAAGTGGTGGCTCTTCCTTCTGAGGCCCTGAATGGCCTGGGTGCAGGGGGACGGTCTCATCCTCTGTTATCCAGCCCTCCCATCAGGATGTGCCACTCAAGGCCTGCCTTATGCCTCTGCCTTCAGAGGTGGGACAGGTGACGGCAAGAGACAGGGCATTTTCTGTGGTGGCACCTTGCCTGTGGAATACCTTCCATTATGCTCACATGGCACTTCCTTTATTTTCCTTGGGCTGCCAGGCTGAAACGGAGCCTTTAGTGCAGAGATTTTGTCTTATCGGCTTTTGAAACGGCCGACTTCTGTTTAATGGGTAGTTTTCGTGCTGCTGATGTCCAGGGCCATCGTTTTCTACAGCCTGTTTGCATATTGATATATTGTTCTAACTCTGAGCTGCAGGAATCTGAAGAGGTGGCACCAAGAGGTCCTGAATGAATAAATAAGCTATGAATTCCAGGCAAGCTTGCTTTTTCTGTTGTCTGTGTCTACACAAAAAAAATTCACTGTTAGATTCAAATGGGTAGTCTTGTTGGTCTGAAGTAGCACAATAAAATCAGAGTCCAGTAGCACCTTTAAGCACTTTTAAGCAAAGGGGACTGATTGGCTGTTTTGGCAAAGAATTATCATATGGCTGTATTTGGATGTGTGACACAGTTTACTGATTTAACAGAATTAACTTTTGCTTTATATTCCCATTGTCATGAAGGGAGTTCTTCATCTGAGGAAGAGTGCTTGCACTCGAAAGCTCACACCTTGAGTAAATCTTTGTTGGTTTTAAAGGTGCTACTGGACTCTGATTTTACTGTTCATATTTCAATAGCTGGGGCTCAGATTGCCAGCTAGTGACCAACAATGAGCAGGAAATCACAGGAGGCAAGACTTAAAATTTTCCAATGCCATCACTTCTAGCATTGCACACAGGACACACAGTAGCATTTGCCCAAAATTCTGTGGTTGGGGTGAATGCTTGAGCATTACTCAACATGATAATTTCACTTCCGGGTCATGCCAGACGTGGTGTCTTGGTCTTGGTTTGCTCCTGTTTGCTCCTTCCAATTTCCCTGGCATCCCCCCCCCCCCAGATGACCAGGTGGAAGATGGCCTCCCTGGTGGGTGCAATTTGATCTCTTCTTCCTTTATTTCACCTGAAATGCCAACTTAGCATTCCGACTCCTTTTCCCTAAGTTAATTGTATACGTGAAGCATCCACTTATGCATCTTGTACACTTTAAGATGACCATTACAGAGCTTTCTTTTATTAAATTGCACACACAATTCCTCTTCGTTTAATGGCCCTCTGAGGTCCGTGTTCTAACCTGGCAGGTAATCGCACAGCAAATAAACAACATATTGTCTGCCTGAAATATGAAATGTATTAAAAATTTAGAAAATTACTCAGGAAAGCTACATAATTGCTTAAGTAAACGCTATACAGTTAGCGTGCTTTTTGTTGGAAGGGTAAACTTGATGCTAAATGCAGTGAGGTATGTTTAGTTGGGAATTATCATGTTTAAGTGGTTATATTAAGATGGGGGAAATGCCCCCTTTTTCCCCCTGTAGGAATAGCAGTGGAAATGTTAAACTTGATTAAACTCAGCGATCTAGATCAAAGCTTCCCGCATAGTGATTTGAAATAAGAGTCAAATTGCTGCTTGAATTTGTCCTGATTGGCGTCAGTTTACTCCCAGCTCTGGCAACGCATGAGCCTCATGCGTTCTCCTGTGTTTGCCGCAGTGTGCAAATGTCTCCCTCTGGATGCTGGAAGTCCCCTAAGAGACCTGTGGTGGGCCAGATTTTGAGAGCTGCTATTTTGTTTGTGGCACTGACTGTAGCCATGGCTTGATTGGTAGCAGCCCCCCCTCCCCCCAATACTGAAATCTCTTCTGGATGCCAGTGTTCAACTAAGGCGCAAGTGAGGGAAAGCATGGGTGCATTCTTAGGAGCACCCACTATCATGAATGCATCTGTGCTTGTCACCTGCTAGGGAAGAAAACCAACTGAAGGATTGTGCTACAAAAACAGAAAGCAACAAGCTTAACCAACAATGCCAGACCTAACGCAATAATTTACACATTTCTCCACACACTTCTTAGAGCCAGTGGCTGTTTGTATATTGGATAGAGATCCGCTGTATTTGCAAATTGACTAATTGGTGGACTTCCCACTGATTTCCATTGAAAATGGGCATGGCCAGGATGCTGTTCTGGTAGAAGTCCAAACAAATATAGGAATTAGAAAAGAAAGAACATATATGGAGAGACTATTCTTGTTTTTTGATAGTATTAACTTTATTGTATTGCCTCAGGGAAGAAAACCAACCAAGGGATTCTGCTACAAAAACAGAAAGCAACAAACTTAACCAACAATGCCAGACCTAACGTGTTTTGTCCCCCAAATGGGTCTTCCTCAATGGTCTGATTCTTAACAGACATAATATAGTAGTAAATGTAGATAGCATTTCATTTGCTTTCACACAAGATGCTGACACACCCCAGCACTTTTTAGTGGCTTTGGAGAAGGGTGGATGGGTGGATGGACGGATGGATGGACAGATAGATGGACAGACGGACAGACTGACTGACTGACTGACTGATAGAAGAAGAAGAAGAAGAAGAAGAAGTAGAAGAGGAGGAGGAGGAGGAGAGTTGGTTCTTATATGCCGCTTTTCCCTACCCGAAGGAGGCTCAAAGCGGCTTACATAGAATCATAGAATCATAGAATCATAGAGTTGGAAGGGGCCATACAGGCCATCTAGTCCAACCCCCTGCTCAACGCAGGATTAGCCCTAAGCATCCTAAAGCATCCAAGAAAAGTGTGTATCCAACCTTTGCTTGAAGACTTCCAGTGAGGGGGCACTCACCACCTCCTTAGGCAGCCTATTCCACTGCTGAACGACTCTGACTGAGAAAAACTTTTTCCTGATATCTAGCCTATATCGTTGTACTTGAAGTTTAAACCCATTACTGCGTGTCCTTTCCTCTGCAGCCAGCAGAAACAGCATCCTGCCCTCCTCCAAGTGACAACCTTTCAAATACTTAAAGAGGGCTATCATGTCCCCTCTCAACCTCCTTTTCTCCAGGCTGAACATTCCCAAGTCCCTCAACCTATCTTCATAGGGCTTGGTCCCTTGGCCCCAGATCATCTTTGTCGCTCTCCTCTGTACCCTTTCAATTTTATCGATGTCCTTCTTGAAGTGAGGCCTCCAGAACTGCACACAGTACTCCAGGTGTGGTCTGACCAGTGCCGTATACAATGGGACTATGACATCTTGTGATTTTGATGTGATGCCTCTGTTGATACAGCCCAAAATGGCATTTGCCTTTTTTACTGCTGCATCACACTGCCTGCTCATGTTTAGTTTACAATCCACAAGTACCCCAAGGTCTCGTTCACACACAGTGCTACCTAGAAGCGTATCCCCCATCCAGTAGGCATGCTTTTCATTTTTCTGACCCAGATGCAGAACTTTACACTTATCTTTATTAAATTGCATCTTGTTCTCATTTGCCCATTTTTCCATTGTGTTCAGATCTCGTTGAACTCTGTCTCTATCTTCCGGAGTATTTGCCAGTCCTCCCAATTTGGTGTCATCTGCAAACTTGATGAGTAGTCCCTCCACCCCCTCATCTAGATCATTAATAAATATGTTAAAAAGTACCGGGCCGAGCACCGAACCCTGAGGTACCCCGCTACTCACCTCTCTCCAGTCTGATGAAACACCATTGACAACAACTTTTTGAGTGCGGTTCTCTAACCAATTCCCTATCCACCTAACGATCTGAAAATCCAGATTGCAGTCCTTCAACTTATCCATCAGAACATCATGGGGAACCTTGTCAAAAGCTTTACTAAAATCCAAGTAAATGACATCAACCAAATTTCCCCGATCCAGCAAACCTGTTACTTGGTCAAAAAAGGAAACTAGGTTGGTCTGGCAGGACCTGTTGGAGACAAATCCATGCTGACTTCCTTGGATCACCAAATTGTCCTCCAGATGTTTGCAGATCGCTCCCTTTAATATCTGCTCCATTATCTTCCCCACAACAGAGGTCAGACTCACTGGTCTGTAGTTTCCCGGGTCATCCTTCCTCCCTTTTTTTCCCTTTTTTTTTTTTTTACAGTCGCCTTCCCATTCCTCTCCCCACAACAGACACCCTGTGGGGTGGGTGAGGCTGAGAGAGCCCTGATATCACTGCCCGGTCAGAACAGTTTTCAGTGCCATGGCGGGCCCAAGGTCACCCAGCTGGCTGCATGTGGGGGAGCGCAGAATCGAACCTGGCATGCCAGATTAGAAGTCCACACTCCTAACCACTACACCAAACTGGCTCTTGATTGATGAAAGAGGTCCATTTATCAAGAGTCTCCATCTCCCTTGCTGCTCAGATTACCTTAAATGATCTTGTTATTTATAGAGAATAAATCAATTTTTAAAATCTCACTGGCCACTGGCTGCATTTGCTACTCTATCACCTGTGTGTTCAGGATTAGACCTCTGAAGAAGACCCATTTTCAGGTCAAAAATGCATTAGGTCTAGCATTGTACGATGCATATTATGTTAGTTCAATGATTCAGCGGGTTATAAATCCAATCAATAAATCAATAAATCAATACATAAACTCTTCATCATCGTCATCTGGTAATAGCAGTTTCTTCAGTTTTATTTTTATAGGCCTTGTCTCATTTCTGTTGTTCTTAGGGTTGCCAACTACAGCTTGGGGAATTCCTGGAGACTTGGGGATCTGGCTGGGAAAGGCAGCATTTGGGGACTGTGGTGTTGCAGATTTACACCTCTGAAGCAGCCGTTTCCTCCAGGGAAGTTTGAAGTCAGCAAGTTATTTGTCATTCCAGGAGAGCGTCCGGCCCTGCCGGGAGGTTGGCCACCTCCTGCCCTATTCTGATAGCTGTGTTGAACCCCATCCAGCAAAGTGTCTCGGCGAGATTGCGGCAGAGGTGGCTGGAATTATGGGGGTGCCAAAGGAGAATTGATGTGGCTGGAGGCTCGGAAGCTGCAGCCCGGCTCAGGAGCTGGTGAAATACTCAGTCAGTTTGGCGGAGCAGCCAGGGATTTAGGGGGATGAACACGGAGCAGGGTCTTTGCCGAAGGAAGAGGGTAATTTATGGGGTCAGCGGGGAGGGATTTATAGGCCAGAGAGTAGCCGGAAGGCCTGGGATTTATAGGGCACTGAAGGAAGGGAGCAGGGGAGGTAGAGGCTGTGTTTCAGGGCACTGCAGTGGGCTTCTGAGCTAGTGTGAAAATGCTGGCGAGGTTTCCTGGAGGTGGCATCTATTGCAGCCCTGGTGTGGCATCTCATTGGGCTGGGAGGCAAAAGGAAGCACAACAGAGCCAGGAAGGCTGGTTTGCAACTGGGAGGCAGAAGCACCCATGGAACATCCGGGAGGAAGACTTTGGGTTGTTCCCCAAGGAAGGCAAGACTTTGAAGGGGGAGACTGGCCCTGTAGTCTCGATGTGTGGCTGCAGCTCTCAGGAGGGTTGTAGCCAGAGCCGGACAGGGGCTGTGATGCTGGACACATGACCCACTAAAAAATAATTGATGATGGTCATAGAACAATAGAATAAAACATATATTAACAGAGTGGACATATATATTATTGCTCCTTCAAATGTATATAAAAAGCAGGTTCCTGCCACTGAACCAACATTGTCCCTCGGTAGACTCTGGCTGCTGCAGAGTTTGGCCACTCTATCTGGGCTTTCGGATCCAAGGTCATAGAATCATAGAATCACAGAATTGGAAGGGGCTTCCTGGGTCATCTAGTCCAACCCCCTGCACTTTGCAGGACACTCACATCACTATTGCTCACCCACTGTCACCTGCCACCCCCTTGAGCCTTCACAGAATCAGCTTCTCCGTCACATGCCTATCCAGCCTCTGTTTAAAAATTTCCAAAAATGGAGAACCCACCACCTCTCAAGGAAGCCTGTTCCACTGTGAAACAGTTCTAACTGTCAGGAACTTCTTCCAGATGTTTAGACGGAATTCTTTTTGAATTAATTGCAAGAAGAAAAGAGGGATACTATTTCTCCAACCCCCATTTTTTGAAGATGGGTGGACCCCATGAGCAAACAGAAACTTGGAGCTGCAGCCCATTGGCGGGGGCATGGAAGAGACATGGGGCTTGCCTTTGGCTCCAGGCACAAGGCCAGTGCTTGGTGTGGCTCTGGGCTGGGTTTCCTTAGGGCAGCAGATCCGGTGGCAAATTGGGGTGGGTGGCTCTCCATGGTCCAGAGTCAGTAGCAGGACAAGGGGATCCATCTCTTGTATAGCAACACTCTCCATGTAAATGCCTGGCAGTTCTGGAGTTGCTACCTGAGGAAAGAGGAATTTGGGGAATACCTGATGTCACTTTTGGGGGCACTGTAAGATTTCCCCTCAAGTCTGTGGTGAAGAAAGACCATAAAGACCAGAGGAAAATCCTACCATGTCACTATGGGGGTGTAGTGTGGTGTAGTGGTTAAGAACAGCAACTTCTAATCTGGCGAGCCGGGTTTGATTCCCACTCCCACATGCAGCCAGCTGGGTGATCTTGGGCTCATCACAGCCCTGATAGTGCTGTTCTGACCAAGCAGTCCTGCCAGAGCTCCCTCAGCCCTACTTACCACATAGGGTGTCTGTTGTGGGGAGAGGAAAGGGAAGGCAATTGGAAGCTGCTTTGAGACTCCTTCAGGCATTAAAAAGTGGGGTATAAAAACCTGTTATTCTTGTTGTTGTAATTCCTTGAGGGCAGGAGATAGGGGGCATGGGCCTGTGTAGGGGCTTCCCCATGGGGCCAAGGAAATCGAGAAGGTTTGATTTCAACCCAATTTGAATAGTCTCTTGAGACTAGGATTGAAAGAGTTACGTGGGGCTGTTTGGTGGGGCTGTTTTGCAGGATGGGAGATACTTGTGGGGTACTTGTGGATTGTAAGCTAAACATGAGCAGGCAGTGTGATGCAGCGGTAAAAAAGGCAAATGCCATTTTGGGCTGTATCAACAGGGGCATCACATCAAAATCACAAGATGTCATAGTCCCATTGTATACGGCACTGGTCAGACCACACCTGGAGTACTGTGTGCAGTTCTGGAGGCTTCACTTCAAGAAGGACATAGATAAAAAGGTAAAGGTAAAGGTATCCCCTGTGCAAGCACCGAGTCATGTCTGACCCTTGGGGTGACGCCCTCTAGCGTTTTCTTGGCAGACTCAATACGGGGTGGTTTGCCCGTGCCTTCCCCAGTCATTACCGTTTACCCCCCAGCAAGCTGGGTACTCATTTTACCGACCTCGGAAGGATGGAAGGCTGAGTCAACCTTGAGCCGGCTGCTGGGATTGAACTCCCAGCCTCATGGGCAAAGCTGTCAGACGGCTGCCTTACCATTCTGCGCCACAAGAGGCTCTGGACATAGATAGCCTGGAGAAAAGGAGATTGAGAGGGGACATGGTAGCCCTCTTTAAGTATTTGAAAGGTTGTCACTTGGAGGAGGGCAGGATGCTGTTCCCGTTGGCTGCAGAGGAAAGGACGCACAGTAATGGGTTTAAACAACGTACAACGATATAGGCTAGATATCAGGAAAAAATTTCACAGTCAGAGTAGTTCAGCAGTGGAATAGGCTGCCTAAGGAGGTGGTGAGCTCCCCCTCACTGGCAGTCTTCAAGCAAAGGTTGGATACACACTTTTCTTGGATGCTTTAGGATGCTTTGGGCTGATCCTACGTTGAGCAGGGGGTTGGACTAGATGGCCTGTATGGCCCCTTCCAACTCTATGATTCTGTGATTCTGGGATGCCACAGCACTACCAATCTTGTTTGTCAATGCAACTCATCTACCACGAACCCAAACAACATTGGCTTACAGGACTGCAATTCACCAGCTAGCCCCCTTGGGTTTCCACCGTAAGAAGAGCACTGCTGAATCAGGTCGCAAGTCCATCTAGCCTGGTCACTGTGGAGGTTCTGCTGCAGAGCCGCTGATCTGGCCGTGAACGGCTTCTCCTTCCCTCCCTGAAGCTCTCCCCCCTAAAGATGGAGATTTCACTTAGCCGAATAATTGTTGCTGAGCTGCTTTGGCGAGATAGGCCAGCTGCAATCTCAGGACACGGGGAGGTGATTACACGATCCATCTGAGGCTGCGGTCGCTCTTGGCTCCGTTGGTTTTGTTCAGTTGTACGCTAAAGGGGACTGTGAACAAAAAGGGTCTCTGTGCTACAGCGTAATCAGCCACCTCGTTAATTCAGGCCTTGCGTACAACTCCTCTGCATTCCCGCTGGGTTCCCGGCATGAAGCCGCAAGCCGGGCTTCTCTGATAGTAATGACCGGCGTGAATCGATGCTCGGAGCTCTGTGTGACTGATGCAGCTGCGGATCTTCGGCTACCTCCGGCTCGCTTGTCTTTTTATAAACATCTGGTGGCTGCACGTGAGTTTAGCAGGACTGAATGTATACCCATAGGCAGCATCCCTTAGAAATTGCGTTGCAATTCTTTCTCCGATTGATTTTCACATAGGATTTCTTCTCATGTGTGGCATGATAAATGTGCCTTCAATAAAAGGTTTCCAGATCATGGGGTGAAGCACAAATTCTGGGGTTGTGCAGAACACACTCTGGAAAACACTGCATGAATCAATCCCCACAAGAGGGCTGTGCTGATTTTTCTTGCAGAAGTTGCTGTTTCAAGGGTGAGGGGATGTTGGCACCCCCTCCTCCTTGTCTTCGGAGTGTTTTTGCACCTATTTGTAGCCTCTGTTTTCCCGGCTTGCTGATTCAGAAGGGGGGCAGGCGGTGAGAAGAGAGATCACATAACTGTTATCTCGAAAAGCAAACCAAGCCTTTTAGAATTATAGAGTTGAAAGGAATGCCTGGGTCATCTAGTCCACCCCCCATACACACAATTCAGGACAATGCAAGATGTTCTTTCACCTCAGGTTGCCAGTTTATGTTGACCAGCACTTCCTCACCCTGTGCTCTGCCCCCCAAACTCCTTGAGGGCAACACTCTTTATACCAGTGGTTTCCAATAGCATGCTGCCAACCACCATCTTGAGAAGTAGGTTAGGCGAGGAGCAAGGGACAGGCTCAAATTCCATGGCAGGGTGGGGATCTGAACCTGGACCTCTCAGAATCTGATCTGACATTTTAACTTCTCCCCAATTTCATTGTCCCAAGACTCTCGCTGCAAAGTGGCTCAAGTAGTTGTGCAGTTGCATGTTTGGACAGATCATGGAAGGGGCATCCCAAAGTTACCAACCCTCTGTCCTCAAGCCCCAAGGGTTTTACGGGCCAAGGTGTGGGGAGAGGAAGTCTTGATCAATGCCATGACATCAGTTTGGGTTGACCTTACCTTCTCCAACAAATTTTCCTCCTCTCACTCATTCACGCAGCAGAAAGAGCCGGGAGGCAGTGGTGAGAGATCCCACCATACTAAACTGGCAACGCTAAATACGGGAGTGATAGCCACGTCATTCAGCCAACTAGTGACATATTGTAAGCACAAACATTTGCTTTCTGGAACACCTGGTTTGAGAAATGCACAGGGCTCCAGTCTCAAAACGTAACATGCTTGGGACCTGTGCCGAGTAAGTAGCTAAGTAAGCTGCAGTTTAAGACCTGAGATAACATTAAAAAATGTTAAATTACCCATGGGAGACCTCTTAAATTTGACATCATTTAGGAATAAGATCTTGGAGTACTTGTGAACTATATGAGCTGACAGCGTGATGTGATGGGAAAGAAGGTGAATTCTGTCTTGGACTGTATAAAAAGAGGCATCAGATTGAAATCCTGAGGTGTCATAGCCTCGCTGTATACCACATGGGTCTGATTGGATTTTCATTGGTCAGTATTACTCCTTGGGAAGGAAAAGATCTGTTAGCTGTAGAGAAGAAAACATGACAGTATTTGCAGGTTTTGACAAGGTCCCATCCCTGCTGTGGGAAATGCCCCTCCTTACAAAAGAGCCTGGGATTAAACCAGAGCCATTCCTGAAAAGGCAATACAAGAGGGAGAGATGCCCTTGTCTTCATCTTCAAGGGCAGAAAGCTCTATGAATGGGTGGGCAATGAGTGGGCAAAGAGTTTTATGGTGCAACTTTAAGCATCCGTTCAAATCAATGAATTTAGGAAAGGGGTAACTCTGTTTAGGATTAAATTCTGGAGTGTAGAATGTGGTCGATTTGGGGAAATGAAGGGCAAGGCAGAGGTGGGGCAAATTCATGGGGTGTTCAGTGCATGGAACTGGCTGGGACAGCAGTCAGACCCTGTGCCCCCCCCCCATGTCTTGATTTCCAGAGTTCATTTGCCCCCAAAGGTATGAAGGTCAGGGCTGGAAGAAAGGGGTCAGGATATTGATGGAGTCAAAGCACTGGAGTCGTACAAGCAGGTGTATTTTTAGGTGCTGTAATTGCAGCTGAGCTGAGCTATTCTTCCTTGCCGGAGATTGTGTGTCGGAAATATCTTGGCTGGTGATGAGGATAATGATTGTCACCCTTCAATATTTATAGGAACGGGTGCCGGCTTCCTCCTAGGAAACATGTGCTGAACTCGCTCTCACCTTCACAGGGCAGAACCTTGGCGCATTGTCATGTGCAGCTCTTTTTTTGCCTTGAGCCTGGGTTAGTGAAAAGCTGGCCAATTGAGCTGGTTCTCCAGTATCCCTTGTGTGCATCGGGTCCCACTGCTATTCTTGACAGCACAATAAAGAAGGGGATTTGGGTGAGAAATATGGTGAACAAGCATCAGGCAGAAGTCATTCTTAGACATAAGCACAGCGTGGAGAATGTTGGGAGGGAAGCATATTCTGTAAATTCAGATTTGACTTATACTAGCCTCTTGTGGCGCAGGGTGGTAAGGCAGCCAACATGCTGTCTGAAGCTCTGACCATGAGGTCGGGAGTTCGATCCCAGCAGCCGGCTCAACGTTGACTCAGCCTTCCATCCTTCCGAGGTTGGTAAAATGAGTACCCAGCTTGCTGGGGGGTAAACGGTAATGACTGGGGAAGGGAATGGCAAACTACCCCGTATTGAGTCTGCCATGAAAATGCTAGATGGCGTCACCCCAAGGGTCAGACATGACTCGGTGCTTGCACATCTTTACCTTTTTAACCTTTCGTTGAAGATGCTGGGGTTTGAACCCAGGACCTTCTGCCCTTCCTTCGTATGTATGCTGTGTTGAAAGATTACTATTTCCTGGATGCCTGGCTGTTGCTCCAGAGAGAGAGCTGTCAGTCTTTATCTCCTGTTTTGTGAAATCAGCATCACTTGGTTTCTGTTTGTCTGCAGATGTCACTTGTCTATAGAGGAACAGAAATTAGTGATGTGTTGTGAAGGATGTTTGGAAATCTGCCTATCTGTAGGTGTAAATATGTACATTTTCCACAATAGAAACAGGGATCCTTGCATAAATATTTGCGTGAGTAGGTGTAACTCTAGCAGGTTCCAGCCTCCCCATCCATAACCTCTGTTAGTCAGTTGAAAGAATTTGCATTGCCTCGTTGCCTGGAGAGAATTTCTACTCGCCATAGGCCAGCAGCTTTTTGCTAACTTGGCCAAGGTATCTTCATTTGAATACCTGTGTCTCCTTTCACAGAGAAGGCGAGTGAGCTGAATGGAGGAAAGGGCACATAGGCCCACCTTCAACGTGAATTTTCCTGGGTGGGGGAGGGCCGTGGCTCAGAGCTAGAGCAGCTTCTTGGCATACAGAAGGTCCCAGGTTCAATCCCTGGCATGTCCAGTTGAATGATCTGGCAGTAAGTGATGTGAAAGACCCCTGCCATAGATTCTGGAAATCTTTTACTAATCTGTGTAAACAATACTGATTCTGATCAACCAAGACTCTGATTCGGTATCAGGCAGCTTTATAGGTAGCAGTGAAGCCCTGTTCCTGGTTCACACATGTATAACTTGGATTCATCTGTACAAGTGCACATAGGAATTCGTATATTATCCCGTCTCTTTCCTTTATCAATTGGGAATTCAGGTCCGTGCTGCATTTTACCCCTCCAGACAGCTCAAAACTGTCTGAAATTTAATACTGGCATAGGAGCATGAAAAGATATTTATTTATTTTTATACTTCTACTAGGGGTGAAGCCCACTGCATTCAGGAATACACGGGCGGTAGATTGGGGGGTGGGTGGAGGAACTCTGTGGATGGCCTCTCCCTCCCCCCCGGGGCCTGGAAAGGCTGCAGGCTGGATGCCCCTGGGAGGAGGGGGCAGTCAGGGGTGGGGGACAGAAGGCGATTGGCTGGCCACTGGACAGACAGGCAAGCCGGTTGGAGGAGGAGGCACTCAGGGGTGGGACAGAGAATTTTGGAAGGATCTCCACTTGTCTGACAAATCAGAGATGTCAATGGTTATAACCCAGGCTGAGGATGAACCCCCCCCCCCCGGCCATCTTGTGGCCACTAAACACGTGATAGAAGCACCACCTACCACTCTGAAAGTCCTCTTTAGCTGAGGGAGACCTGCAGCCAGTTCCTAGGAAGCTTCCCCATTTGTGTTGGGGCTTGTATATGAGTGGGCATCTCTCGGGAGGATGGCTGTATTTATTACCAAGTTCATTACTGTCTCTGTGCAGTCCCCCTGCAGAAAGATTTATTGCGCTACTTTGACACGGGGTGTACGGCGGCAGCGCGCATGCCGGCCCAGCCTGTCCAAGTATCTAAGGTTTTCTGTTCTCTGAGCGTGACGCCATCTATGCTGAAGGGAGCGTTCTTGTTTTCCACTTGCTTCCGTGTTTCAGGCCTCCGTATCTCTTAGATCCGAGTCCCTTGCCAGGTGTTGGGGGATGGGCTGATTCAATTTACTCGCTCTCCGAGGCCACATAAGCTGTATTGATAGATTAATCTCATATTGTTGTGACTAAACAGCCCTGCCATTTTTCCCCTCCACACAGCCGTCTAATCTGTCCTGACAGTGGTATCATTAGTTTGTATTTGTTATAATCTCATTTGCTATATTGGCTGTTTGGCATTCATAGACTGGTGTCGTTGCGCTGTTGCGGGGTTGTTTGCAAGGGCTGCGGGAGCCGGTTGTCGACCATCGCATCCTCTGGCAGTGGGATGACTTTGTCTCTCAATTGTTGTGCCCCTTGGACCTGGAGATCCCTCCTTCTATGGTGCTTCCCCCTTAGACAAATCCAGTGGGACCTGTTTCTCGTCCTCAGGGAGGATTCTCGGTCCTCCTGATACGGCCTGATTAGGCCTCTTGGTTCCTTTGCAAATGAAAAGTCAAAGGCTTCCACGGTTGATAGTTACGGGTTTCAAGGGCTGGGTGGCCAACGTGGTCTGCTGGTTTTGACTTTGCAGAGTTGATATTACTGGAGGGAGGAGCGTCTGGGCAACATGATCCCCTCCCAAGCCCACAGAATTTATTGTTGCACAGTCTGGTTTTTTCCCCTTTAAAAACGGGCTCGATGCCCAGGCTGTTGCTGTCGCATCTTCTCACAAGTGCTGAGGATCGACTCTAAACTGAGGAGCTGCCTTGATGCTTGCCGGGGGCGGGAGGTTGTGCCGATTTAGTGGTGCCAGAACTGCGTCTTCCGCTGCTTCTGGTATTGCCGTTGTGAAGATCTGTCGGTGCGCCTGAACAACTCCTCATGGAAAGAAGGCCTTTGCCGTTTGGGGGAGCGCCTGAACTGTTGCTGGACCACGCAAAGGCTTGCCTGCCTGTGCCAAGGCAGGAGGGCCCAGGCAATGTTTTCGGGCTTCAGCTTCTCTTTAGCAACCTGAGAGTCAAGGTGATGTCTGTGTGCCTGCTACTCGTGCCTGATCCGATCCCCCTGGGCTGCTTGCAAGGCCCTGATTGGCATGCTTCCCACGGCCGCTAGAATGTTGCCACGGCACGTTGTTGAGGTTCTGAGGGTCTCTGCAGAGGTGACTGACTTTGCTTGCCTTGAATATGGATGAAGGCGTCCGGGGGAAGGGTTAAGGCTAAGCTGTGCTGCTCTAACCCTGGGATCAAGGTGGCTCCTTCTCTGGAGGGAACAGCCTGTTTTCAGCTGCTGCTCTCCCATGTTTTAGGCAGGCTCAGAGCTGGGGAGCAGAGCGACTAAGAGAAGACGCCTGGAGAGGAGGCGACTGAGAGGGGATCTGATCGCCATCTTCAAGGATTTAAAAGGCTGCCATGTGGAGGATGGAGCAGAGTTGTTCTCTCTTGCCCCAGAGGGATCGACCAGATCCAATGGGATGAAATTAATTCAAAAAAAATTCCGTCTAAACACCTGGAAGAAGTTTCTGACAGAGTGGTTTCTCAGTGGAACAGGCTTCCTCGGGGGGGGGGGGGGTCTCTATCTTTGGAGATTTTTAAGCAGAGGCTAGATAGCCATTTGACAGGCTGATTCTGTCAAGGATCAAGGGGGTAGCAGGTGACAGTGGATGAGTGAGAGGGATGTGAGTGTCCTGCATAGTGCAGGGGGTTGGACTAGATGACCCAGGAGGTCCCTTCCAACTCTATGATTCTAGGATTCTCTAAGAAGCTGCCATCTGGGGTGTGGTGGGATAATCACTGGTTTGAAGCTCCTCTTTGCCAAGGACAATGTGAGGTAAGCCACTGTCCCCCAGTTTTCCACCTGAGATGTGACGGTAACAGTGGCCTGCCTTGCAGGGTGCTTGCAAATATTACTGCGAAAGTGGATGCTAAGGGCTTTGACTACCGAAGATACCACTGATGGTAATTTATTAATTTATAATAATAATTCTCCATGCAAGAGAGAGAACTGTGGCTAGAATGCTGGACTGGGACCTGGGAACCCTGGGTTCAAATTCTCCCAGGATCATAATGCAAATGTTAAGGGGGAAAGAGAACCCTGGACCAGAACCAGGAGAGCATGGAGAGTGCTCAGCAGGGTACTCAGTTGCCCAGCAGGGAAGTTCAGGCTCAAGCGAGGAGTTGAACCAGGACTCAGACGTTCTGCCCAGGATGCTGCACAATCACGGTCAGGCACTACACTTTAAGAGAACCTCCATGTTCCAAAGCAGTATATTTCTGCATCCTGGGTGCTAAGCAGAACTGGAAGCAGTGCTGATGTGGGCTTGCTAAGTGTTCCACCTAAGAGGTGTTGCGACATAAGGAAGTGGCCTCTTTGCCAGAGGAGCTCTGGTATTCACCAAGCCCAGGATGTCTCTGAGTTTCAGAACAAAACAACATCAGAGTCCAGTGGCCCCTTTAAGTGCTTGCACTCGAAAGCTCACGCCCTGAATAAATCTTTGTTGGTCTTAAAGGGGCCACTGGACTCTGATGCTGTTTTGTTGTGCTGCTTCAAACCAACATGGCTACCCCATTGAACCTGGGGTTCAGATTCACCTCTTACAGAGGCTTCCTAGAAAGCTCTGCTGTGTGTCCCAGATGTGAGGAACCATAGAGTTTTGTAGGCGAGCCAGACCTATTGCTTTCCCCGCAGTCTGTGCTAGCTCAGGGACCTTGACGGCAGCTAGATTTTATTGGAGGAAGGCGGAGTGTGATGCCAGACATTAGTGGGCCTGTCTGAGAAGAGCAGCAAAAGCTTTATGAGGGGTACCAAGCGTGGCCTAGCCTTTTCTCCCGAGGATCCTGTTTCCTCATCAATATGCAGCCTGCACAGCTTTTGCATTGGATAAGATCTTCCCTCCAAGGAAAACTTGGACGTGTTCCACCCCATGAATAGAGAAATTAGCCGTATGTTTACCAACGAGAGCGCAGGAACTTCCAACGGGGTGCTGTCTGCTGAGCAACTGACTGCGGGGCAGTTTGTCTTCAGCGTCTGTTTATTTATTATATTTATATTCTGCCCTTCCCTGCAGACTCTGAGATTGTCACGATTAAAACGTACAATAAATATACAGAATAAGAGACTTAAAATATTTAAGTTATTAAAATTTCTAAAAATAGAACTAAATCGGTGGAACTTGGTGTAGTGTTTTAAGAGCATTGGCTTCTAATCTGGAGAGCCGGGATTTATTCCCCACTTCTCTTCTACATGCAGCCAGCTGGGTGACCTCGGGCCAGTCACAGTCCTGGTAGAAGCTGTTCTCACAGAGCAGTAATATCAGGGCTCTCTCAGCCCCAGCTACCTCCCAGGGTGTCTGTTGTGGGGAGAGGAAAGGGAAGGGGATTGTAAGCCCCATTTAGACTCCTCCGGGTAGAGAAAAGTGGCATAGAAGAACCAACTCTTTTTCTTCTTCAGTAATATCAGGGCTCTCTGAGAAGCTGCTATGAGATTCCTTCAGGTATAGAAAAGCAGCATATATGATCCTCCTCCTCCTTCTTCAGGACTGGCTCTGCTGAAGCACCAAGAAGATGGAGCAGGAAGCCAATCCCTTGAGTCCTCCCACAGCTACCTGGAATCTCTTGTTTCCATGTCTTGCTGTAATGGCTAGAAAGTTTGCCTTTGGTTTTTATTTTTGGGGATGCTGCTGTCTTTCCCTGGTAAGGGCAATGAATCTTGGCAATATTTAGGAACTTCTTCTTCTTATCTCCTCTGCTTCATTTGGCAAATGTTTTACAACGTGACAATCTGGGTTCTGGGGGAAACTCCTCTGCAATGTTATTTAGTTCTCCTGGCACCTACATGGACAACTGACATCCTTCCTTCGATGCAGAGATGGCTGCCAAACTCCCTTCCTTTGAGCATACACAGAGGGCATGGAAGGGTGACAGTCACAGAAGTCCTTCAGTTGGAACCACTTTCCCCTTTCAAGGCTTTTCTTCCTCCAAACATGTCTGCTTAATTTACGTTCCCCTTTCTTTTATTTTTAAAAAATGTGGGAAAGTCTCAAATGGAAATAATTTTACTTGCTGAGGAAAGAAATCTTCTTACCGGCTATGAGGAGCCATTCCAAAGGGACGGAGAGGGGAAAGGAGGGGATGGGCAAGAGAGTGTCTCCTCAAGATCTACTCAAAACAAACACTCTGGGGGTAATGGCTTTCTGCTTCTTGAGGGGGGGGCGGAGTAAATAGTCTCCTCAGCTTGGAAGCCACATAAATTTGGGGGGGGGGGGGGTTGGCTGTTTCAGGTTTTCTCTGTGTGGGGTTTTTCTAGGGCAGGTTTATGTCTTGTAGGTTCTACCTAGGCTTGTGGTTAGAAGTTCCGATTTTCCATTTAGTTCCTTTTTATCAATGGGGAAGGGGGTAAAACTTTGGGTGTGGACACTGGCCAGGAAGTGAGACTTAGAGGTGGAATTCTTTAGTCTGGCCAAACATTCTGCTTAGACTGCTGTAATGTCTGCTGCGTGGGGCTGCCTTTGAAGACTGTTTGGGAGTTTCAGTTTGTATGAAAAAGTGTGCTCAGCCTCCTTTTAGGGAAGAAATACAAAGAATTATTATCTTGTGCTGAAAAATGCCTCTTTGTTTCTGGGAACAGTTGAAAGTGTCTCTTGACATCAAAGTCCTAAACTGCTTCAGTCCACGGTATCATCCTTTTCATCATCCGTCCTGCCCATTGAGATTCCCGTATAAGCCTACCTCTGTGTGTCAGATACCTACAGGGATGAGGTACATGGCACCCTCTCAGTGGTGGCACCCTCTCTCTATAACAGGGGTAGTCAAACTGCGGCCCTCCAGATGTCCATGGACTACAATTCCCAGGAGCCCCTGCCAGCTTTTGCTGGCAGGGGCTCCTGGGAATTATAGTCCATGGACATCTGGAGGGCCGCGGTTTGACTACCCCTGCTCTATAACATCTTTCCCTCAAAGTTTGCCCATGCCTATTCTGCTGACTCTTGGGTGCTAGGCTAAGGTGGTTTTACTAGCCTAGGCTCTTAAATTTCTCCCCCGACCATCTTACCAATGGTTTATTTGTATTAGCTCTGTTTATGGACTGCACTAATGCTAAAATGCTTTCTTTTAAATAACAGTAATAATAAGATTTATTTTTATAGCAGCCCTTCCCGGGCGGCTCAGGGCAGATCACAACAAGGTAAAATGTACAAATAACAGAATCACATAATTAAAAACAGTATATAAATTATTTTAAAACCTGCCACTTTAAAACTTTCCTGCGGGTGGTTAAATTATGTCTGGCAGACTAGTATTTTATGGGTGAGTGGTTCTTGGCAGCAAGGCCAGCATTTCTTTTGATGTTAATTTTTGTGGGAGAGGGTTACTTTTGGGGTTGTTGCTAAGAGCAGCACGCTTCCTTGTGCACGTGCTTGCTGTGGGAGATGACAGAGGGGGATGATGCTAGAGGAGGCTTACAGGTCACTTGGATGGGCAAACATGCACCAAGGAAGTTCTCCTTGGCTTGTCTGAGAATGTGGGTGCAAAGCAGGCTAACCCCTCTTTCAATGTATTTTGCACAAACATTAGTCCCCTCCCTCTCCTGCTCACACAGTTAAATGGAACCAGGGGTACAAACTACAGGAGGGGGGGCAGTGAGTCTCAAGATCACAGGATTCCCCAGAGGGGACAGTGCCCCCCTGGCTGCCAGGTAGCATCATGAAGCTGCTTAGGCTGTCAGGTTCTCCATTCAACCCATCCTTCTCTTCTTAGCAATTTAACAAGTTCTCAGGAGATGCAGGGATGGTTTTGTTTGATTTTGTTGAAATGATAAGAAGGGGAGGGGACCCACAGTGGATAATATTGTCTGTGAAAAACAACAGAGAGAGAGAGAGAGAGCCCTTCATTGGCATCTGCCAAAGGGAGCATTGACTTCCAAAATCTTACCCCCCCCCCACCCCCATCTTATCTGCCTCTCAGGTGCTGTTCTCCTGCAGTCCATCCAGGACACCCTCTGAAACTATCTGCTGTAAGAAAGATGGTTTCCCTTCACAGATGAGAAACTTACTAATAATGGGGTTATTCATGTGTCCTGGTGGCCCTGCCTTAGGGAAAGGAATGCATCCCATCTCCATTTTATCTTCACTATGGATGTGTGTATTTTTTTGGGGGGGGGGGGTACTACCCTTCCTACCTAAATGTGGGCTTTCTATCCTGATTCCATCCTGGCTAAATTTCCCTTGGCAGCCATGTTAGGAGCTAGCTTTGGAGGTGCTTAGATTCGATAAATATTCAGGGATGCCATTTTTGTTCAGCTCCGTGAGCCTGAGACATTTAAAGGGACCAAATCCCTTTAAATGCGCCCTCCACTCCAAACTGCGAAGTCTCTTCTGAAAGCAAGCTGCCTTCCCTGCTGGATGGGGGATGCCCTCCCACTAGCTCAGGCTCCCCTTTGCTTCTGTGGAGGGGGGGAGGCACAAGCAAGCATACCTTCTGTGCCCCTCAGCTCAGCATCAGCAAGGTGCTTGGGGGAGCTGGCGGAGTTGGCCTGAGCTCTCCCTCCAGGAGGCTCTCCCTCCAGGAGGCTCTCCCTCCAGGAGGCTGTGCTCTTCCCCCCCCCCTCTTCTCTGCCTTTCTTTTCCTGGCTGCTGCCTGGCTTCCAGTGATTGCCCCCCTCTGCACTCTATGGGGGTGCACGGTAGACCCAGCCATGAACTTGGCCTGGGGAGTACGCAGTCAACTAAAACGTTGCACAAAGGTATCTCCATGGCTATGTCTGGGCTCCAGTGTGGGGCCTGGAGTTGTGCCAAGCTCAGAGATGGGGAGGAGCTAGGTTTCCCCCCTGTGAGTCCCATGCTCCCCCCCCCCTTTATAATCAGATGCTGATGTCAACTGCCTCCGCAAGAGTGATCCCTGCCATATGGCTTTGGACCGGGCTGAAGATGCCAGATTCTCCTCCTGATAAATGCCCTCTTGAAACCGATCCTGCATTCCTGAAGGCACATGGCTCCCTAAAGGGACGTTTGGAGCAGATCCCAGGGTCAAAAGCCCGGAAAGTGTTGGCTGAGCCCAACAAGACAGTGAGTTGGCTGACGTTTGATGGAGGGGGCGATTGACTCTGTGGGCATGGCGGTTTTGCATGGCGGTTGGGGAAGAAGGGGTGTGTGTGTGTGATTAAAATAATTGTTGAGCCTCCACAAACTGCCGGCAAGCCTAGTTGCCTGAGATGCCTCCCCTCGTTAGCCAGGGTCGTTAAGGGAGGCAGTGGCATTTAGGAAGGGGGATCAGCCCTTGGATTTTGTGGGCTTGCGGAACGCAGCAACCCCCGGCAGGAGAGCGTGCGCCGGCTTCGTAAGAGGCATAAAACAATGTCCACATTCATTGCTGGGCCTGTGCTTCCCTTTCCCTTCTGACTTTCTGGATTCCTCAGGCGAGCCTCAGTCTCTCCCCCCCCCCCCTTAAAATAACTGACTTTGCAAGTTTGGCAGTCGATGGGAAGGAGGGCAGGGCTGGGGAGAAGCTTTAGAATGGGCACTTCTATTTGGCTCCCCTCTTTTCTCCCGGTGCCTGCTGTTGCCACGACAACTCGGGATGCGGCTTGGGGATCAGTGACATCACCGGCATCCCAACAACTGAGAGACTGTGCTCTGGGAGGGAGGCCGTTTGCTTTCCGTCTCTGGCGGCCATGGCTTCCCTCCTGTTCCTCCCCTCCCACCTGGTCCTGGGGAGCTCTGAGGTTGTCCCAGCCCCCCAAAGCCTCCCTTTCTCCAGGCCAGCCCGCTCGCAAAAGCTAAGCAGGATTCACCATGCTTTGGCATTTGAGTGGGACACGGCCAAAGTAGCCCAGGGTCACTTTGGAGGGTCTCTGGCGTTGAAAAACCTCCCGCTGTAATTTGGCAGGATTTTCCTCCTCCACCACCAGCAGTGCTGGAGACCCCAGAGGAGGAAAGAACCTTGTTGCTCACAGATGGTTAAGAAAATTCAGGATTGGGTTCAGGTTGGGCCTGATTGATAAATCTATACAAAATAGGCCTTCCAACCTCAAGCTGGGGCCTGGAGTTCTCCTGGAAATAGAGCCAATCTCCAGGCTGCAGGAATCAGTTCCCCCAAAGGAAATGTCAGTGTCAGATGTTATATTGTATGCAGGGGTGGCCCAAGTGTGGCTCTCCAGATGCCCATGGACTACCCTGCAGAATACATGAAATACACATCCCTTTCCTTCATGTTCTTGCTGATTGTGGAAGATCATGAACCCCTGAAGCTACCTCCCACTCTTAGACCATTGGTTTATTAACGTCAGGATTGTCTGTGTTGACTGTCAGTGGCTCTCCAGGGACACAAGAAGACAAAGTTCTTTCCCAGCCTCTCCTACCTGGTCCATTTAACTGGAGCTGCCGGGGCTTGGCTCTGTGGCCTTTGGATGCTTCACTACCCTGCCTTCCCTCCTTCCTAAATGAGGGTGCCGCATGGAGTGTCCGATCTCTCGTCTAGCTTGTCAGGGTCAGTCTTTGTGCCAGTTGAGAGCAATGCAAAGAAGTCGAGCTGGGGAACTGCTCAGCTTCTCCACACTGGGCAAGAGGAGGTGCGGAGGAAATGGGAATGCTTTTTCACCTTTCACCTGTCCAAAGTATGGCTTGAGGCAAATAACTTTCTCCATGTTCTAGAAGGCTTTGGGAGGGGTTGTCCTCTTGTTTATATTCAGCACGGAGGAGCGGGGGAGGGGCGTTTTTCATCATTTCTTCCTCCTAAGTCAGGGGTAGTCAAACTGCGGCCCTCCAGATGTCCATGGACTACAATTCCCACGAGCCTCCTCCTAAGTCAGGGGTAGTCAAACTGCGGCCCTCCAGATGTCCATGGACAATTTCCATGAGCCTCCTCCTAAGTGGAGTGAGTGGCGGAGACTCTGCTTCTGGTTGACTACCTGGCCTGGTTGACTATGCATCCTGGCCAATGTTTGATGGCCCTCCATTGTCACGCCAGGCCATGCCCACTATGAAGACAACACTATAGATCGTGACGGGACGGGCTGTGCTCCTGCTGAATCATGACAGTATCACGCTCCAAGGGTAGGTGGCATTTGACAGTGGGTGGAAATAGAGCGTAAGTTCTGAGTACAGTTTTGGAAGGGTATCTAACACCCACTTAGCCAACGGCCTGTCTGGCATCGGGACAAAACTGTGTCATGCCGAAAGGGAGGCTGAATCCCTGAAAAAATGTCTTTTCGTTTCACCTTTCAGCTGAATCACTGAAACCGCATCCACCTTGATGAGATAAAAAACACTTTTGACTGCCCTTCTCTCATCGTGGGTTGGAACGTTTCTTTCGATTTCGCACTTGCTTTTGTGGGAGAGACTTCTGGTGCCTGTCGGTATTGGCTGTTCCTGTGTGAATACTTTGGGAAGTTGGTTGTCTGAGAATCCAAGAGGACAAGTGGCCACAGAACTATTTATGATGTCTAATTTAGAGAGGGAAGGTCCAAAGTTGCTACACAGAGAAAGGTGATGCCAAACCACCTGTTTATGTCACTTGCCTTGGCAACCCTACAGGGCCGCTAGATGCTATTCTAAGGAAGTTTATAATGGACATTTATAATGGTTTAGTTATTGTTTTACTAGCTAGAAAGCCCATTGCAATCAGGAATGCAATGGGCACTAGGACCCAGGCAGCAGGACCTATAGGAGGTAATCAGGGCTCCTTCTAGCAGGGAAGCAAGGGCTGTTTGCAGTTTGAAAATAAATAAATAAGGCACATCTCGCTACCAAATTAGAGGGATTTAGTAAAATGCTGTATTTGAAATGTATCCTTACCCAGACATCATGGGGACATTATCTGACCTTGAGGATATTCTGGCCTTGGGGACATTGTCTGGGCTTGAGGTCAAGTGGCTGAAGTCAAAGTGATACATGTAGCTCCACTTCCACAGCATTGATAAGAGCCATATCCTTATGTGGACATATCTGTGCTGTAAAGTTGGGTTGGATTTCTACTCCTTTAACTTGCTATGCTTCCCCTCTGGATGCCTGGGAATTGTAGTTTGGCAAGTGCTACATTCCTTTCGTGCAGTTCCCAGGCATACTTGGGGCAAAGGAATGCTTAGTTCAAGCTCTAATGGGGAAATGCCCTTTTGAGGTAAGGAAAACCATTAAATAAATAACTTACTCCAAAGAAATAGCTTTTAAAAAGTTCTTAGTTTAGAGCCTGTATTATTCTTGGAGTCCGCAGTTATAGTTATGTTTCCAGAATAGACAAAGGAAAATAACTGGTTGTCGTGGGTATTCTGAGCTGTGAGGCTGTGGTCTGGTAGTTCTAGTCCCTGATGTTTCACCAGTAGCTGTGGCTGGTATGTTCAGAGGTAGGGCATGGCAAGATGGGAATATCTCTGTGCCAAAATGTGGAGCATGTGAACAGTTGGTGGGCATTTTATTTACTTCTAATGGGGTGAGAGGTAACATCACATTCCTGTGTTATCTGGGATTCTCCCAGTGGATGGCCTGGAACAAGAAGTGCTTTTCCTGTGTCTGTGTGGAGTTCATTAGCAAGTCCATTAGGAAGGATGGAGTTAATTAGAGGGTCATTTAGTCAATTAGAAAGTCCATTTCCTATCTTATCTGATGAAGCATTGTGAGGTGTTTTTACAGTTCCTTTTTTATTCTTTTTTTTTTTAGGGCTGGTAGCCAGGATTTGTTGATTTTCAGAAACAATAGTTTCTGTGGAAACTATTGGTGTTTCTGAATTTCAATGGTTTTCCTGTATAGTCTGGCATAGTTAAGGTAACCAGATTGTCCCACTTTTGGAGGGACATCTGGGGGCACCTGGCAAATCGTACTTATGTTGAAATTTAAAAATATATAATACAATACTATGTTTGCATTCTATGCGTTCTATGACACTTTTTGTTGCTCCATATAGACCAAATTTGAGCCTCCTTCAGGTAGGGAAAAGTGGCATATAAAAACCAACTCCTCTTCTTCAGTAATATCAGAGCTCTCTCAGCCTCACCCACCCCACTGGGTGTCTGTTGTGGGGAGAGGAATGGGAAGGCGACTGTAAGCCGCTTTGAGCCTCCTTCGGGTAGGGAAAAACAGCATATAAGAACCAACTCTTCTTCTTCTTCTTCTTATGCACTGTAGGCTCTTACTAGCATGAGAAATGAGGGCTATTGTATGGTAATTGGCACCATTTTGTGAGTCATCCTTTTTTGGTAGTGGGATGAACACAGATTGTTTCCACTCCTCTGGCCAGTTATTCGTTTCCCAGATTTTCTAGCACAAAGCTGTAATGGTTTTGATTGGTACACCTCTCAGCAGTTCCATGGGTCAGTGCTTGGGGCCTTGTTAGGCTCATTCAGCTTCTTCCTCAAGAATGGCCAGTCCAGGTTCTATTTCTATTTCTTTTTCATTTTGAAGAGAGTCAACTTCCATCCTGCCTGTGGACAGTTCTTCTGTGTGTCAAGCATGTGCCAGAAAGAAATGTGTTTGATTTTTTTGGTATTTTTTCATTTTGTATATATTTGGCATGTTACAAATTTAATACAGATACTGGCTGCTGAAGAGGTCCATTGAAAAACCAGTTGTCGTTTTTCAAATCAAACTTTCTTTCCTTTGGATTGTTAAAGAACACACTCTCTTGCATGAGAGGAGTGATATGACCCACAAGGAACCTGCTGCTGTTGGGATGTATTGACACCAGCCAGACAATGAGAAGCTATGAATGGGACAAGATTGTGGTTTTCAGCCATTATTTTGAATAAAGAGTTACACATCACAGTTTACTTGGAAGCCTCAAGTCAGCGTTTTGTCACATTGAAAGTAGCTGGTAGTTAGGGAATGTTGAAATAGAGCTGTGATGTCTTCCAGAACGATCTGATTAATCAGTGCCAGGATATCCTTTACTGGAACCGTGGTGACTAAGGAGACCATATCAAAGCTGATAAGTTTGTTATTGGCGTTGCATTTCAGGGTGCTGATTCTGCTGATGAAATGTACTGAATATTTCATGTATTTCATATTTTATGTGGGTCTGTAGATGAGTAGGCAGTTTTGTCGATTTGTATGTGGGGAGCCAAAATTATTCACAACGGGTCTAAGTGGGATGGAGTCCTTGTGGATTTTGGGAAGTCCATACAGTCCGGGTCTTTCAGGTTTGTTGATTCATGATGGGGTGGAGTGAGGAATTTTTAATCAGTATCTTAGTTTGCTGGCTAGGTCCAGTCTTAGTTATGTTGTATGTGGTGCGGTCCAGAAGGTCTCTATTTTTTCCCTTGTACTCTTCTGTTCTCATAATTCCAGTGTCATGACCCTGGTCACTTGGAAGGCTGATGATGTCAGGATCTGAACTGAGTGTCTTGACAACACTTCTCTCCTCCCATGGCCATGCTGCTGGTGGGAAGCTTTGCCTTCCATTGGATCCTTGCTGTTCCCCTCTTAATTCCTCTCCTTTGTCTTCAGGGAGATGAAGAATAGCTGATCCAGCAATATCTTCCATGAGAATTCCAGTGGGTGTGACTGCAACATTGCCCCCCTTAGCTAAGATGGAGGTTTCTTAAGGGGACAGTTGGCGTTCAGTCAGATTGATGACAGTTTCAGCTGACTTTGGGATTTGTTGGATGCTTGCTTCTGTCTGGCCATGTGGCTGTGTCTTTCTCCATTTTTCTATACAGACGCTTGTCCCATTCATAGCTTCTCATTTTTTGGCTGATATAAGCAGCTCCATGTCTACGGCAGCAGGTTCCTTGTGGATCGTATAGATTCTCTCACATACGAGGGCGTGTTCTTTAACAATCCAAAGGAAAGAAAGTTTGGCCTTTCCTCAGGGGACTATCCCTTTCCATCCTCATAACACCTCTGTGAGTCTGAAAGGCACACAGTTGCCATAGCCCCTGAAGAGTTTTCTGATAGTACCAGGATTTGAACACAGGTCTCTGTAGCTCTAGTTCCATTTACTGCATCACATTCTTTTTTGAGATTTGAGATAGATAGTGCCCTTGGCTGTCTTTCTAGCAATCGAAATCCAAGAAAGCAATCGAAATCCAAGAAATTAAGCACCTGGGTTTGCTTGTAACCATGAACTGCCTCTTCTGCTTTGAGACAAAACACGAGGCAATGAGTCTATGTTATTTTTAGGGAATGTTCTAACTGGACCTTTCAGGAGGAAAATAAAAATACTGTAGGGAAGGGGAGAGATGATGCCTTAGTGGACACTGAGCAGCTCAAGAACGGATGCCAGGGACACTGCAGGAATCCTTGTCACCAAGAAAAATATAGGAGAGGAAGCCGGGGGTTCCTTGGGGTTTTTCTTTTTTCCTGGCATAAGGGATAATGCTTGCAAAACACCTCATAGGCACCAAGGCCTGTCCGATAATTAAAAATAATAAGGGCAGTCTGGGCAAGAAATCTGCCAACCTGAACATGACAGTCGGTCACTTCTGGCTCAGAAGCAATAGATTTTTGTCAAAGCATTTTTTAGTCAGTCTTCCTTGCCCGGTTGCCTGGAGAAAATTGTTCATTTGCTGCAGGTGAGTCGGGAAAAAGCTGCACTCTGAGCCAAGCCAAAGCCTGCTTAAGTGAGACCAAGGTCTAATTTTTGTCATTGAGGCTTCCAAGGAAAGACTAGCAAGCGCAGAGAGCGTAGATTGCTGCTGGCATTGCAGGGCGTCGTTGACAGTCCCTGGATATGTATATCTGTCTCTGACATGCAACAGATGATCACAGGTATGCTTGTTTCAGATTAAGCAGACAGATGGCTTGGAGGAAAGGTGGTTCACAAGGCTTGCCCCCCCACCCCCCACCCCGCAGGTCTGCTGGCTGGCAGGTCCATAATGGAACGTTAATTGCCAAAATACACGTTTTAACTGCAACATAAGAAATTCTGCTTTTATAGTCCTAGCCAATTTGGAACATGCTTAAAAATAAACATCGTTTGCGGTAACATGCTCAATTAGGATCTCGCGCTGGGGAGGGTCGGAGTTTCCAAGTCAGCCCTATTTTTAGCACCGTGTAAAAATAAATGTCTTTGGGGTAGCGGAAGTGCCCGGGCAGCAGCTGAGCTGAGAAGGCATCATGAGCCAGCCCTGCAATAGCTGTTCAGCCCTGGCTCCGCAAGTAACAGTTGAAGCCCTGCTCCGGCCCAAAGTGAGGAGGCTGTGGCTCAGTGGTAGATCATCTGCTTGGCGTGCAGAAGGTTCCAGGTTCAATCCCCCCCATCGCCAATTAAAAAGAGCAGGTGGTTAATGACGTGAAAGACCTCGGGATCTTGGAACCCTGAAGAGGGGCTGCCAGTCAGAACAGACAGTAATGACCTTGGTGGGCCAGCAGTATGACCTTGATAAAGGAATAGGCTTATAGTGTATTGTAAACTTTACTGTGTGCGTCATTGTTCTTTACTGCATTATTTCCTCCCTTTTGCAGCTCACTTTCTGCATTATGACAATGTTTGGTATAGTGATTAGGAGTGCGGACTTCTAATCTGGCATGCCGGGTTCGATTCTGCACTCCCCCACATGCAGCCAGCTGGGTGACTTTGGGCTCACCACGGCACTGATAAAACTATTCTGACCAAGCAGTGATATCAGGGCTCTCTCAGCCTCACCTCCCTCACAGGAGGTCTGTTGTGAGGAGAGGAAAGGGAAGGCGACTGTAAGCCACTTTGAGCCTCCTTTGGGTAGAGAAAAGGGGCATAGAAGAACCAACTCTTCTTCTTAGATGTTTTTTTGTTTGTGCTTTAGCTTTTGCTATCTGTTAGAAGCCCTGGTTGTTTGATCAATTCCCCCTCCTCTTAAACTTTGTAATTGACTTTTGAATCCCAGCAAGAAAGACAGGCTATCAATGAAGTAAAGCATGTAAATTCAGAGAGGCCCCATGGCTCACTGGCAGAGGATTGAAGAGTGTCATGTCCCTGTCCTCATCTCCTTGGAACTGTGATTAGTGACAGAGGGGACCTCTAAATCTGGATCAACAGGTCTGCCTTGGGAATCCGATAACCACCATGATAACAGCTGTGGCTGCTAGGTATGCAGAAGGTCCCAGGATCTATCAACAGCATCTCCCGATAAAAGGATCAATTGGTAGGTGACATAGAAGGCCTCTACCTAAGAAGTTGGAGAGATGCTGCTAATCTCGGTACCTTGAGACCCCATGGGTCAGAATCAGTCTGAGGCAGCTTCATGTATTCAGTTAATGTGTTCAGTTCAAAGAAACTGAACACTATCCGCAAGAAAATGGCATGACCCAACTTCAGAGGCTGGGGGTGTTCTTAACGCCTGTGTGGTGTAGTAATCTCTGTGTGGAGCATGGAATGTTGTGGGATATCTTGGGTCAGCTGCCATTCTGATACGACTGTGTGATATGCATTAATGCCTAGTTTGGTCCATGCATTACCACTGAAGCCGATACTTACCTGCCCTGAGAGCTCTCCGAGGTCCTGAAGTGATAGCCCTGCCTCCTTCATATCTCTGTGGGGCAAACGCCTTTTGAGGTCAATCTCCTCCCAACCTTACTTTTGGAGGAAGGGAGATTTTAAAGTCCCCTGCTTCTGAGGCCCTCATTCCTGGATTAATTAATGCAGTGCACTTCTTGCTTTATTGCTTCAGTTGCAGTGTGTGTGTGTGTGGAGGGCTTACTATTTCAGAACAAGACAATATAATGCCACGATGTGAAACTCCCAAATGGCGATATTTCTGCAGCTCTGCCAGCATATGATCAGCTCAAAAGAAAGGCAAGCTGGGCAAGCTCCAGAATGTTGGTAGTTTGCTAAACAAGAATTCAAGAAACATTGAATGCAGGTAGATCTATCTTTGAAGCAATGAAGGAATGGACCAGTTCTGCCTAAGCATGTGGACCACAAAGGTTTCCTGGAGGAGAAGGAAGAGGACAGACACATAGGTTCTTCTACTGCTTGAACATATTGCTGCTGTAATTCACACCTATCAAGAGCAGCAGGACTTATGAGCTGGCTGTTATTTGTAGCAGCAGGGTGGGCTGCATTTTTCCTTACCCATGGATCCCATAGGTCTTGGATGGGAGAGCACTAGCAAGCCTCTTAAATAGAGGCTCCTCCAGCCAGCAGATTTGCTATTATTATTTTAGGGCTGGGATGGACTCTTTTTCCCATGGGAGGCCAGTACCCACTTTTCTAATGAGTCTAGCCATGAGCAGTGGGTGCTTCCTCATGAGGAATGTCTACCAGCAGAGAGGGTTCTCCCTTGCTTCTAGTTCAGAAGCATGAAATGTATCTCTGCCCAGCTAAAATATGTCTACAGTTTGATGTCAATAACATTATTTGTATATTGTGCAAGCAGCAGAGAGGAGTTCCTGTGGTCACTGGGTCAGAAACACTTGCAAAGTCTACTGAGATGTTGATCAGATGGCTACTAGAAGGACCTCCTCACCTTGGGAGGTGGTGGGTTCTCCATCTTTGGAAATTTTTAAACAGTGGCGGGATGGCCATCTGATGGAGAGGCTGATTCTGTGAAGATTCAAGGGGGTGGCAGGTTACAGTGGATGAACGATAGGGTTGTGAGTGTCCTGCATAGTGCAGGGGGTTGGACTAGATGAGCCAGGAAGTCCCTTCCAACTCTATGATTCTATGACCTGAGCCATGACTCAAGGAAGCTCATATTAAAATAAATGTTGGTCTTCAAGGACTAGGCTCTTCATTAGGTTTGCTCAGAAAATCTTTGCAATGCAGAAGGTCCAGGTTCAGTCCTCACCATCTCGTTTTGTTTTTTTTTTTAATTGGTGGGTGATGTGGAAGACTCTAGACACCTTGGAGAGCCACTGCGAATCTGAGTAGACCATACTGATCCTGAGGGACCAGTGGTCTGATTCAATAGGAGGCAGCTTCAGGTGTTCATGGCTACTCCTTTGCCACCCACCCGCACGTTCCTGCTCAGGCTCTGAAAACACACAGAGACCAGTGATGTTGCAGAGACTTAAGGTTGTATAGCTCTTCCCTACAAATTCCTAATTTCCTCCCTCCTGTGTACCATCTTGTTGGTGTGTCCGTGTGAGATAGCTTGGGCAATTAGGACTCCAGTGCAAAATTGTATTTTGTGTACATGAAAGCTATCTGTGTTTACAATTGCTCTCTCTCTCTCTCTCTCTCTCTCTCTCTCTCTCTCTCTCTCTCTCTTTCTTTGTGATTCTATTTTGGGGGATCCCCACCATGATCCGCTGCGGCATATTCAGACTACAAAATCCTGTGACCTGTATATATTCCTTTTGGGAATCCATTTTAAAGCTCATTTCCCCTTTTCCAGGTCCACTTTGGGTAACAACCTGATAAGTCTGTAGTTATACCGACCTGCATAAAAACAGGGATTCTATGGATTCGGCAATGATCCGTAAAAGTGGAATTTGATCCTGGGTGCTTAGGGGCTACCGACAGAGTCAGTCTGAAATCATTGGCCAATATTCTAAAGTTCAAACTTTGTATATGTGAGTCCCAGGTTGTGGAAGACACGTTGAAAGCCATAGCGGGACAGCCATTAAAGCAGAGGCCTGAGTTGAAATCTCCCCTGTGTCAAAAATTCTCTCTGGGTTACCTTGTGCCTGGTGCTATATCTCAGCCTAACAAGCTGTCTTAAAAGGCAAATTGAAAATGGAAGAGGGGAGAATCATTCATTCTGCTCTGGGGTCCTTAGAGGAATAGCAGGATAACAATATGACAGGTGGACAACCCTTCCTTGCTTGTGTAGCTTCTTGAACTGTGACCATGTGGAGGCCCCGAGTCTTTTGATGGCTCACACAGTTTACTTTGGCTTGATGGAAATTGCTGGGATCAGGGCCAGCTTCCTGCATATTTGGTGGAATTCCGTTCCATCTCTTGCTGTTCTTATTCAGTCTTGTCCAAAGAAGTGCTCCAAATGTGGGAATGGAGAGGCAGATTTGCAAGTGTGGAGTGAGCTGTGTCACAAATGTTATGTTTTATGATCATTACCTTGACAAATCCCAATTACACCCTACGGTTATGCTGGTAATTACTAGGGTAGATTCATCGGTTCTGTCTCTCTCTTTTAATTAGTGACCTTAAATTATCCTCTAAATGAATATACTTTTTTTCCAGTGCAATGCGACTTTTCTTTCTTGTGTGCAAAAAAAGTATGTGAGAGGGGACCCCACCAATGCACATGCAGAGGATGCATAGTTCTTGTAAGCTACTCCTCACCTCACTTCAGGCCCTGAAGGCTTGTAGTTACTAAAACATAGTAGATAGCTGCTTTGAAATGCCAAAAAGGCCAGCTACAATTACTTGATGGCCTCAGGGTGTGTAGCTGGACTGACCCACCCAGTACACAGTGGCCATAATTTCATAGAATCATAGAATCATAGAATGATAGAGTTGGAAGGGGCCATACAGGCCATCTAGTCCAACCCCTGCTCAACGCAGGATCAGCCCAAAGCATCCTAAAGTGTGTATCCAACCTTTGCTTGAAGACTGCCAGTGAGGGGGAGCTCACCACCTCCTTAGGCAGCCTATTCCACTGCTGAACTACTCTGACTGTGAAGATTTTTTTCCTGATATCTAGCTTATATCATTGTATTTGAAGTTTAAACCCATTACTGCGTGTCCTCTCCTCTGCAGCCAATGGGAACAGCATCCTGCCGTCCTCCAAGTGACAACCTTTCAAATACTTAAAGAGGGCTATCATGTCCCCTCTCAACCTCCTTTTCTCCAGGCTGAACTTTCCCAAGTCCCTCAACCTATCTTCATAGGGCTTGGTCCCTTGGCCCAAGATAAGAAAATAAGATTTATAATTTTTGGTCTATGTTGCCCAAGCATTCGGCAGTGTTAGCCGATTGCTAAATTGGGGTTGACAGTGGATCTGGTCCTATCAGATGCTGCAAGCTGTCCCCATCTCGTAGCCTGTTATCCCTAACACAGTGGATGCCAAGGAGACCTCGTGTCAAGGTGGGAGAGGAGGCAGTGTTAGGCCTTGGCCTGTACATCCTTTTTAGCCTTCCAAGACTGATGCAGCAGGGCTCTTCTTAAGACTAGTGGCTTTTCTCTCCAGTATCCTGTTTGGAATGCTGCCATTATCCAAAAGGATTTGCAGCCAGGTAAGGCAAATCATTGCATAACCTGCTGGTGTAAAAGCAGCAATGCTCCCTAATTTAGTTGATAAATTATGCACATGACCAGCCCATAATTACCCTGGAGCATCCATAACCCTAGCAAGCCACTCAATTACGGACATGCATCAACGAGGGCTATCTGGCTGCCCACCTTGCAGGATGCCACAGCACAGATGTGCGGAATGCCCTGACAACCTGGGAACAGGATTGGCCTGATTTTAAACACCTGTTTTGCAAACATTGGATCTTCCCTTGGCTACATCCAAGGATAATTATCGGCATCGTTCTATGATCAACAGGTTCCTAAACTCTTTTCCAGTTCATTTTCCACCAATCTTCTGCCATATCTCCAGCACAGTTTCTAGGGTTGCAGCTACACATTACGGCTGCCCTGGGACTGCCACTGGAAGCAGGGGCTCCTGGGAAGGAGAGGCTGTGGTTCAGGGGTGGAGAGCCAGCTTGGTGTAGTGGTTAGGAACTCGGACTTCTAAACTGGCAAGCTGGGTTTGATTCCCTCCTCCTCCTCCAAATGGAGCCAGCAGGGTGACCTTGGGCTCCCCACAGCACTGTTCTGACTGAGCAGTAATATCAGGGCTCTCTCAGCCTCCCCTCCCTCACAGGGTGTCTGTTGTGGGGAGAGGAAAGGGAAGGAGATTAGAAGCCACTTTGAGACTCCTTCAGGTAGAGAAAAGCGACATATAACAACCAAATCTTATTCTACAGTAATATTAGAATCATAGAATCATAGAGTTGGAAGGGGCCATACAGGCCATCTAGTCGAACCCCCTGCTCAACACAGGATCAGCCCTATGCATCCAAGAAAAGTGTGTATCCAACACTTTTAGGGCTCTCTTAGCCTCACCTCCTTCACAGAGTGTGGGGAGAAGAAAGGTGTGGGGGAAGGGGATTGTAAACTGCTTTGAGACTCCCTGTGCTTTTACACTACGCAGATGTATTTGTTATAGTTTTATCTGTAACTGAAATCAAATGGTCTTTGACTGCAATAAACGTTTGACTTGATTTGAAACCCAGCTCTCCAGATTAGAGTCTGCTGCTCTTAACCACTACACCATGAAGGAGTGAGTGAGGATAAAACCAACATTGTGTGGACAGAGGCCACCAAACAGTGCTGCTTTAATCTGCATGGCCAAAGTATCTCCAGTGGCCAATCAGAAGCTCTGCTGCTACATAAGTGCGCCATCTTGCCCCACCCACCTTCTAAAATACTTGGGGGTGCCAGGAAGTGAGCTGGCAGGTGCTATGGTGCGCAAGGGTGCCATGATGGGGAACTCTGACTTTGACGGACGTTCAATGGTAGGATTTTTTTTAAACTGTATTTATTTATGACTGGTTTAGATTACTGTTTAGCGTTGACTGGTTAAGCCATTGCCTGCTGAGCAGAGGTTCCATGAAAGATCTGGGGAGCAGCTAGCTGTCAGTCAGACCAAAAATTCTGCTTTTGCTTAAGGCTGTTACGCCTTCTTAGTAGCACGTAGCTCTGTGAGCTCCATAACCTCTGTGGATGTGACAGAGGCAGAGCATCTGCTCTGCATGCAAAAGGTCCCAGGTTCAGTCCTCTGCATTTCCCATGGAATGGTGAGATATAAGACTTCTACCAGAGACCTTGGAGAGATGTTGTCAGTCTGAAGAAGAGCTGTTTTTTATACCCCACTTTTCACTACCCAAGGGAGTCCCAGAGTAGCTTACAAACACCTGGCCCTTCCTCTTCCCCCAACAGTCACCCTGTGAGGTCAGTGAGGCTGAGAGAGCTCTGAGAGAACTTTGCCCAGTCCAAGGTCACCCAGCTGGCTGCACGTGGAGGAAGAGGCCCAGTTCTTCAGATTAGAGCCCGCAGCTCTTTAATCTCTGCGCCGTGCTGGCTGACTGGACAATATTGACTTTGATAGATAAAGAGCCTGATTCACTCTGAGGCAGATTCATGTCTAATATTATGCTGCGTGTTCTGCATTACTTGACATGCAAGAGCAGGAGATGCAGGGCAGCTGCGTCCACCGTAATATGCAGCTTTGACCCAGGGATCATTTCCAGTGTTGCAGCACACGGAATTTCCCCATAGCCTCGATGTCTCTTTCCTGGGTGTCCCCAGACCCATCAGAGGGCAAACAAATTTCAAGATTTATCGTCCCAACGGAAAAATAAACAAGCACCATGCCCCCCCCCCTTAGAGATGTAACAAAATTTTATTCTGGCATAAGCTTTTGTCAGATTGGAAATAAAATTTTGTTATGTCTTTAAGATGCTGCAAGGCTCCTGTTCCGTTTTATGGCCACAGACTTAATACTGCTGTCTCTTTGGAATTTGTCCCAATGTGTTGTACAGTTTTTATTTCCTCATTGGAATGCGAGGGGGCTTCCGTGGCGCTTGGCCATGATTTAAAAGGCACAGCCAGCCTGGAGCTGTAGGAAGCGGAGCCAGGCCTGTTGGCAACTGGAAATGGTGGAACTTGCTCAGAATTGCTCGTTTCTTCTGCGTCGGGCATTGCAGCTTGGGAGTGAGCAGGAAAGAACTCTGTCTTCTCCTCTTCTGCTGTGAATTCTCCACTCCCCCACATGCAGCCAGCTGGGTGACCTTGGGCTCGCCATGGCACTGATAAAACTGAGCAGTGATATCAGGGCTCTCTCAGCCTCACCCACTTCACAGGGTGTCTGTTGTGGGCAGAAGAAAGGGAAGGTGACTGTAAGCCTCTCTGAGACTCCTTCGGGTAGAGAAAAGCAGCATATAAGAACCAACTCCTTCTTCTTCTTCTTCTTCTTCTTCTTCTTCTTCTTCTTCTTCTTCTTCTTCTTCTTCTTCTTCTTCTTCTTCTCCATAGTTGCTGATGAGTGAATTTTTTTTTAAGTATAAAAACATGAGTTGGACATTAGCAGTATAGTTGGCAGGTACGTATCGTTGTAACTTACCTTTACTTATTTATTTATATTTTACCTCATTTATACCCCACTTCCCCCAGCTAGCTTCCATAGTAAAGTGCTGATCTGAACCTGGATATCCTATATCCCAAGCTGGTACTCTAACTACCATAACCCATTGACTTCTTTCCTTCTGGGCATTGACCATGGCTTTGGACCCTCTTCTTTGGTCACGGGACTAGTGATGTGCAGCATCTGCTGCTGTGAGCATGAAGCCTCAGGGTTGACTTGGTCTGCTTCTAGTACCAGAAATCTGACCTGCCTGTGTTGACTGTTCAACAGGGCAAAATAGCTTTCCCCAGGCCTTGCTGGCTTGGATGCAGCCCCCCCCCCCGTTCTTACAAGGTTCAAGAGGATACCAGGGTGTCACACTCTCATTATAGGTCTGGATTTGAACTCAAGATCTGCTACTTATTTAGGCTGAGGCCAGAGTTAAAGCTGTCATCCTTGTTTGTGATGACCCGGGACTATACGCTGTGCCTCGCCCTCATTCAGGACCACTGACCTTGGGGAGATGAGCTTCTATCTGCCTGCTAGTTTTCTCTACAACCACCCCCAACAGTTAAGTCTTAGTTCCCTGCAGGTTTCGGACCTACTGATTCACTGCAAAATCAGAGCCTAGTAGCACCTTTAAGACCAACAAAGATTTATTCAAGGTGTGAGCTTTCATACAAGTTGTTGGTCTTAGTGCTACTGGGCTCTGATTTTATTGTGCTGCTTCAGACCAACACGGCGACCCATGTGAATTTATTCACTGGAGACACCGTTCATCAAAAACAGAAAACCCAATCCAAGAGCATTATTAATAGAAGAATAACCTTTGTATGACTCAGCTTTCTGGGCCCTTTCAACACAATGTAATTACTGTGTCACCATTAATATAATTATCTTGGTTGAGGTTTTTAAAAAGAAGCTTATTTTGTTTCTCCTGGTAGCTAAGATTGTTATCTACTGGAGCTCAGGTATATTGAAATGAAAAGTTTCCCTTCATTTTTTTTTTTTTGTAAGGAAGCAGGGCGGGGAAGTTCATTTAGATTTTTTGGGGGGTTGATTAAATGTCATGATATGTGGTTTGCACTGAAAACAAAAATGGAAAATGTGGTCATAATGTATAGTTTTGAAATGTCCGAGGCATCCCACTTCCATCCTGAATTGTCTGTTGGTGGTGATAGAGATGAGATCAGAAATGGCTAAAGGGTGATTTGTGGAGGATAGGGCCATCTGTGGCTGGCTAGAAGCTCTACATTTAGGAAAATGTACTGCTAGGACCAGTTGTGAGGAGGAGAACCACAGTGAAACGCTATTTGCTTTATGCCCTGCTAATGGTTTCTTGGAAGCATCTGCTTGGCCACTGTAGGAAACAGGGTTTTGGACCAGATGAGACCAACAGCAGTTGTGTAGTTGTTGTTGACTAAATTAGAAGAAGAATGTACTGTGGAGTTGCAGCTGACCCATGGTGAGGTACCCCAACCACAGAGCGTTCCAGGTGGGAGATAAACTGAGGTGGTTTGTTCACTCACACCTTCCATGATTGTCTTCCAATCTTCCATTGACTTAATACTGACCAACAGGCAAGAGCTGGTGGATGGGGGGAAGGAGGTGTGGACCCTGGCAAGGAGTGACCATGTCCTCCTGGAATTTTCACAGTCAGTGGGATGGGCTGCCTACGGTGGGATGGGCTGCTTACGGTGGTGTTGGTGAGCTCCCCTCACTGGTGGTCTTTAAGCAACGATTGGATAGATACTCATCATGGATACTTTAGGCTGATCCTGCATTGAGCAGAGGACTAGATGGCCTGTGTGGCCCCTCCTTGATTATATGATTCTCTCTAGGATTCTATGTCTAGTTCAGCAGTGTAATGGGCTGCCTCAGGAGATGGGGAGCTCCCCCTCACTGGTGGTCTTCAAGAAGTAGCTGGGCTTATCCTGGAGGCTTTAGGCTGATCCTGCATTGAGCAGGGGGCTGGACTAGATGGCCTGGATTGCCCCTCCTATGATTCTATGATTCTCTCACCATTGGTCCACTAGCCCTGTCTTTCATCTAGTACTTGGCCATTCCAGTGACTGTGCAGTACTCATAGTTTCCCCATTCCTATGCTATCCTTGTAACAGCTGTGTGAAATAGAATGGGTTGGGGTGGGGGGGGGAGCCAACATGACTCAGGTGACCTAACATGATGCTGCAAGCTTCATGGTGGGGTGGAATTGGAATCAGGATTTCCCAGATCAACACCATGTCTCACTGGAACACCTCTATCATGGATCTCAGATCTTAGAAGTCTTTCTCATACCCTGAGATCTGGAACTGTAGATTCCAGAAACGGAGACTGGGGCCCTGTCCATGCAAGCGTGCACTCTGCCTCCAAGCTTGTTTGGTGCAGTGGGTCAAGATCTGCTTGTATTCTGGGGAGGTTTGGGATTTATTGTCATCTCCCTGCTGGGCTCCCTTGGCCAAGTCCCTTGGCCGGCTTCTGTTTCCCATTAGTAAACCGGGAGTCCCGGTTGCTCTCTGCATATGGTAAGTACAAAAAAAAGAACGACACGAGGATTTTAAAATCACATTTAGAGTGCCATATAAATGATAATTGAAGGCAGTCTTGTGCAAAGGGTCTCCTCCTGTAATTTATTACTCTTGTTTCATTTCGACACCTATGGAAATGTTTCATTTTGAATTACCGATCTGACGGGAGGATGTTCAAATAGGTGCCTTCCCAAGAATGCATTGCTGCCATTTCATTTTCTCTTCTCTTGCTTTGAGGGTTTCCCCCCCTCTCTCAGAAGCTTTTAATTCTTTTTCTAGCTAGAGTAATTATTAAAATATGCCCAGCCCCTCCTTTGAATACCAGCCCACGGGGGAAGAATCACTACTTATTTGTGGTGCAGCAGAATGTACGACAAGGCTATTGCCTGGTGTGAAGGTTTTATTCACTTTATTTGCTTCGTTTATGCCCTGTGTTTCTTCCCAATGAGAACTCAAGGTGGCTTACTGGGGAGGGGGGACATTATGACTTTGGTGGGCCTCAGGCACCTCCCCCACATGCAGCCAGCTGGGTGACCTTGGGCTCACCACAGCCCTGATAAAGCTGTTCTGAATGAGCAGGAATATCAGGGCTCTTTCAGCCTCACCCATCTCACAGGGCATCTGTTGTGGGGAGAGGAAAGGGAAGTTTTATAAGAACCAACTCTTTTTCTTCTTCATCATCATCCACCAGCCAACCAGACTGGATAGCTTAAGGTACAGGGGGAGCCAAGGAGAGGAGGGAAGCCCATATGATTTCAGGCCATCATGATCTCAGCCACAGGTTTGGTAGAAGAATGTTGTTTGACAGGTCCTGCTGAACTTTTGACAATTCGGTCAGAGCCCAGATCTCAACTGGCAACTTATTCCGCCAGGTTAACATCCATCTTAAAAATTTGTTTTGATAGAACTTTAAATGCTTCCACATTTTATTTTTGTTCTGTTTTAAGCGGAATTTAATGCATCTTCATGGCTCCTAAATATTCCATTTTCTCCCTCTCTGGTTTTAAAAGAAATTTAAACCTTTTTCTGGGCCCCTAATAGCATTCATTAATTTATATCGTATTGTGGGCCCTAGGCATTCTGCCTGATAGATAAGTTGGCCCTGGGCCACCATCCCTCTCATCTCTTCCATTTTCTCCTCCAAACTACACTGGGAGGCAAGGGCAGCGGAGAGAAATTTTGCTTAGTAGAATCACTATCTGAGGATTAGATTCAAGTGGGTAGCCATGTTGATCTGAAGTAGCACAACAAAAATAGAGTCCAACAGCACCTTTAAGAATAACAAAGATTTCTTCATGGCGGGAGCGTAGGAGTGCATGCACTCTGTGCATGCACTCGAAAGCTCCCACCTTGAATAAATCTTCATTGATCTTAAAGGTGCTATTAGACTCTATTTTTATCAGAGGATCAGTTGACTTTTTCTAAGAGGAACAATCCAGGACCTTGCCACAAAAGGCCTGCTAAGTCAAGCACATTCCTGTGCCCATGTCCTTTACCGGAAGCCACCAGAAACGTGATATGCACCAAATGTCAGCAACCTGTTTGCAGAGCCAGATGTATGCCATCAAATGAGGCTCTTTGTAAAAATGAAATCTTTACAGTATTTCAGAGGGTAGATGCGATGCTAGAATGAACGGTTTGTGATGGAGGGCTGCCAGCTGCGGTTTTGGAAATACTTGGAGACTTTGGGGGGAGTGGGAAGGATTTGGGGCAGGGAAGGACCGCGGTGGAATATAAAGCTTTGGCATCCACCCTCCAAAGCAGCTATTTTCTCTAGGGAAACGGATCAATTTAGTGCGGAGATGAGCTATAATTCCAGGGGATCCCCAGGTCCCACCTGGGGGACTGGGATGCCTGTTGTGATGGGAATGGGCAGGCAGAAATTCTTTTGAGACTCTGCGGTCTATTTCAGAAATGGGAATGATGGAGAAACTTCGTCATCTCAGTACAAGCCATGTACAGATGATGTAAAATAAGATTGGCGGATTCTCCTGTCTTTATTTATGACATTGTGAGATTGTGAGAACGTGTGGGTGCCATTTCCTAATAAAAGATTCACAATGTCCAGTATTTAGCCTGAAAGAACATAATGATTTCATTCATCCACGGATCAATTAGTATTAATGTTGTTGCATAGTATTAGTTATGCATTTCAAGGGTTTTCTTGCGCAGGCTCTTTGTTGATCTCTTGCTCTAAATTGTGACATATTTGTTCTCTTTTCATTACGAAATATCGCTGACCCCTGTGGGCTGTCTGCCTGGGACTGCCAAAGAAACAACTTGTAAAGAGCTTGCCAGGGAATCAGCCCTCAATTCCTGCAAGCAGCGCCAACCATTCTGAGGCCTATGGCCTGTCTGAACAGCTTGGACCCAAACCCCGTCAGTTTAGATCTAGCCTGCAACATGGCTCTGATCCACATGTCACTGCTGCTGAGTTTGCCAGGTTTTCTTTTTCCCAAAGCAGCAAAACCTTAAAAGCTCTGCAAAATGGGAGGGGGGAGTCAAAGAGCAGGCAGGAGTGCTAATTAAATACAGGACATTGGCCTGTCTTCTTTGTAATTACAACTCACATCTTTCCCAGCTGCTGTTGCCTGCCAGAGCGACAGGGATTCAGAGTTCTTTGCCTCCCAAGCTGAGTGTGGAGGCAGAGGGGACTACAAATCCCATAATCCAGTGGAGGAAATAACTGTTTTTGTAAATCAGCAGGGTTTGGGAGGCAGAAGGAGAACCAGTCGTGGGTCGGCGAGTACTTTCCGTTTGTCCAGTTTGTTTGGAATGGGGCTGGGGCTGGATGCAGAGTCCTGAATGACACCTACCCACCCACCCACTGAGGGAGTGGTCATACTCCATGGAGATGGAAAGTGGTGCCAAGCCACAACTGACGTTTGATGATACCATAATCAGGGTTTTGAAGCAAGAGATATACAGAGGGTTTGCCATTGCCTGCCCCTAGATAGCCACCCTGGACATCCTTGATAGTCTCTCATTTAACTAAGGTTGATCCTGCTTCCAACATTTGATGAGACCAAAAAGTCAATTGTCGTTGTTGTTAGTTGCAAAGTCGTGTCCGACCCATCGCGACCCCATGGGCAATGATCCTCCCGGCCTTCCTGTCCTTTACCATTCCCTGGAGTCCATTTAAGCTCGCACTGCCTGCTTCAGTGACTCCATCCAGCCACCTCATTCTCTGTCGTCCCTTCTTCTTTTGCCCTCAATCGCTCCCAGCATTAGGCTCTTCTCCAGGGAGTCCTTCCTTCTCATGAGGTGGCCAAAGTATTTGAGTTTCATCTTCAGGATCTGGCCTTCTAAGGAGCAGTCAGGGCTGATCTCCTCTAGGACTGACCAGTTTGTTCACCTTGCAGTCCAAGGGACTCACAAGAGTCTTCTCTAGCACCAGAGTTCAAAAGCCTCAATTCTTTGACGCTCGGCCTTCCTTATGGTCCAACTTTCGCAGCCATACATTGCAACTGGGAATACCATAGCCTTGACTAAATGCACTTTTGTTGGCAGGGTGATGTCTCTGCTTTTTAGGATGCTGTCTAGATTTGCCATAGCTTTCCTCCCCAGGAGTCTTTTAATTTCTTTGCTGCAGTCCCCATCTGCAGTGATCTTGAATCGAAAACAAATAGGAGCAGCATGTAAATGTCCACACTGCCAGATTACATGCTGGATCTGCACCCAAGTTATTGGCTGGATGGAGATTTGCTTTGCAAGGCAATGGTTACATTTTTGGTGGGCTGCCTGATGTATGCGCGTGAAGTTGCCATACGCTGAATCAACCCCTTGGTCAATCATGGTCAGTGATCAGACTGGCCGTGGCTGTCCTAGGTCTTACAAATTACCTTTCAACAGGAGATACTGAGGACTGAACCTGCATGCAAAACAGATTCTCTGTGTCATGCCCCCGCTGCCACCTACCGTCTCTGAGGAGTTGCCTGTTCCACATCCATCATCTGGGCAGCCAGCATCAGATGCAGATTCCTTCACACACCCTGCAGAGCAAGTAGGGAGTGAGAAGAAGAAGCTGGCTGTGTGCCCAGCCCCAGCACAGCCAGAGTCAGACGACAGTCCGAAGGAGGCGTTGGTGGGGCGTTTAAGGAAGAAGGGAAGATCACTATCCAAGGAAGAAGGGAAGATCACTTGCCATGGAACGGCGTAGGAGTGCAAGGCTGCTGGCTCAATGCCAGCACAGACACACCCAACACAACTGATGCAGCTTTGGAGGAGAGTGAGTGATGGGCTACCTGGAATCACTCAGCTCATTAGCTGCATGTCGGTGTGGGTGCAATTTATGCAGCAACCCTGGTTTGGATTCCTTGATCTGCAAACTTCTGACTTCCATTGACTCCCAGCAAACGGCTTCTGACTACGCATCTGGTAATTGGACGGGCTATGTTGATTATATGCTTATCTGGACTCTGACCTTGGCTTTCCCTCCACTACTCTTTGCCTCGCCCTTCATTCTGCTTGCTTTGATTCCTGATGACTAGGACTGAACACTGACTTCGCTCCAGCTAGGCTCTGCAGCCCAGGCACCTCCTGCACAGCTGGCCCTGGGAGTGGCCAGCTAGGGCAGCATACTCTGCCTCAAAGCTGGATCCCCTTCTTGTTCTTGTGAGTTTGCTTGTCTTTTTTGATTGGCTGCCATTTGAGAGTAGGAATCTCACGATGCCATGCATTACTCAGACTGAGAATGTAGAAATCATTCATACCATCTGGTCTGTTTCACTGGAGGTGCCGGGGATTGAACCTGGGACCTTCTGCATGCCAAGCCACTGAGTCAGGATCCCAGATCAAGATCTGTCCCTTCACCAACTACCTGGTCCTTTTAGCTGGAGATGCCAGGGTTTGAACCACATGCAAAGCAGATGCTGTATCACTGAGCCCCAGTCCCTCCTTCATTAGCAGCTCCAGTGTATAGAATCATAGAGTTGGAAGGGCCCCCTAGTCCAACTCTCTGCTCATGACTCATGCTTCTACTGTCCCTCTTGACTAGGAATGGTCTCTCTCTTCTGGAACCTGCCTGCATTACTCTTCAGTTCCCTTTTTTATGTGCGTGGCACTTTTGTTTTCCTGGAATTGCCATTCTTGAAAGATCAGCTCAACCCCCGGAGTCTCTCCAAATTCAGTCTCACAGTGGAGGGGGGGGGGGAGCAAAATTGTATCTTGCCTCCCACTACTGGGGCTGCACATGAATACTAAGGTGCCTGATCCGTGTGCTGTCACTACTGTGGCCAGTTTTAAAGTGTTGACTGTAGCAGAGGTCTATTTTTTCTTGTGCGTCTGGCTCCAAAACACATTTCTAGCCTTTAGATCAGTAGAAGGCAGATTCCTGCCTGCAGAAGGTAGAGTTGGATCTTGAGTGCAGTATTGGGATTGTGGGTGCGTGATAAATGCTTTGAGTATGTGTAATAGGCTGCCTCTGGAACGTGGCAGGATGTGGGTGGGGACCCTTGGAGTCAAACCTTGTCTTATCTGCTGCAGACGTCTCACTGAGCAGAACTCAACTGGAGTCCTGCAGCCGCTAGTGAGCTTCGAAGCGAACTCTTGAACCGATCGATATCCGTCAGCCGAGGTCTGACGTTTCTGTTTTCTTCCAGCAGCTGCTGGGGCAAAGGAGACAAACAATGCCTCTCCTGGGTGGGTGTTTTGGGATGCAGGCTCCCCTTCCTTTCCTCCTTCTCAATTTGTTTGTTTCTGCATGGGCTGCCTTAGCCTGGCCCGTCCTTGTTTGGGTTGATCCTGCTAAGCATATCAGGTAATTGGAAGGGATGCTGCTGTGCATGGATCACTAGGCGTAATACACCCGGATGACAAATCAATTTCCTTGTTACCCAGTGAGAGTGCCGTGTCAGGTACATGGATGGCGTTTCCGTTGCAGCTTGTTTGTTTGCTCCGGTGCTGCTTCAGGGCTGGGATTTGGGGTGTGTTTTGTGTCACCCAACTGCCTGGAGGGGCCTTTAGCAACAGCGGGACTTGGAAGGGCTTGAATATCCATGGGGGTGGGAGGGATCAAGGGGACTTGAGAGGAGGTGGGCTGTCCAGAACCCAAATATCCAACTCCTTCTGCCTTTGCTCAGAAGAGGGAGCCATTGGCATGTGGGGCACGAACGGTGCACTTGCCAGAAGGCCATATTTGCATGTCAGTGGATGTCTCAGATACAGGAACAGTGAAATTCCATTGTGCTGTTATGCTGTTCGGCCTGACATCAAAGGCCAAAGTGGTGACAGGCCGCCTGTACCTGGGTCTTTGATGACCACGTTACTGGTAGACATAGTTGTGTTGTCATCCCCCCTCCTGTAACGTGATGCCCACCTAATTCAGCTCTGATGGTGACACCAGGCTGACAGAGCCTGCGTTTTTACCTCGGTCGTGTCTTGGCAGCAGAAGGGTCAGGAAGAGGGAGGGTTGGATGCCAGGAAGGGAAAGAGAACCCAAGGGAACCCCTGCATCTAGAAGAGGAAGCTTGGGTGTCCATCTGATGGCATGTGCTTTGGTGTTCATCCAAAGGGGATCTCAGTTTTGGCCAAGACATTTCTAGAGGTTGGTTCCATTGCTGGCTGCTGGCCATGAGTCAAATGGGGACCTCTGAGTTCAGAGCAGGAAGCGGCCAATCCTAAGATACCATGGAGGTGAGGGCTGCTGCTGGAGGGTCCTGCCTCTGAGCTCCCCAGGCATCTTGATCTGCCTTTTCTGACCTTTTGGCTCTGGAGTAACCCCTGAAAAATTCTGCAGGCTTCGGAATAATCATGAAGTGAGATCAGCTGGCCATGCCTCTCTGCCACACTCCTGGAAGTGGCATGTCACCCCCCCCCCAACTTCCTCCAGCCCACCTACCCACGCAGAAAAAATAAAATTTGTGAGGGATTATCGTGTGAGATGTATGAGGAAACATATTCATCAGGCATTCAACCCCCTTTCCAGTCCAATGGAATCACTAGACCATGCTGGTTGCTGCAGGTTTGGGATTCCACAAGTGGAATGATTCCAGAGGGCTTGGGGGGACAGCCCTATCAAACCGGGCTTGATTCCCTGCTCCTTCTCCATATGCAGCCAGCTTGGTGACCTTGGGCCAGTCACAGTTCTCTCAGAGCTCTCTCCAAAACAACCCCTCCCACCACCACCAGCAGATCATCCACAATAGAGGATAGTTATATATGTAACTGCCCCAGATGGACCACTGGCCTGATCTGTCTTGAAAGTAATTGAAAGTAAATGGAAGCATTCGGTCTCTGTTGCAGGGTGCTATGGGATGTGCTTGGAGTTCCCAATTGATGAACGAACCTTTCCTTGCTTATCTCCAGATGGTAGGATTCTGCTATCCCGTGTCTCACAGTGTTAACATCTACTGCATGGAAAGTGGACCTGCAGTTTCTAAACCATTCCCATTTTGCAGATGGGAAAACCAAAAGCCCCCTGAGATATCAATCCAAAATCTTTCATTCTAAGCACAGTAGGAGTTAGCAGCACTGAGAACAACTGGATTGTAACCTGCCTCCCAGGGTCTCTTCAGTGCTACAGAAATATCAGAAAGAACAAATGAGATTTGCAGTTGGTGGGGGTGGGCAGGGAGGACAAGGCCATAAAGAGATTCAAGGTCAGAGTCTTGGCAGAAGATGTGTTTTTTCCAGGGCTGTTTAAATCATTGCAGGAAGCCTGGATCGTGGGAGGCAGCGAGGAAGGAAAAGAAGCTTGAAACCAGAGCGAGCCAGGTTCCTGCTGTCCTCGGTGGGGCCACCAGATTAGTCCCTGTCCTCCTTTTATCAGCTCAGAATCTTCTCCAGAAGGGAACTTTGGGCGTTTAACTTTAATCATGGGAAGCTTTTAGAGTGCTTCAATCCACTTGAGGGGCTGGCTTGCTTTGACGTGTTCTGTTTTTTGGCCGAGAAACTGAATCTGGATTCGGGGGTGGAACAGTTGGAGTATAAATAAATATCAGCAAAGAATAAACAACCCGAGATTTAACGAAAAGGCATGTCTTGGCAGTGCCGATATGGGAAAGAAGTTGAATCAAGAATGAGCTAGATAAAGAGGGTCCAAAGCTTGGGGAAACTTGAAACTCTGGTATCTTAAAGGTTTGTTTATCTTGGCTTCGGCTCCCGTAGAGAATCCGGCATGTGTGCCAGTTCCCATCCTTGAAACATGATGGTCTGGCCAGGTCATGTTTTCAGGCTTGTTAAAAATGGCGTCATGACCAAGGGGCGGAGTCTTAACTTGGCTGCCAGGCTTGTCTTCATAGGAGTAAACATGAATCTGCAGTCTGCAGAAATGTTGGTCCAGCTTTGGTGTCTGCATAATAGGGAGATGCACAGAAGTGACCCGCCTCTTCTGTTTTCTGCCTTGTGAGAATGCTTTGAGCTCAATAAAGTGTGTGTGTATTTTTTTTTAAGCAGGTCTGGTTTAAAACAATGGGCTCATCTTCTCCAGCAGAGGAGGGGAGGGGGGGAGCCCTGAATTAAATGATGTAATGTTACAGTTGGATAGTGAGTAGGAATTTTCACAGCCAGCTTTTGTAAAACTCAGGAAAGGAAGGGAATGTGCCACATCTAGATGGTGGGTTGGGTCTCACTGGCTTAGAAGTTATAGCCAGGACAATGGGAACTGGAAATATAAGGTGGCCATGATAATTCAAAGATCTGTTCCCCTATGTGAGAGAGCCAGCTTGGTATAGTGGATAGGAGTGAGGAGTCCTGATCTGGCAAGCAGGGTTTGATTCCCCGCTCCTCCCCCACATGCAGCCAGTTGGGTGACCTTGGGTTTGCCACAGCACTGATAAAGTTTTTCTGACCGAGCAGTGATATCAGGGCTCTCTCAGCCTCACCCACCTCACAGGGTGTCTGTTGTGGGGAGAGGAAAGGGAAAGTGAATGTAAGCCACTTTGAGGCTCCTTTGGGTAGAGCATATAAGAACCAACTCCTCTTCTTCTTTCTATGCATGTTCATCCCTCTTCATGTCCAGCATCAGGTGGGGACCTACATGTGCAAACATGAGCCTGTGGATCTATTTTCTACTGAGTGAGGCCACAGCTCCATCTTGTTTAGGACGGCCTTCAAGTTTTCCAGTTCTGATTCCCCTGCAGCTGCCTGGGGCCCACTGAGCTGCAAGCATAGGGCAGGAAATCATGCAACACCACAGTTACGAGATAGGAACAGGGGGGGGGGGGCTGGCTTCAATTCCCTCAATTCAGGGAATGGGAAACAAGATTGCTTGGGCAAAGGGTGAGTTGAAGAAAAGGAGAAGGGAGTAAAATAGTGACAAATATTAAAGTTCTCTTGTATCCCTCTCAGTTCCTGCAGCCCCTCCCCCCCAGAATGCTCACCCCCAGTTTGCTTTTAGGCTACTCTGACATTACCAGGAGAGGATTTTGTGCTTCATATAAGCTTCAACTCTCCATTTTGCACAAAGTAATGCAATTTGGAATGAGGGGGTAATGCAACATAGTGAGAGAGAACCCTGCCTCAAACCTCTCCTTTGCCACAAATTCTGTAGGCGGTTTTGGGCAAGTCATTTTTCTCTCTTTCTCCCTTTCTCTCGCTTTACTTTGCAGATGATGAAACTGTCCTGCCTTATAGGGTTGGCGCTCGGACTATAGAAATAATGTATGTGGAACTCTGAAAGCTTCTCTGCAAAGGGCCAAGTGTTATGGCATTTGCAAAGCACCGTCAAGCCACAGCCAACTCATGGAAACCCCATCAGGGGTGGTTTGCCATGGCCTTCCTTCAAACTGCAAGCCTGGGCTTCCTTGGTAGTCTTCAAGGGTCAGCCCTGCTTTGCTGCTGAGATCTGGCTAGGCTGATGGTATAAAACTACATCCCCCCCTCCCTTTTTGGCTGTGCCGATTGCCAAACAGGAGGGAGGGGGGATGCTGCTGACCCTTCCTGTCAAGAGCCTGCTTGAAAGTTCTCTGGTGTGCTTCCCCTGAGTGTGCCATCGCTTACCATCTTGGCATAGTTGCTCTGCTTGGCAGATAACGGTGTCCTGTTTGGGTCATGTCGAAGACACACAATGTGGGAGGGAAGTAGGTACCCTGCACCGTTTGCCCTCTGCCCCCACCGAATGGAGAGCGGTCTGCCTTTAGTCTGATTTGTTCTTTCTCTCCTCATTGCAGACACATAGAGAGCTGGAGGAACCTGCAGACACTGCACGCCGTCGATATGGAGCTCTACACGGGACTCCGGAGACTGTGAGTACGATGCGTGGGTGTGCCAATCAATCCTTGCAGGGCTTTCCAGTCAGCTGAGGCTGCTGGCGGACCAGAACAAAGGCCAGGCCTCCTCTACCGCTGTTTAATAGCAGCTGGATCTGCAGAAAACAGCCATTCAGATATCTTTTTTTGGCACTGGGCTAAGCATGAGCACTTGCAAAGTACTGCAGATTCAACAGAGCCTGGTTGAAAAAACCAGCAATCTTGACCACATGACCTGAAGTATCAGGCACAGCTGCTAGGTACTCATGTCTCACCCAGTTAGATTATTTCTCCCTGTTCTGTGAGGCTCCTAACCATGTGCCCCAGGAGCCTAGGGGTGGTCTGGGGAGGGGGAATGTTACCAACAGTCCACTTTAGGAATATTCCCAATGCCACTTTAGGAATATTCCCAATCTCTATGGTAAAGACCATAGAGATAAGCAGAAATTCCTAGAGCACCGTAGACCGTCATCTGGCAGTGATGTGTCATCTGTAACATTATTGCTCTCCCTTTTTTCTCCCCGGACAAGGGAATGCAAGTGGCAACCCCACTTGCCTTTGTGAGGTAGGCAAGTGGCAACCCCACTTGCCTTTGTGAATTCTTTCCAGCGAGGCTCCACTTCTGTTAAGACTTCTTTCTTCTATCACGGGCCCATCTTATGTTGCTGCAGTCCTGTTGAAGTCACAGGAGAGAGATATTGTCCGTAGGGTGGTGGGGCTGGGGGAAGGGATGTGGGGGGCAAGCAGTTTTTGTGATATCACTTACATTGCTACATCACTTCTGGGTTGTCCGTAGTTCTAGGAAGATTTCCAGGGTAACTCTATCATTTCTACCATAGATTTTATTTGTGATTCCTAGAGCTTCCCTGTGTCACTTCTCAACTTCCTATGGCAGTGACACAGAGATGTTGCTTGTTTTCCTCCTGGCATGAGAAAAGAGGGCTACCCCTGTTGCCAGGGTCCCCCTTCTGACATATTTCACGCCCTCCCAAAACTGTACCTTTGTATTTTATGTATACTTTGCCATTTAAAGGGGTGGAGAGCACAATAGCATCAATGACAGAGTCCAAAATGACGCAGTTGCATTCCTGTTGATATTCCCATGGTTCTCTTTGTTTGGTTTCTGTGTTCTTGGAGCAGCATAAGAGGTAGCCAGAATGATCCAGCAACCTGGACTTATCTGTTATATGAAAAGCTCAAGCCTCAGGCTGAAATATGCCCCAGTCTCTTGCTTCAAACTGAACTGTGATGTGTGTAAGCAGCTAGCTGTACAACGCAATCACAACGGATGGCCAGGTTCCAAATATTTATCGTGTTACCATTGCAAACCTGGCAGCTGAGGGCCAGTTTTGAGATAGCCCCGGCTCCTCAAGAGCCAGAGAGCTCTGTCCTCCTGCTGCACCGGGATCACATTTAAATTGGTCTCTTGAGGGGAGAGTGCTTTGGAATAAGTTGAGTCCAGCAGTTCCTTAAAAACTAGCAAGATTTCCAAGATTTCCAGAGTCAAAAGCTCCCTGGAGTCGCAGGCAGAAGGACTCCAGGATCTCTGTGGCTATTTATATCTGATGAAGGGAGTTTTGACTCTTGAAAGCTTCTCCCCTGGAAATCTTGTGCATCTTTCAGGTGTCCCTGAAACTTGAATCCTGCTCTCCCGCTATCCCACTATCCACCTGTCTCCCTCCCTGCTTTCTCACCTGTCTTGATCTTTTGGATTTCTGACTTGCCCCATATTCTCACAACCATCTCCTAGAGCAGGGATCCTCAACCTGTGGTCCTCCAGATGTTCATGGACTACAATTCCCATGAGCCCCTGTCCTAGAGTTCCCTGCAAGGAGGTTTTTGGAGGGAGGGCTTAGCTCTCGCTGACCCCTGTCTCCTTCTCCCCCATCCCTGTCCATTTCAATCTCTTCCCAGGACAATCAAGAACACAGGCCTGCGGAGTATCCAGCCAAGAGCGTTTGATAAGAACCCGGACCTGCACTACATGTGAGTAGCTCAGCTCTTCTGAGTCCCACGGTCGCTTTTCTGGAAAAGTTATTCTTGTTGCTTGGGGGGCAGGTGGGAAGGTGGAACGGCGGAAGGGCGAGGGGGATGAGCGAAGGGTTAGCGAGGAGGTAACATTGTGAAGGAAAGGAGAGAATTGACGGGCTCCAGGAGGGATGGGCAGTGGCAGAGTTCAGCCGCTCTTTCCCGCTGGGCAGCTGGCAGATTTAGGTGTCTTAATAACCGAGGCAACTTTGATTGCGGTGCTAATGAGCGATTCCTCATTAGCAGCCCTTAGGTGGCCGGTGGAAGCTTCCCTTTCAGCACGAGGGTTCACAGGGACACTGCTGGGGGGTGGCAAGAGCCGCGGCACAGCCCCGCCACGCTGCCTGCAACCCTTCCACTCATTAACACTTAACGAACAGGCAAGATGCAAGGCTGGCTGCTTGGCCTCCCCTTCCTCCGGCACACGGCTGACAGCTGCTGCTCTTAATTACCGACTGGTTAGACAGGCTGGCAAGATGGGCCTGGCTGCAGGAGAAGGGCTTCTTCCCGGAGGGCACGTTGAAAGGCACTTTGAGAATGCAGCAGCCACCGTGACAATGGTTGTGCTTTGCGGTGGAGAAAGGGAGTCGGTGCCGCTCCGTCATCCTGCACGGCCTTGGTGGAGAGTGTTCGTGAAGATTATTGAACAAGGGCTGAATCTGCACTTACTTTGTTTATTCCGCTGTGGATCCTGCTACTGAATCCAGATCGATTTGAACTCTGGTCTTCCTCTTCCTCCCCCCTCCCCATTGAAACAGAAAAGTGTTCTGCATGTGATTAGGGAACCCTGGGGGGGGGAGCGCAGCAGGTGCCTCTTTCTTTATTTTCTTGAATGGTGGGGGGACGAGGATTGGAGACAGCAGAGGAGGGAGAAAAAAAAAACAAGAGGCAAATCTCTACTGAGAGAGGTTAGGGCTTCTGGAGTGTCTGCTGGGAAAAGTTAGGGCTTCCCCTTTAAGGAAACCAGGAACTGATGCCCTAGCCAATCAGGGCTTCTCTACCATGGAGTTCCGGAACAAATTCAAAACAGGCAGAGCTCTGCATGCTTTCTCATTCCGATTCTTCAAATATTGAGGGTTATGTCCACTCTAGGATATTGCAGGATAAAGGTAGGATCAATCATGCTTGTTGCAGAGGGAAAATTTAAATCGGACAAAATCAAAATGTAAATTGTATTCAGTGGAGATGGCAGGGACTGAATTGACCTGGGATTGGAATAAAAGCTCTGTGCAGATTCAGCCCAGGTTGCATTATCACTGTTCCAGATGTTCTCCAGTTTTGGTAGGGTAGCAATTTTCTGTAAAAAGATAGAGGGGCTTTTCAGAGGGTGTTTCCCCAGCTGCTGCTGGGAATTTCTGTTTCCTTTGGATTAGACACGTGACTGAGGCTGCCGGGGTGGGGGCAGGCGGGCTATGCCCTGGATGGGATGGTGGCATAACAGCACTGAGCCATCTGATTGAACTTTCTGCTCTTGGGGTGGCATCCTGCCCAGAAGTGAGCCCCCTCCCAGATAAAATGCAAGCTAATGTGCAGGTCTGCATGTTCACAGTTCCTTGCTTTTGGGCTCTTCTGGTTGTCTTGGGCCTCTGAGCATGGGATGCATGGTGTGCGTGTGTGTGTGGGTGTGTGTGCACACCGTTGATCTATCTCCCAAGTTCTGAATGTTCTTCTCTGCCCTCTTTCCGTTCCTATTAAAGGGCAACTCTCACCCTCATTGGCAAAGCCTGCGAGGAAGAAGGAGAGGAAACGCCTTCTCACATGGTCCGAAGACTTGTGGCAGATGTCACAACCCCTAGTGCTGATTGAAGGGGCCTGACAAAGGACTGGTGGGGCTACACCCCTTTGTGCACCACTGTGGCTATGGGCCAGCTTTTCTCTTAAGCACATCAAAAATACTTCAGATTAATTACCCCTTCTCTCACAAATGCATTGTTTCTTCTCTCCCCCTGCAGGAATTAATCATTGTCTTCCTTTCTCTCTCCCCCTTGGAATCAATTGCTGATTTCACCGCTTGCCCTGCCAATGCCAGAAATCCGCTGGCCTGCCCCACCCCCACTGATCCTTCTCTCCCTGACTATTGTATCATGCTCCCTTTCTCGTGCTCCCTTCTGTCGCCACTTTGGCAGGAATAAAGCTGCTATTCAAGGGAGGATTCACTGCCACAAGTGCAACACAATATGCAGTTTTTGCCACAAGAAAGATCTAAACTTGAGTATAAATTTGCCCTCAGACAGTGAGAAAGGTGTGTTTGATTTGGGGTGGGTGGCTTGGAACACTCTTTGAAGAGCTTTATTGACTGAGTATCCAGGGTCAGTTATTTCTGACTAGAGGTCATAGAAGAGGGGGAAAAAGAGAGAAGAAAATATTGACTGATTGTTTTGCACAGAACTTTATGCACTGCTCTTGTGGCTAGGCGGGTGTGTGCTACAGGATTGGTGTACCACGCTCCTTGGCTGCTGTGAAAAGGCACAAAACAAGTCCTAGCAACATGCCACTTCTGATTGGATGGGAAGTTTTTGTCAAACATGCTTGCCAGGCAAATATACCTTGTCCGGATTCCCTTGAAGAAATAAGAGAAGCCATGTTGGATCAGTCCGATGGCCCATCCAGTCCAACACTCCGTGGCACACATGGTGTCCAAAACCCAGGTGCCATTTGGAGATCCACCAATAAAGCCAGAACTCCATAAACCCTCCCACTGCTGCCCCCCAAGCCCTAAGAATACAGAGCATCACTGCCTCAGACAGAGGGTCCGATCATGGGCCTCTGCACCATGTGTCCATTCTTGAAGCTGTCTTTCCTTGTTGCTGCTACCACTTCTTGCTGCAGTGAATTCCATGTCTTAATGACTCTTTGGGTGAAAAGAAGTACTTCATTTTATCTGTTCTAAGCCTACTGCTCACTAATTTCTAAGCTCACCTTTGAGGTGGGTGAGGCTGAGAGAGCCCTGATATCACTGCTCGGTCAGAACAGCTTTATCAGTGCCATGGTGAGCCCTAGGTCACCCAGCTGGCTGCATGTGGGGGAGTGCCAGATTAGAAGTCTGCACTCCTAACCACTACAACAAACTGGCTCTCTAGAATTTACTAGAATTAAAGCCCATTGTAGCTGATACAACGGGCGCTAGCAGGGGAGGAGGGGGGAAATAGCAAAGAGAGAGGAAGGTAGAAAGGAAGAGCGTGATTAAGATAGAGAGAGCTTGGCATTGGGAAATGTAAGGGGAGGGGTTGTCCAGTCTGTAGGGGCATGAGGTTGAATATGTGTGTTGTGTGGGGGGTTGTGGTGGTGTGACAACAAATGAGGGCATGGGAGTGGAGAGATGGGTGTCAAGAACCTATGGTTTGGAATGTTAATTGATTGTGGGAGAGGACTGACCTTTGGGAATTGTGGCATAGTGGTGACAGATGAGCTTTCCAGAGCCATGTCCTCAGATATGTGAAGGGAAAATCAGACTGGAGACTCTTCTTAGGGGAAGATTACATGGCACCCAGTTCTTCCCAATATGCAGGGATGAGCGCATCTGTTTAATTTTTAGAGTGCAATGAACTAGCAGTAATGTGCCACACTGGTTAGCACTTGACGAGGGTGTGGAAGACCCAGGTTTGAATCCTTCCCCCCCCCCCATCCCGCCATGGCCAACCTTGGGCCAGTCTCATGTGCTCAGCCTTAACAGGTTGTTTCTTGTGAGATCAAAATGGAAGAGAGGAGAACAGTGTAAGCCCCTTTGGGTCCCCCTGGGGCAATAAAGGCCGGACAGAAATGAAGTCAATAAGTAATTATAATGACCCTCAGCTGATTCAGCACCTTGTCCTTAACCTGATCTCACAAGAGGAACACTATTCCAATCCAGAATTAAATCCCTCCAGCACTGGAGAAGGTTTTTCCTTTCCTCCTCCACTGATTTGTACAGCAATGTTTTCCTAATTAATGAAGAAAGCAAACTGTAAATGCCAAGGCTGAAATAAGCGGTAATGTCTGTTCCGTTCTGCCTGTTCCGTCTCCTTCCTTTCCCTGCTCACATTCCGTCATTCTGGCTGCTGTCTTACCCACCTTCTGGCTGGTTCTCTTGGCTGGCCCCTTTATATAGGTTTTCTTTTTAGCCCAGCCCGAAGCTTCCCTTAGCTGTTCGTTGTAGAGTTATACATGGGCATCCATTCCGTTCTTCGTTTTCTGACAGAGGAAATTGAAAGCACTTTTGAGACACCACTCCTTGATGAGAATTTGGTTGGGCCGGGTGAAGTTGCCTTGAGTTGCCAGTTGAAGTAGCCAGTTGCCAGAGGGCCCTGCCTGTTCTCGGGTGTTAAAAGAATCCGCTGCGGAGATGAATTGCAGGGGGCGAGGTACTTGCATGGCAGGCGAGGCCTGATTATCAAGGCAAAGCATGCAGGAAGGAGGATGAATTACTGTCTCTTGTTAACTCCAGAGCCACAGACTTCTGTTAGCGAAGTCAGACATGAGTTTTCAGTGACAGCGAGCTAGCGTGCTTACATAAAAAAGCCCATCTCTTGTAAAAGCTGGATTGTTTGAAAAAAACCACATTGGCAGGAATTGTTAAGGGCACAGAACTGCCCCCCTCCCTAATAAATATGTGCAGTTCTCATCAACTGTGGGGAAGTAGGTTGCTTGTCACATTGCAGTAACCTTACCGTTGGCCCTGCCAAACGTTTCTCTTTTTAAAAATCCGATTGTGGCTGTTTTATCCTTTAAGTGCTTTCCTCAAACTGGCTGCTGATTGCCATTATGCGCCTTGTCACGAGCCATGCTCTCTGGGAGGAGGAGAGAAACCGTGTGCCTCTTCTCAGGAATCTCAGCTCCTTGGCTGAGTGGTCTGTTCCTACATCAGTGGTTTAAATCAGGGGTAGTCAACCTGTGGTCCTCCAGATGTTCATGGACTACTTCCCATGAGCCCCTGCCAGTAAATGCTCGCAGGGGCTCATGGGGATTGTAGTCCATGGACATCTGGAGGACCACGGGTTGACTACCCCTGGTTTAAATAATCTATGTCCATGCAGCATCTGATTTTAGGCAATCAGGGACCAGCTGGTCATCTATCCCACCTTCCCTCCAGGGGTCTTACGCTGGCATAACAGATTCCCCATTTCCCTGTTTTATCTTCATGCCAATCCCGTGAAGTAGGTTAGGCTGAGAGGTTGAACTCTGTGAAGCGGGCAAAAGTGGGAATTTGAACCGAGGGCTCCAAAATCCTTGTCTAACCACCACATCCACTGGCTTTCAGAGTGTTCAACGCTCTTTACCTGTATGGAACCTCAGCTATCAAGCCTTCTATGAGATCACCAAAAAAACTGGTACCGTAATGTGTGGAATGGTGAATAGATGAGTATAAGATAACACCTGCTAGGTTGAACCACAGGTAAAGCCCAGCACTCTGGCCATAGGGATGGGCAGCGAGATTCTTAGGGTAGTAAGAATAATAGAATCATAGATTCAAAGAGTTGGAAGGGACCATAGAGGCCATCTTGTCCAACCCCCTTTTCAATGCAGGATCAACCTCAAGCATCCTTGATAAGTATCTCTCTACCTGCTGCTTGAAGACGGCCACTGAGGGGGAGCTCCCCACCTCCTTAGGCAGCCCATTCCACAACTGAACTGATCTGACTCTGATTTTTTCCCCCTGAAAGGTCACAGTTCCTTTGTTCCCAAGTTCTGCTATTCAGACAGCATAGTGCAACTGAATTTGGAGTCTTTATCTCGGCAATCGCTATTGAACGGTACTGTCCTCCATGCATATGCCTAATCCCCTTGTAAAGATGCATTATCGGTCTTCTGCTTTTCCATGTGTTACTTGGCTTGTGGCCACTTAACAAACCAGATATCAAACCTGTTGATGGCTCCAGTAGACAGTAACTTCATAGACAGTCTCAGCTTTGAAAAATGAATTTCCGTTTCAGACCCCTGGATTCATGATGTAGTTGTCAGTCAAGTGAGTTTGTGTTGGATGGTTGAATAGATTTGCCTTCACTGTAGGCCGAAATAATTATTGTGTTTTTCCCTTTGAGGAAGAGCTTTTCCGTGTGTTTTAAGAGTACCAGGGGAATAGCGGTATTTGTTTGGGATTGGTGGCTGTGCATTTTGATGAAGCGCATGCCTTGTGACGGGCAGCACTTTGCCAAGATTGAGAACATTTTTCACCCTATGATTCTCTACAGTGAGGAGGTTGTGTTGGTCTGTTCAGAATGAAAGGTCATCAGAGAAAACGTCTCTCTAAAACAAACAAACAAAAAACGGCCAAGGGTCTTGTGACACCCCGGAGGCTAATGCAGTTTTGTGTGTGTGTTTGTGGCATAAGCAGGGGCATAGTTGGCATGGCAGAGCATCTCCTGGGATTCACAGCCTAGCAGAACCCCTACTGCTAACTGCAGCTCCTTGGCTTCTCCACTTACACCGTGAATGGGAGATTATCTGGTTACACCATAGGGGGCAGTCTCTCATTTCGAATCCGGAGAGGTGCCCAAATCCATCTCTTCTGCACTTGTTGTAGCGTTGCTGGTACCACTGATGGGACAATGATGGTGTCTGAAAACACTGTCTTCTCATCATAATGGTCCAAGTAGACAATAATGCCCCATTTTAGTGTAATAGTGTCATAGAGAGCAATAGATTTGTGGTTTCCGGAGCAGAGGCCTCTCTTGAATGATGAGATCTCAGGACCAAGCTAGGCATGATGTTGTCTTCATGTCTGCCTGTTTCAATGCCTAGAATTCATTATGTTAAAATGCCATGAGGGTTGGGTACTGATTAAGCTTACAACATGGGGGGAATGAGGTGTTCTTGTCCTCCCCAAGTACCAAAATGCCTTTAGGGGGTGAGGGGGAATGGCTTTTTTGGCACTTGAAAAGGCCAGGGCAGGAAGCAAGAAGAACCCATTCACATGTGTTGCATTGGACACACAACGCTTAAATCCCCCTTTTAGGCTTTAAGATGGTGGTAGCATCTCTGTGGTGGCCATGAGGATGCTGGAGCATCTAGTTTAACCCTTAGGCATATATCTGATGCATCCTCATCCTCACTGGCTTAGATCGCCATTGCCCCTCATTCACTCCCAGGAGCCAAGCCAAGAGACGAGGGGATGTGACTCAATGGTAAGTGCCAACCCGGCACACACAAAGTCCTAAGGATATGATCCTGGCATCTCAAGTCAGGTAGCAGATGGCATTGACGACCTCCTCCCCAAACCCTGCAGAACTGCTGACCAATCAATGGTCTATGACAGTAGAAGCCAACTTCTTGTAGTGACCAAGCTGGACAGCCTCAATCGTCTTAAGATCTTGTTTGGTGAGCTTGTTTCCTCTCGTTCTCTCTTCCCCTCCTCAGTGCTAGGCTCCTTACAGACTGGAAAGTTCATCTCTTAACCAGAGGGCCAGTCTTATGGACCAGTGGTCCCCAACCTTTATGAGGCTGGGGACCAGCAGGGCGTTGGGCCACGCCCGCGGGGACCGCGGCTGCACGGGCCACGCCCACGTGGCGGGCCGCGGCCGTGGATCGGGCCGCGGCCGCGAGCCGCGCCCGCGGATCGGGCCGCGCCCGCGGGCGCGGCCCGGCCCTGATTCCCTCTCCCCACCCTCCCACAGTAAGAAGCTTCCCGGGCCGCAAGCTTGCGGCCTGGGAAGTTTTTTACTGCGGGGGGGGGGTGGGGAGAGGGAGCCGCGGCCCGGCGCCATGGCCTTTGCGGCACGGCGCCGGGCTGCGGCCCGCAGGTTGGGGACCACTGTTATGGACATCTGGAAACACCCCTAGGATGCTGGTTAGGAAACCAAGTCTGAGACGGCTGGCCCTGGGAGGTCCCCTTTCCCCTTTAGAGCCAGCTGTCGCCTTGCGCAGAGTGCCGCTTGCCAAGGGCTTGACATTTTCTGTAGGTGCCACACATAGGAAGCGAGGATAAAAGGCTTTAGTGGAAATATCACTCTCTTTGGAGTTCCAGAGAGCAAAAGCTGGGCACAGTAGCTGGTGAGATCAAAGGAAGCTGTCCTAATCTGAGGATTCCAAATGTGTCACCGTGTAAGGCTGTGGCAGCCAAACTGTATGGGTTCCAGTGGCGGCTCAAAGACTTGCAAAATGGATTCCGGCAGAAACGTTGGAAAGCCTTTGCTTCATTTCAGATAGGATTGTTTTTTTGGGGGGAGCACCACTGAATTTCGAGGGGTGCTGGTGAGAACATCACCTCACTAAGAAGACAGGGACTTTCCATGACCTCCAGTAGGAGGTTGTCGTTCAAAGGGTAAATCTAAGTGGACGACTGTCCTTGGAAGTGGTGAACAATGCCTTTGTAGAGCAGCCTCCATATGGAAATGCCTTGGATCGTATCGGACTTCTGGTCCTTCTATTTTAGTTTTTCTGTTCTGGAAGGCAGCAGTGCTACAGAGGTCCTTGCTAACGCCTCTTCCTTACAACCCTTTAATTTGGGGGTCCCCACCCTATTTAAGCCCTCAGGCACCTCTGGAATTGTGACGCAAGGTGGGCACACGCCGCCACAAAATGGCTGCTGCAGGAGGCGGGGCTCTGACTACAAAATATGAGGGAGTAACTCCTCAGTATTAATACTAACTCCTCAGGAGCTCTGTTCAACAGGATTCCTTTTAAAAGAAACATATTTAAACACAGACATATAGTTTACTCATCACGCTGTGAAAGTTCTTGTACTGGGGTAACTGCTACTGAATCAACATTTTAAAAAACTTATCTACACAGCCAATCAGAAGCCCTGTTGTGCCAAAGCTCCACTTGACCCCACCCACTTTCTCAAAGGGCTTGGCAGGAGCCAGGAAAGGTGCCATGGGTCCCCTGGGCGCTGTGACGGGAACCCCAGATTGAGTTAAATGTGTTGGGGCTCGAAAAGTAGGCTAAATTGAATAAAATTAAGTTCAAAGTAAAGTTCTGCATTTAGGTAGGAAAAACCTAATGCACCAATATAAGATGGGGGAGACTTGTCTTGGCAGTAGCATGTGCGAAAAGGATCTCGGAGTCTTAGTAAGACCACACATCGAACATGAGTCAGCATGAGTCAGCTCAGTGGCTAAAAAGGCAAATGGGATTTTGGGCTGTATCAAACGGAGTATCGTGTTCAGATCACGGGAGGTGATGGTACCACATTACTTTCATAGAATCATAGAATAGAATCTTAGAATCATAGAGTTGGAAGGGGCCATACAGGCCATCTAGTCCAACCCCCTGCTCAACGCAGGATTAGCCCTAAGCATCCTAAAGCATCCAAGAAAAGTGTGTATCCAACCTTTGCTTGAAGACTTCCAGTGAGGGGGAGCTCACCACCTCCTTAGGCAGCCTATTCCACTGCTGAACTACTCTGACTGTGAAAAACTTTTTCCTGATATCTAGCCTATATCGTTGTACTTGAAGTTTAAACCCATTACTGCGTGTCTTCTCCTCTGCAGCCAGCAGAAACAGCATCCTGCCCTCCTCCAAGTGACAACCTTTCAAATACTTAAAGAGGGCTATCATGTCCCCTCTCAACCTCCTTTTCTCCAGGCTGAACATTCCCAAGTCCCTCAACCTATCTTCATAGGGCTTGGTCCCTTGGCCCCAGATCATCTTCGTCGCTCTCCTCTGTACCCTTTCAATTTTATCGACGTCCTTCTTGAAGTGAGGCCTCCAGAACTGCACACAGTACTCCAGGTGTGGTCTGACCAGTGCCGTATACAATGGGACTATGATATCTTGTGATTTTGATGTGATGCCCCTGTTGATACAGCCCAAAATGGCATTAGCCTTTTTTACCGCTGCATCACACTGCCTGCTCATGTTTAGTTTACAATTCACAAGTACCCCAAGGTCTCGTTCACACACAGTGCTACCTAGAAGTGTATCCCCCATCCAGTAGGCATGCTTTTCATTTTTCTGACCCAGATGCAGAACTTTACACTTATCTTTATTAAATTGCATCTTGTTCTCATTTGCCCATTTTCCCATTGTGTTCAGATCTCGTTGAACTCTGTATCTTCTGGAGTATTTGCCAGTCCTCCCAATTTGGTGTCATCTGCAAACTTGATGAGTAGTCCCTCCACCCCCTCATCTAGATCATTAATAAATATGTTAAAAAGTACCGGGCCGAGCACCGAGCCCTGAGGTACCCCGCTACTCACCTCTCTCCAGTCTGATGAAACACCATTGACAACAACTCTTTGAGTGCGGTTCTCTAACCAATTCCCTATCCACCTAACTATCTGAAAATCCAGATTGCAGTCCTTCAACGTATCCATCAGAACATCATGGGGAACCTTGTCAAAAGCTTTACTAAAATCCAAGTAAATGACATCACCCGAATTTCCCCGATCCAGCAAACCTGTTACTTGGTCAAAAAAGGAAACTAGGTTGGTCTGGCAAGACCTGTTGGAGAGAAATCCATGCTGACTTCCTTGGATCACCAAATTGTCCTCCAGATGTTTGCAGATTGCTCCCTTTAATATCTGCTCCATTATCTTCCCCACAACAGAGGTCAGACTCACTGGTCTGTAGTTTCCCGGGTCATCCTTCCTCCCTTTTTTGAAGATCGGAATAACGTTTGCTCTTTTCCAGTCCTCCGGGACATCTCCAGTCCTTAAAGAGGTTCCGAAGATGATGGACAAGGGCTGTGCAGGTTCTCTCGAAAGTTCTTTGAATACTCTCAGGTGCATTTCATCCGGACCAGGGGACTTTGTTCTGGCAGGGGCTCTTGGGAATTGTAGTCCATGGAGGGCTGCAGTTTGACTACTCCCGGTCTAGATCAAGTGACCTTTCTGCATGCAGCATGTATCGAAAAGAACCAGCTCTTGCAGGAATTCCGGGGAAGCCCTAAGTGGGCACTGTTTTCATCTGGCAGTTCTGTTTCTGTCTCTTAGTTTTATCATGAATGTTCTGCCCCCTTTCATCAGCCTCTATTTTTATCCCTCGCTTATGGAAACATCCAAGTCTGTGGCCCCCAGCTGTGTCATCACAAGCTGCTCATTGACTCCTGTTTTCTAATTTCAGGATTCTGATTGTGAAAGGATTTCTCTCCCCTCTCATTTTTATCCTTTACAAAAGCTGACAGGAGGGAAAAGCCATTGAGAATATGGCAGGGTTTAAAGGTGTCAGACATCCCATCTCAGAGCCCAAATGAACACTTGGCAATCCGTAGCAGAATAAGGAGGTGGAATTTTGGAATCTGAGTTTACAGTCAGCATTGGTCATCTATGGCAGGGGTAGTCAACCTGTGGTCCTCCAGATGTCCATGGACTACATTTCCCATGAGCCCCTGCCAGCAAATGCGTGAGCTGAGAATCTTCTCCAAGTGAGCAATGCTTTACTTTGTTGCCCTCAGAATGTTGTCCTCCTATGGTTCAGTTCCTCTGCTTTTTTGGTACAGGCAGTGCTTCAAAAGACATCAGGAGACATTACCTCTGACCTCCCACACAAAACACCCATTGGTAAACAGCATATATTGAGTTTGGAAAGACCTAATATTCTTTGTTGGTGTAGTTAGGTGTGAAGTCGTGTCCGACCCATTGCGACCCCATGGACAATGATCCTACAGGCCTTCCTGTCCTTATTCCAATATTCTTTGGAACCCCTCATTTTTAATGGCAAACATTTTGGGATTCCCCTGCCCCAAGTAGCCATTTAGTTGTGGGGCCTGCCACCTGTTCTCACAATTCCAGAAATGCCATAGAAGAGCTTCCTTGTAAGGTTAGACTTTTTTTTGGGGGGGGGCAGAAACCTGCACTATTCTGCATCCTTACTTGGAAGTAAATGCTGCTGAACACAAAGGGGATTATTTCTGATTAGGATAGATGTGATTTCAAGATAGGCTCATGTTTCTTGGGAGCAAATGTCACTATATTCTAATGGGACTACTTCGGAATAAGCAGTCTGTCTCCTTTCTCCAGCCATACTCTCCAGGCTTTCCTGGTCATTGCTTCCAGATTCTGATACAAAATGACTTGTTGAACTTCAGGATCTCTTTCTTCTCTCCAGCTGGATCTTATCATTTTGTTTCTTGCTCCCTCACCTCCTCCACATTTTCAAGAGTCACCCACCTCCTTTTAAGAGCAAGAGCTCTGCGCCTCAGATGTCTGTTTTTGATGCACCAACCATGGTTCCAGTTAGGGTGTGGTGATGCCTTCTTGAAATAATACATAGTTGGCCAGCCAGTTGCTAGGTGTGCCGTCATCCCTGGTGGTGGTTAATCTTGTGCGGCTTATTCGCCACCGCCGCCTACCACACAGGGTTGCTGTGAAAATCAAATAAGTGAGAGGAGAATTATGTTTGATTTCCTTGGGGGTGGGGAGGGGACGATGCAAATGAATAAGAGGCAATGTACAGGGCTCTTCCACAGAGACTTGCTTCACCTCCTGGTGAATGTGTGTCCATCCAAGTTGGACAGCTGAAACCTCATTAGTTCTTAACTCATGTCCGATGTGCCATTGTCCTCTTTTGGGAAATATTTAGATGGTGGAGAGGGCTCTGGTAATTAGCTCTTTACAGGTGGCACTACAGAACAAACCAGGACACCCATGGCATTCAATTCCACCTTCACTGCAGTTCAGGGACAGTATTCGGAATGGTAGCAAGGGGGCACTTGTAGGTTTCATCAGGTTGAAGACAGAAATGCATGACAAATTCTGCACCAGCTTCCATCTGGTTGGCAGAGATTACCTTGTTTAGTGTCTAAGATCTGATGAGGGTGGACTAGCCTCGGATGCCTAGTTACGGCCGAGAAAATGTGTTCTAAATGAAAGCAAGTTCATTTCATACGGCTGTTTGTCACAGAATCATAGAATCGTAGAATTGGAAGATACCTCCAGGGTCACCTAGTCCAATCCCCTGCATCAGGCAGGAACTCACAACTACCTGCCCACCCACAGTGACCCCAATTTCATACCCAAGTGATCCCCCTACCAGAAATCTCCAGAATCCAGCCTGCCCTGGAGGAAATTCACCCACCATCCCACAGTGGTGATATGCAATTTCCCTAGGTTTGTGAGGAAGGGCCACGAGAGACAAACAGGGGCACACATACTTCCGTATACAGGTCAGAAGCTGTTTGTGGCTTGGTAGGCTTTGCTACCCTTCAAAGCCACCCTTCGAAGACAGTCTAGGCTATTCCTGTAGTCCTGTGCAGAACCCCATTCTCCCTGGCAGTAACTTGGCTGTGGGTTGCTGATCAGTAGTTCTGGGGACCAGATTCCTTGGTCTTGAGCCCTGATACTTTGGTCTCTAAGTGGAGCACTGAGAAAAAGGGCCATGCTGGTGTGCAGCTGTTCATGCACAGCAGTCTCACACAGGACTGTCAATGCATTATACATCCCTTCACATCGTTTCTCCATCTGCAGCTTCTATGATACAGTGAACTTTGGCTGCCCATTGCCTCCAGCCTCTTTCCCTCCAGGGTATGTAAATGTTGGTCTACATTATGTGCATCCATTTGGGCCTTAATGCTCCTGGCCAGATGCCATGGCCCAGAAATGCATTCTGTCTCTGCCCTCTTAATTTGATTTCTAGGATGAGTAGCAGGTACTGTCTAGCATGGGTGATTGGAAGAAGGAAAGGAATTCTGCTTACTGGTCATCTATGACCATTGTGGCCATAGCAGGGCATCCTTTCATAGCTCTCACCTGGGCTGGCTGACCCACCTGTGAGGGGGCATTCCTGTCACCTGAATTAACACAACACGTTAGCCACTAAGTTACAAGGCTGCTTGATGACTGAAAGCTCCCTTGAAACATTCGATCCTTGCAGGGCATAGCCCACCATCTCTAAGGCTGATATTGAGGTTTGTTTGCTTGTTTGAGATTCAAAGGGAAACAAGTCCCACAGGGCTGAGATCTCAAGTGGAAGCATGGCCCCACCAGACATGGGTCAGGCAGGAAAAAGCCCTGATTCTGGACAAGTATAGGAACTTCTAACAGGTTCCATCTTGGGCATGCAACTCTCTCCTGGAGGCATTCTGAGAGAGGAAGTCTTGCAAATACAACAGTCCCAGACTGTTAAGGGTTTTGAAGCTCAGCACCCAAACCTTGAACCAGATCTGGTGCTGCACTGGCAACCAATGCAGCCGACTGGGTGTTTGCGGTCTCGCTGACGATGCAAGCTCTGGTTAGTTGAGTTCTGCAGTGTTTTTTTAAATTGGGGTATGCAAATCTGGCTTCCCTCACATTCCTTTTAATAGTTCTGTGCAAGGCAGTCAAGTTTCATCCTGTTTTCAATTCTATGCTGTTCAATTCCATGTGTTTCTTTTTGACATAATTGATTGGAAAGGAGGGAGGGAGCTGAATTTCAACAGTAGTATTTAGAATCATAAGGAAGGTCGAATATCAAAGAATTGAGGCTTTTGAACTCTGGTGCTGGAGAAGACTCTTGCAAGTCCCTTGGACTGCAAAGCAAACAAACCGGTCAGTCCTAGAGGAGATCAGCCCTGACTGCTCCTTAGAAGGCCAGATCCTGAAGATGAAACTCAAATACTTTGGCCACCTCATGAGAAGGAAGGACTCCCTGGAGAAGAGCCTAATGCTGGGAGCGGTTGAGGGCAAAAGAAGAAGGGGACGACAGAGAATGAGGTGGCTGGATGGAGTCACTGAAGCAGTCGGTGCAAACTTAAATGGACTCCGGGGAATGGTAGAGGACAGGAAGGCCTGAAGGATCATTGTCCATGGGGTTGCGATGGGTCAAACACGACTTCACAACTTGTGAGTTGGAAGGGACCACAAGGATCATCTAGTCCAATCTCCCACACAACTCACAATTACTTGCCCACCCGCAGTGACCCCAATTTCATGTTCCAGTGATCCCAACCACCACAAAAAATCTTCAGAATCCATCCTGGCCTGGGGAAAATCCCCCTACTATTCCACAGTGGCAATCAGCAGTTTCCCTGGGTATGCAAGGAAGGCCTCAAGAGACAAACACTGGCACGTCCCTTCCTGCCCACCCACTCACCATCTGCCTAAGTTTATAAAATCAGCATTTCTGTCAGATGAATATCTAGCCTCTATTTAAAAACTTCCAGAGAAGGAGAACCCACCAACTCCCGAGGAAGCCTGTTCCACTGAGAAACCGCTCTGTCAGGAATGTCTTCTGACTGTTTAGCCGAAAATTCTTTTGAATAAATTTCAACCTATTGGGTCTGGTCCAACCCTCTGGGTCAACAGGAAAAAATTCTGTTCCATGTTCTATATGACAGACCTTCAAGTATTTGAAGATGGTTAACATATCAGCATTTAGTCAGCTTACCAGTCTAAACAGACGAAGATCCCTCAACCTTTCTTCACACGACTTGGTCTCCAAACCCCTCACCAACTTTATAGCTCTTCTCTGGACAGACTCCAGTTTGTCTATATCAGGGGTAGTCAAACTGCGGCCCTCCAGATGTCCATGGACTACAATTCCCAGGAGCCCCTGCCAGCGAATGCTGGCAGGGGCTTCTGGGAATTGTAGTCCATGGACATCTGGAGGGCCGCAGTTTGACTACCCCTGGTCTATATCTTTCTTCAGTTGTGGTGCCCAAAACTGAACACAGTAGTCCAAGTGAGGTCTTACCAGAGTGGAGTAAAGCAGTAACATCACCTTGCCTGCTCTGGGCACCATACTTCTTTTAATACAGCCCAGAATCCCATTTGCCTTTTTAGCCTCTGAGTCACACTGCTGACTCATGTCCAATATTCAAATCTGTGAGATGTTAATCATAGAATCATAGAAACAGAGTTGGAAGGGGCCACACAGGTGACCTAGTCCAACCCCCTGCTCAACTCAGGTTCATCCCTAAGCATCCTAAAGCATGCCCCCCCCCCGGTTTGCACCTGGTAATATGCCTCATGCAAGTCCAGTTTGGTCAATAGGCGCCCCAGTAGATCCTTCATTAAAGGGAGGGGTTATATTTTAGGGGTGGACCCAGTGTTCAGCCCCAGATAATCCATGCCCAACCTCTTGTTTCTCGCCTTTTTTTGAGCATGGGGGAAAGGATGGCCCATTTGGTCCCAACTGTGGAGAAATCATAAAAGAAATATGAACTTTCAAATCAGATCAGGGCTGGCATGAAATTTGGCAGCATCCCTAGGTCAGATAAGGATTTTGCAGACCATGGACAGCTCCTCAAGGGAGCTAGTTCCATCTTGTTTGTACTTTTCCTGACCCCTGGCATGTATTTAATCGGAACTTCTGTTGGCCCTGGTTGGCCTTAAGGGGTTTTCCCTTTCCCCATCTAAAGGAATCATGTTTTTTTAAAAAAATAGAAACTTCCTCTTTAGGAAGTAAACAAGTAGGGGAACCATTTGTTCCTTTCCAGAGTTTTGTACAGCATGTGATGTGTGCAGCATTTGCTCTAACATTCTGTTAATTTACAACCTCTCTTCCCCCCCAGTGTTTTTGACGTATGCACGCACATTGCTAAAACGCTACCAGAAAAGCAATCTTGGTGTGATTTTATATGCAGCTGGCAGCTCTCCACACAAACAGACATACAAAAGCATCTTTATTCAGCTGTAGACACAATCCTGTCCATTTTTCTTCTTTTGGGGCGGGCGACCACTGTGCATGTCTGTATTAATAAAAGCCAGGGACGCAACAAACATATGCAGGAGCTGCACAGGGTCCGGTCCAGGGATTTCAAGAAATGCTCATCCTTAAACTTGCATGGAGGAGGAGTTGCCTATAGGTAAAGGTATCCCCGGTGCAAGCACCGGGTCATGTCTGACCCTTGGGTGACGCCCTCCAGCGTTTTCATGGCAGACTCAATACGGGGTGGTTTGTCAGTGCTTTCCCCAGTCTTTACCGTTTACCCCCCAGCAAGCTGGGTACTCATTTTACCGACCTCGGAAGGATGGAAGGCTGAGTCAACCTTGAGCCGGCTGCTGGGATCGAACTCCCAGCCTCATGGGCATAGTTTTCAGACTGCATGTCTGCTGCCTTACCACTCTGTGCCACAAGAGGCTCGTTTGCCTATAGCTAAAGCAAATCCCCAAATGTAAATGGAATGGGACTTGAGAAAACTGCTCATCACCAGGTGCTTGAACATAATGAACAAGGGCAGCCCTAAAAAAAAACCCTCATGATTTAAAGTTGTACCATTTAGAATGCAGGCCAGCATTTGGGCCTTGCCTCTGATATGCTAAGCAGTGGCCCCATTCGGCTGGCATATTTATTTCCAATCGTTACTGCACATGAGTGATGCTCAATTTTAGAGCTTTGCCTTATTCCGCTGGAACAGCAGTGCAGGCGGAAAACACCATATTTTAGCAGCTGTTCTTCATAAAGCGGGGGGGGGGGGGAGAGAATAATTTAATACTTAATAATAGCATTTATATAGCACTTGAGAGTGTTCAAAGCACTTCCCCTATATTATGTCAGTTGCCCTTATCCTGGCTATAGAAAGTTGGGTGGGAAGATTCACCCCCATAGCAAAGACAACAGGGGTGAGGGTGCATGAGTGGACCTTCCCCGTTCTTACCTGTTGAGTCCGCAGCAGAGGATTTCTCCTCCATAGGGTTTCCCCCCCTCCTAGTGGCTGCTCTGTTAGCAGGATCTCATCAGATCTTGGGAAAGCACCCAAGAAGCCCAGAGTTGCTTTGCAGTGGCAAAACATCTTTGTTCTTTTCTGACCTTGAGAATCTCATGGGCAGTTGCCATACATTTTCACCAGTGACTGTCAGAATCCAGTTGTTTCTGCCATTATTTTGTGAGGTTTGTGTTGTTAGGCATGTAGAATTTAGCCTTGTGGAAATTAGGGCAGCCTGTCTCTTTTGCCTTGTTTATAGCCCCTGCTGTTTCCTCCCTGCATTCTACAGCTCCCCCGTTCCCCTGCCCCCATGTCTTGGAGCTGAGTCCCTTATCTGAGTGCTTTGACTATGTGATGGTTTCCTGCTTTTTTGGACTCCCATGGGGTTGGGAGGGGGGCAGAGGGGAATATGTGAAGACCTGTATCTTGGGCCCCAGTTTTGCCAATGTTTGAATGGGTGTACTTTCCTGCTCAATAAACAAAATCCTTGCTTTAAAGTAAAGAGTTTGCTTTTCTGGGTGATTGAAGATCCTCACAGTGACTACCCCAGTTCTCTTGCATTTTTCATTTTTATTGACCTATCTGTACACTCATGGGTAGATCTTGGGGGGCAGCAGAGTGGGGGAATTGTTGTTCTCCTGCATCTTTCTGCAGAAACTGGCTGTAACTAGAGATCCTCAGTCACCCACTGGTTTGGCTCATGTCCTGCTTCTCCCATCATGAGCAGGAAGCCAATTATTCAGTGGCCTGTTGAAGTTGCTGATGAATGGCTCAAGCAAGAGCTGATTCAAATACATGCATGAAGCTGCCTGATGCTGAATCTGACCTTTAAGGCCATCAAGATTGGTATTACCAACTCATATTGGGAATGACTCTCCGGGGTCTTTTCCATCACCTCATACCTGATCTTTTTAACTGGAGATGCCAGAGGCTGTACCTGGGACCTTCGGCATGCAAATCAAAGGTTCCACCACTGATTCACAATCCCTCCCTTGGAGGACAACCTGTTTCAAAGTTTGATTTTATCAAATATACCGAACCAGCTGACTGGACAGTTACGTTGTGGATTGTAAACTAAACATGAGCAGGCAGTGTGATGCAGCGGTAAAAAAGGCGAATGCCATTTTGGGCTGTATCAACAGGGGCATCACATCAAAATCACAAGATGTCATAGTCCCATTGTATACGGCACTGGTCAGACCACACCTGGAGTACTGTGTGCAGTTCTGGAGGCCTCACTTCAAGAAGGACATAGATAAAATTGAAAGGGTACAGAGGAGAGCGACGAAGATGATCTGGGGCCAAGGGACCAAGCCCTATGAAGATAGGTTGAGGGACTTGGGAATGTTCAGCCTGGAGAAAAGGAAGTTGGGAGGGGACATGATAGCCCTCTTTAAGTATTTGAAAGGTGGAGGAGGGCAGGATGCTGTTTCCGTTGGCTGCAGAGGAAAGGACACGCAGTAATGGGTTTAAACTTCAAGTACAATGATATAGGCTAGATATCAGGAAAAAATTTTTCACAGTCAGAGTAGTTCAGCAGTGGAATAGGCTGCCTAAGGAGGTGGTGAGCTCCCCCTCACTGGCAGTCTTCAAGCAAAGGTTGGATACACACTTTTCTTGGATGCTTTAGGATGCTTAGGGCTGATCCTGCGTTGAGCAGGGGGTTGGACTAGATGGCCTGTATGACCCCTTCCAACTCTATGATTCTATGATGGCTCCACTTGGGGCATTTATTTTCCCTTCCATGTTTTCTTTTGGAATTTGATGCAAAATGGAATGCATTCTGAAAGTTCACATTTGAGGATTGCCTAGTAGTATTTGTGGAGTCCTAGCAAGGAAGGTTCAGGTATTTTTGTAAATACAGAAGTGCAAAAATTGAATACTATCAATCCTCTACATCAGGGGCTCATGGGAATTGTGGTCCATGAACATCTGGAGGACCACAGGTTGACTATCCCTGCTCTACATAACCAACTGTAGACTGATTATCCATGGGTGGGAGGCTGTATACTAGAGTGACTTCAGAGAGTGATTAGTATGCCTTGGGAAACAGACCAGTGTAATTTAAGGATCCCATGAGCCTCTGGGCTCCTGGCTCCCTTTTAAGTGCTATATAAGTGCTCCAGCAGGTCCTTTGGTTAAGGCTCTCTTACAAGAGAGGATGTCCCAATGCAGCAATGCTTCTTGCCAGTCTTCTATAAATAATGTTGATTGGAAAATGCACAAGAAGCTTTCTTATTCCGAATCAAGTCATTGATCTGTCAAGGTCAGTGTTGTCTACTCAGACCAGCAGTGGCTCTCCTGGATCTCAGGTTTGTTGACATCACATAGTACCTAATCTTTTAACTGAAGATGCTGGGGATTGAATCTGGGACCTTTTTCATGCCATACAAATGGTCTGTCACTGCATGCAAGCACATCCTCCCCCCCCCCCCTCCGTGTGATTGCTAGCTTAACTACATGCTGCAAATGTATGAAGGAAATATCTGTATGTATGTTCCCTCTGCATGACCAGGGATGCTGCTTTCCAGATGTTATTGATCACAGGGTGGGAATGTTTACACAGAACCTTTCCCCACATGTAGGTGCTGTGCTCACAAGCTTGCAGCAATCCCATAGAGACAGGGCCTGGGCCACTCTGCTTATGTTTGCTTTCCCTTTCTCAAAGTTCAGATAAGATGTACAGAGATTGTCTGTGAGTTACTTGTCAACATTCACTCTTCCTTGCATACAATGGTAAAATACGTCCTCCAGCTAAGGAAAAATCATGTGGGTCTATTCCATGACTGCTGTGATGGACTGCAATTTTTAAAAGCTTAGAAGTGCTGTACATGCAGCTGAAGGACTGTGAAGTGTTTATTCTTCATTGAAACAGAGAGCCTTGAGTGACAGGAGGCTCCGAGCAATCTGATCGGTTAGCATCAGCTGAGCAGAGAGAGGCTTTAGAGCATGAATGCTGAGGATAATTCATTCATAATTCAGCCCTGATTGAAAGCAGTTTAACACCAAAAGGAGAACTGGGGAAAGCTGTGTAGGATGAGGGGGTAGTTAGGCAGAGACTCCCATTTGGGCCAAAGGAAAGGGAATAGATCTTCTAGAGTAAGAAGAAAATCCCTTCACAGTTTAAATAGGGTGATAGCTCTGAATACATAGATCTCTGGTCTTATATGGTTAGAGACCTTACATCAGTTAAAAACTAAAGATGAGTACTGGTGTTTCAAGAGAAGGGTGTTGGAAAGAGTACACCAGCATTCTAGTAACCAAAAGAGTCAGAGATTACACAAAGGAAGTATACTGAAGTGTTTCTGGGGAAAACACTGGAACAAAAGCCTCTCCATATAAAGATCTAAGTCATTGTGAATAGCTTAAGAAACTCTTAACCTGAAATATAAGAATTAAAGTTTGTCTCTTTACTGTGCTTGCTATACCTCACTAATAGCAAGATCTAAAAACTTACCATGCAGAATGATGCTGAGGAATTTGTGGATCTGTACATGCCTCAAAATACTCTGCTAGTGACTGGATAATTGGTGCTTCCATCCAAGTAAATATTTCAGAGCGTGCTAAGGTCACAAGCAGAATCATATGCTGTTTGTGGAGCAAACTGTAAGTTGAAGAACAGACTCTATCTTGCACCTGGCAAATAATGACAGTATTGTTTCCAAGGACTTCTAAAGAAAAAGGCAGCATTTCTTGTATAATAAGCCTATTTGAAGAATTTTAAATTAGAAGTGCTGATTTTTACCTCAGAGTTAGCTACATTGAGTTACCTCAGAAATTTTACCTTGATTTCACCAGACCTTTCCCCCTGTTGAATAAAATCTGTTTTCAGTTTGCAATATAAAAACTTCTTTAATATCATTTAAGTTGTAAAAGTTTAAAGGGGGCTCTTGTTCCTTCCTTCAGGCTCCTGGACTGAGCAAACAGCCAAAATATTAACCTGTGACAGAGTGGGACAGCCAGGATGCTTCAGGGAAGCAGAGGACAGATAACTAGGGTGGCTCAGTCACAGAAGGGCAAGAAAAGCAAGGGGAAACCTTGCCTCTGAGGGAGGGAAGTGGAGGGGGCCCTCATAACTACAGATACGGGCTTTCTGGACCGTGGCATTAAAGCCTGGCAGAAATGTAGCAGGCTTCTATGCTTCTCAAGTTCCAGTAGGAGCATCAGGAAGAAAACAAATACTAGAAAGCAATGGTGTCCAGTGAAGGTGATAAGCAGTAGATTCAGGACAGACAGAAGGAAATACTTGTTTACAAAATGAGTGATGAAATGTGGATATTGCTGCTATAGAAATGTATATTTCTGTAGCTGGCTTTAAAATAGATTAGAGAGAGATTCATGGAGGATAGTTCTGTGAGCATCTACTAGCCATGGTTACCCAAAAGATCCTCTCAATTCAGAGGCAGTAAACCTCTCGATACCAGGGCCAGGAGGCAACATCAGGACTCTGACCAGGTGTGGGTTTTTTTTGGCCCTCTGGAATAACTAGTTGGCCCCTGTGGGAGATGGGTTGCTGGACTACATGAGTCAGTGGTCCTATCCAGCAAATCTCTTGTTTGTTGAGTTCTGGTTACAAGGATACAAATCAAGAGTAGTCATGTTAACAGTCTTGTGTCTTGGGACTGGGGTGGGGTAGAGTTTAGGAAGTAAGCACCACACTTTCAAATGGCAACATTGCTTAAGCAATAAGACATGGCAGGTTGTTGTCTGATGGGACATTAATCCCCCTTCTTGTGCAGAGCTAGCAGGAATTTAATATGCTGTAACTTCCACACTATTGTGTTTTATTAGAAGTATAAAATTTTATTATGAAATTGTAGGATTCCACCCCCTGCCTCTCCTCCACCCCCACCCCCGGTATGATCACACACACAAAGCTAAATGCATTCTCAATTTGGAGTTATGCTGTGCAAAAGGAGTCAGTTGGGACTGCTTAAGATCCCATCAGTACCACCTCCAATTTAGAAACTCTGCCACTGGAGGTATAAAACGGCAGGCATGTTATAATTCTCGATCTGCTGGTGGTTGAGCCTGCAAACTGGATTAGTTAGCAGTCTATGTTGGGCAAGACATGGCAACATGAAGGTGCCATCTAAGAGGGAGCAGGTTGAAGATGTGAAATAGGGTTTGTTGTTGTTGTTGTTGTTGTTGTTTTTAAGTGGGGGAAAGTTAACATGCAAGGGAAGCATGAATCCTTCAGCACCATGGCCAGGTCACCAAGTGAGTGTGTTTGAAGGTGCATCATGAAGATGGCTTCTAGGAGGACATACCCATGTTGATTTCTTATGTGTTTGTTGTCACCATGGTAATTAGGGGTATTATGTATTAGGGGTTTTATGGAGCTTTATATGCTGTTACCCGCCACGAGCCTTTAGGGGAGTGGCAGGCTATAAATCATCATCATCATCATCTCCAAAGAGGTGTTTTGCTTTCATGAGTAGGTATGCATGATATGTATTATTTTAAAGACCAGATTTGGGGCTTTTAAAAATAATCCATACCATGCATATCTACTCATGTTCTTCTTCAAAGAAAAAAAAAGAGGATTGTGATACGTGAAAAGGGAGAAGGGGAACTGGAGGCATTTCTTTGAGCTTGCAAAATTGCTGGGTTTGTGTAATGTCAGGGTGATGCACACCACAACGAAATCAGTTATCATTAAACTTTAGGATCGTTTTTTTGTCAAGGAGAGAGAATCTCCTGTCACGATTGCGGTGACGTGGCCCACTATTGGGAGGGAAGACATCTGGAGACATTAATTAGAAATGGCATTTGTGCTTCCGAAAGGCACCGACATTATCTGTAAGAAAACAGGAAGTGGTGCGTTAACATGAAGAAATGCAAAGAGGGGTGGGTTGTCTCAATTTCTTTCCTTGAATTATTGCAGGAATATGTGCCTGTGCAGAGCATCCTAACCCCTACACAGAGAGTGGGGTACCATTGCCAGCCTACCTTTACACAGCCACTTCCCACACACCTGCTTCCCTTTTCTCCCTCGAGGCAATTCTCCTTTCCTTGTTCCAGCAGATCATCCTGCTGCAACACGTGTAGTTCTTGACATGCAACCAATGCATTTCCATTGGACTGTCTGTGGTAAGACTGACGTTGTCCAGCCTGGGCTATCACACTAAGGGAGAATAAAGGTAGTGGATAGGAAACAAGGTCCCCGAGGAGCATAAGGTGATGTGATTGAGCCGAAAATATAATTGAGTATCAGCACTGGCTTTTTGAGCCTAAAGGCTAGAAACTTGAAGCGGACATGAATGGTTAATTATGAATAAAATGAATCCTCCAAAAGAGACCATAAGGGGGAAAGAGATTTGTGTGAGTCTGGGCAACCAGTATATTCCAGCTGCTTGCTGTTCAAGTATTTAATGCCAAAGTGACATCCCAATTACTTTATGGCTGTCCCATCTGGATAAGTTATACATAGAAGATTCAGTCCAACTTTTTATATAAGATTTTGGGTCTGCCATATGCTGTTCTATGAAATGGGTCAAACCCGCCTAACAACTACAGCTTGGATTATGGTCTTCAGATTTTGGTTACAGATGGAAGTCTGACTCTTATATGCTGAAGGAATCTGAAACCTCTAGCTGGATCCAAACAGTGGAGGGCAAATTTAAAGAACTACAACTCGATTATGACCTCTTACTGTTTCAACCAGAGAGGGAGGAAATCTCTTGTATTTTTTTAAAGAAGCAGAAAGCAAGGTGAACTAGGACCTGCAGATTAGGCACCTTAAAGCATTAGTGGTCAGAGACCAGGTTCCAGACTTCCAAATTTAGCTGCCACTTTCTCCTATGCGCACGCACACATATTGCGCCACCTCAATGGCATTGGATCAGCTGTGATGCTGAAATGTTCCCAATTATTTTGCTTGGATGAGTTTAGTGATCCTGATGATATTAATTATCCTTAAAGGTCAGCAGCCCTCACATGCGTCCCCTTCTGTTCTCTGGTGTAATCACTTAATTAATTGGAAATCATTTAGTGGTGCCTGCCAGGTGATCTCTGCCTAGCCATGGGTATCTTTCATGCCATGTCCTTTCCATCTAGGGATGTTGCAGAGATGGTCCCACCCCAAGGTCTAAGGCTGGAGTAGCATAGAATCAGGGAACCTTAGAGTTGGAAGGGGCCATCCAGGCCATCTAGTCCAACCCCCTGCTCAATGTGGGATCAGCCTCAAGCCTCTAGGATAAGTCTCTGTCCAGCTGCGTACAGTGAAGAAAAGATAGAAGCTTCATCTGGCCTAGGATATTTATTTGGGACTTTCCTCTCTCTCTCTCTTTTTTTGGCAGTTTTGAACCTAGTGAACTGTAGAATCCACCTGTTCTGGTGCCCTTACCTACGGTGGCTGGGGATGTTGAGTGAACCTTGGATGTTGTGGTGCTGGAGGGTGCAGATCATTTCTTTCCAGTAAGGGGAAGTGGGAGCTAAACTTGCGGCTGTCCTTGTGGGCAGCAGCTGAGCATTTGGAAATTGCACATAATGACGGGTGATAACTCATAGTGCTCAAGAGCAGCAGTTTCTAATTTGGCGAGCCAGGTTTGATTCCCCGCTCCTCCCCATGTAGCTGGCTGGGTGGCCTTGGGCTTGTTACAGCCCTGATAGTTCTGTGTTCACAGAGCAGTAATATCAGGGCTCTCTCAGCCTTACCCACCTCACAGGGTGCCTGTTGTGGGGAGAGGAAGGGAAGGAGAATGTAAGCTGCTTTGAGACTCCTCCGGGTAGAGAAAAGCGGCATATAAGAACCAACTCTTCTTCTTCTGCTTCTGCTTCCGCTTCTCCTTGCTTGTCACCCTGGTCATTCCTTTGCTGCACCTTCCGGTTAGAATGCAGAGGAAAGCTCCTTGGAACAGGTCTCTTTCCCCCAATACTACGTGGTAAAACCTGGTGGTGTAACTGGGACTCTTGCCCATCGCCCCTGTTCTCTCCATGAAACGTGGCTTTGGGGAGAAGGGAAGGCCACTCCTCGGAACACTTTATTTATTGTGTTCCTCTATGCTGAGAAGACCAAAGGGGCTCTGAAAGGAAAAGGGAAAGAGGAGGGCAAAGAGGCAGAACTGAAGTTTCCTTCTGATGCAGAGGCTGCCAACATTTTGGGGGGGAGTTGTTCTGTGAGTCAGTGCAGCAAACTCAGAATGGCAGGCCAGGATGGAAGACACCTGAATCCATCCACTCCCTTTCAGGAGGGTAGTGGGGATAAATGCAAGGGGTGAGGCCCTGGATGTCAATCAAAGAGAAATGGACATTTCCTACAAAAATGTACAAGTGGCAGCTAGCTTATGAGAGTGAGACTTATGTAGTATCTATCAGATGGTCCCTAGTTCTTTGGCATCTTGATATGAATTGCATTTGCTTGTCCCCTGAACAAGAAGAGAAGAGCAGGTCCTTTGTGGCCCAAATTTTACTGCCCTAAGGAATTCAAAACAGCTTACAAACACCTTTCCCTTTCTCCCCCTGGGAGGATGATGAGGCTGAGAGAGCTCTGAGAGAACGGGGACTGGCCACATGTGCTGAAGGCGCGGGGAATCCAACTCACTTGTCCAGATTAGAGGCTGCCACACTTAACCACCACACCAGAGAAAGACTGCCAGGGAACAACAGATGGGAGCTATACCCCATGACCTGGCTCTGGGCCTGTCCATCACCCACACAGGCATGCCACAAACTCCTCTTTTTGTCCTGATTTCTTCATTGGGGGGGGGGAGGTGAGCCAAAACTGCAGGGAGGGTGGCTTTTTGGTGACGTCGTTCACCCCCGCAGGAATTTTTGTTTAAGGACGAATGTGCTTGCTTCCCTTGAAATGGCAGCTGCACTGCGTGATCACTCCTCCTCTCTTGGCAAGCCCCTTCACCATCTGAAGGGGAGAGGTGGTGGTTCTGCAGCAGAAGAGACACCCCCCCCCCGAAACGGCACTGCTGCTCTTTCAGGAAAAGGCCCCCTCCCTCTGAAATGCCATCTTTTAGCAGTGGAAAGTTACCAACCCCCTCAAAAATCCAGCACAGCCCTTTTGAGTCGTGTCTAACATTTGGACTGAAACAACTAGCAACAGCTGTTATAAGATATTTTGATTTTTCAATGCGCAAATAATACATATCTAATAATAATAATAGCAATAATAGCAATAATAGTCACGACAATATGCTGTCAAATTGGAAGGTTTTTAAAGCAAGCTTCCCTCTACACAGGAAATCTGGACTTCCTTGGGGGCCTCTCATCCAAATCCTAACCGGGACTGACCTTGCTTAGCTTCAGAGGAAGTCCAGGCTACTCAGGCAGCTATACCCTATGTACCTCCATCTTACCACATGCCACAATGAGAGCGCCTCATTCTCCTCATTTTCTGGGCTTTACCTTTGCCTTGAATGGGGACACTCTGAAAATTGTCCTTTCCGGAGTCCCCCTTCCCCTGAGTGACCTGGTCTTGTTTCTCAAACTAACCAAAGCATTATGAACCCTCCATGGCTTCATTCCTTCTTTAATTGCAGTGTGACCTGACCTGGACAGCCCACACTAACCTGATCTAATCAGATCTTGGAGGCTAAACAGGGTTGGTCCTGGCCGGAACATGGGCGGGAAGGCCAGGGTGGCTGTGCAGAAGTTGATAATGGCAATCCAGTCTCTTTGGTGTAGTGGTTAGGAGTGTGGACTTCTAATTTGGTGAGCTGGGTTCGATTCTGCACTCCCCCACATGCAGCCAGCTGGATGACCTTGGGCTTGCCACGGCACTGATAAAGCTGCTCTGACCGAGCAGGAATATCAGGGCTCTCTCAGCCTCACCTACCTCACAGGTTGTCTGTGGTGGGGAGAGGAAAGGGAAGGCAACTGTAAACTGCTTTGAGACTCCTTTGGGTAGGGAAAAGCAGCATGTAAGAACCAACTCTTCTTCTTCAGTAATATCAGGGCTCTCTCAGCCACCCCTCCCTCACAGGGTGTCTGTTGTGGGGAGAGGAAAGGGAAGGTGACTATAAGATCCAAATCTTCTTCTTCTTCTTCCCTTGCCATGGAAACACCATGAGGAATTGCCACAACTTGACAGCACTTTCTGCGACCACTGGTTGTCTCCAGATCCTTTTTCTATGGTCTTTTATAAATACACATGAGTGCATGGGCGCATTGGAAAGGACCGTACCAAAAGAATCTGGTTGTATCCCCCAGCCAGTTGGCTTTTATGTGATGGTGTATTGCAGTGTTTTCTTAATGTACATATTCTTATCAAGTTATGTTGAGAAGGTTAAGTATAGAAATCAAGAAAAGGGACTAAATGCCATTAAACTTGGCATGAACAACTCCAGAATTCATTTGAGAACTTCTTGTAGTAAGATGTGAGTTAAGGAGGGAGTGTAGGGCAGTGCTTGGGCCTGCTTGAAAACTTTTTGTATGTCATGGGCAAAGATGGGGATGTTTACTTTTTCTGTTATTTTTATTATTGTGCAAATTTCTACTTGCTTTCACCCCCGGTAAAATGGGTTGTGGGGTGCAAAAGAAGTGCATTACACTGGTGGTGCCTTGAACCTCTGAACCTTGTTCAGCAAAAATCTCCCATACAATTGCCATGCATTGGGGTACAGACACACCTGGCCTGCAGTTGTATTCCAGAGCTTGTAGAACTACGTTTATCATGGTGTAGATGGAGAAGGCACCGAGGGACCCCTGGATGGGGAGTTGCAGTCCCAGCAGCCATTCAGAGAACTGCTGAGACTTTGGCTGACTGTGGGGTTTGAGCCTCCTGTTACTTTACCATTCACTGGCTGGGTCATGCATGCAAGCCAGTCTCTTGCTTTTTTGCCACTGTAAGCCTGCCAATTGAATGCTGGAATCGCCTCTATTGAAAATCATGGGCTTGGGTGGTGGAAAATGTCATCAAGTCATGGGGGCCTTGTTGTGACCTCAGAGGGTTTTCCAGGCAAGAGGCAAACAGGAGGGGTTTGCCATCACCTGCCTCTGTGTAGTGACCCTGTATTTCCTTGGTGGTCTCCCATCGAATTACTAACCATGGCAGACCCTCTTTAGCTTCTGAGATCTGATGAAATTTGGGCCACCCAGATCATTGGCTTTGACGTGACCTGTTCACAGAGATGAGCATGAATATCTGGCCTGCAATAACTCAATCCAATCACTCACTCCATTGGATGTTCTTTCATGAGTTCATGGAATGTTCTATCAAAGCTCTCAAGCATGGAAGGTCCATCAATGGGATCTGTGAGAGATTTTGGATTGGCTTCAAAGCTTTGCAAGGCTCTGAGGGCAGTATTCTGTGTCCAGGCAGTGTGGGAAGAGGCTTCCAGAGGTGTGGTTAATGACGGGGCTGGTTTGTGCACATGACGGTCATGACAGGGTGGGGTGACTTCATCATCTATGACAAGTCGGCCCACTAAAATTATACGCAGAGAGAGTGGGATCCAGACTCTGCACGCATGACAGTTTCATTGCCTCAACTCAGCCCTTGGGAATCTGCAGATAGTAGGCGGGGCTTAGTAGATAGCTCTCATTTACAAGCTAAATATTACTCCTGCCAACCATCCAAGCTCACTCGCAAGACAATTATGGGTTTTCTTCAGCGCTATTATTCCAAATTATCTCAAGACTGGCTTCTCGGCCCACTCAGCTTTTTGTTTCAAGAACATCATTGGGGAACTGTCATAAAGTGTTGCCAAGGAAGACGGAGCCCGGTTAGGAGAAGGTGGGTGGAAGCTTTGCCTACCCTTTCCGGGGGGGGGGGGGGCTGTTCCTTCATACCATCTCCATGAAACTGGGGGAGGGAGGGAGGGAGGGTGGGAGGCTGGAGGCAGTATGATTGATAGGGAAAAAAGTGGGGAGCGGGAAGCAAACTTGCTGAAGGGTATTTCCAGGGAGAATGGCTGATGCAGTCAGATCCCAAGACTGCAATAGAGGAGCCAAGGAGTGAGGAAAACCACATCTTGGCCTTAGCAGCAGGAAGAGTTCTGTGATGTTGGCAGGAAAGGTGAAGGGGACGATGGGGAGGCGGGGGAGGGGAGGGCTTGAGAACAGGGAAGCAGAAGAAAATCGGAGACCATTTTAGGATGAGCCCATGTTCCCTCTTTCACTTCTCTTCCGCCCTGCTTTTGGTCTAAAACTCCAGTTCTCTGCTTTTTACTGTCAGTTTGGTGTGTTTGGGTATATTGTATGCCTTATCATTATTTTTTGGTGATCTTTAGACATGCAGTTTATATTAACACCCTACCAATACTGAAAAAAGACCTGCGGTTCGTGGTAAATATAGATTTGCAGCATAGAATGACAGAGTTGGACGAGTCCATCTAGGCCGCCCCCTGCTCAATGCAGGATCAGAGCAGAGTTGGGGGAGCTCTCCACCTCCCCAGGCAACTGACCCCCCTGCTGAGCAACAGCACTGCAGGGAAAAGTTTTCCAGGAGGACACAGATTCAAAATAAGTCATTTTGGGCCTGAATGTGGCCACAGTTTTACTGCTATGTAAAAAATGAGTGTCGGCGAAACATGGGCAGATCCCACCTCCTCTGACCAGCTGACTGCTGGGAGGCAACCAAACCAGCAGCCCCCCCCCCCCCCCAGGATTCAAGCAATGCCAGGTCGACCTCCCCCAACCCACCAGCCTGCTGGGCCCTGGGAGGGTGGCTCATGGCCAGAGCTTCACAGGCATAAGCCTCTTTTGGAGCTCCCACATGCGAGGCGGCCACCCTGCCCCTCCAACAGGGGAGACACCGCTGCCTGGCATGCGACCCTGGGGGATGCCAGCACACTCGCCGAAAAGGATCTGCCCCCCCCCCAGCATAACCACTGGCTATGCCAAGAACAAATCAACGTACCAGAATGAAAATAATGACACAGCTTCACAAGGAAGTAGTGCTAGTCCAGAGTTCAGGGATGGGAGGGTGGGGAAGCAGCTAACGTAGCCGGGGCAGAGTGACAAAGCAGGATGACCAAACAAGTCAGTGGCTTTTTAAAGCTGGCCCAGCCAGCCTAGCCTGCCCTGCTCATACCACAGCCAGCTCCCGTGAGGCTGGTCCCATCCTTTGCGCCAGGCCCTGTCTGAGCCACCATGTGGCCTCTGCCCATGCCGGCTTCCCCTGCTGTCCTCTGACAGCCTTTCACATACTTCAAAAGAGAGCCATCCTGTCCCCCCTCAACCTCCTCTTCTCAGGCTGAACATGCCCAAGTCCTTCAGCCTCTTCTTGCAGGGATCAGTCTACAGGCCTATGATCACCTTTGTCACTCTCTTTTGTCATTCTCTCTGTTCTGTCCCCACCCTTTTTGAAGTGAAGCCTCCAGGATGGCACACAGGACTCCAGATGCAACACGGGAAACTAGGACAACTTGCTATGTGGATGTCATGCCTCCATTGATGCAGCCCAAGACTGCATTAGCCTTTTTTGATGCTGCATCACACTGACTGCTCATATTTTGCTTTCAGTCTACTGGTTCCCCCAAGATCTCATCTGTACACCCTCCTCCCCAGAAGTGTCCCTCCATCCAGAATCAGGAAAAGATTTTTCACAGTCAGAGTAGTTCAGCAGTGGAATAGGCTGCCTAAGGAGGTGGTGAGCTCCCCCTCACTGGCAGTCCTCAAGCAAAGGTTGGATACACACTTTTCTTGGATGCTTTAGGATGCTTAGGGCTGATCCTGCGTTGAGCAGGGGGTTGTGAATCCCATTTTTGTGACCCAGCTGTAGTACCCTGCACTTCTCCCAGGCAGCTGTGACTCGGGCTGATATTAAAAACCATACCAATAACAGCAAATTTACTTCAGACTGTTAAAGTAGCCGTAAAATAACTGAGAAATAGCATCCACAAGATGTTCCATTCCCTGACTGACTAAAGAAGCCATTACGAGCCTCTGAAATCTCTTTTAAAAAATTTCACCTGACAGCCTTTGCAAAATAGGGAGACAGATGGGGGTTTCGGGTAGGACATTGTCCAGCCGCAGTTAGGCATGCGATGTGCATGTACAAGGTCTGGGATGATCCCCCGTTGCTGCTGAGCTGAGCTGAGCCAAGCAGCCAAATGGTGTTATAGTGAGAGAGATTGGGGGGTCCCTCCAAGTATGTGGGGCCCAGGTTGTGAAGGGCTCATTGCTGGCACTTTCGACTGGGGCTGGAAAACAACAAGCAACCCATGCAGAGATCACCAAGTAGGCTAGACCCTGGTGTTCTCTCTCCTTGACAGGTTGCCACATTTCTCGCCCTTTGTAGTTTCTGGACTGTCTTCAAAGGCGGCCCCGTGTACAGTGATTTCCACATGAGTCAAGCCTCAGAACATAAAGAATAAGAATGCAAGAAGAGCGCTGATAGAGTCAGCTTGGTGTCGTGGTTAGGAGTGCGGACGTCTAATCCGGTGAGCTGGGCTTAATTCCCTGCTCCTCTCCCAAATGCAGGCAGCTGGGTGACCTTGGACTCACCACAGCACTGAGAAAGCTGTTTTGACCAAGCAGGAATATCAGCGCTCCCTCAGCCGTACCTCCCTCACAGGTTGTCTGTTGTGCCCCCCCACCCCCCTTGAAATCCGAAATGTCTCTCCTGAAATGGGAAGCAAGTTCAATGTAGCAAAATTTGGCACAATAAAATCAGAGTCCAGTAGCACCTTTAAGACCAACAAAGATTTATTCAAGGCGTGAGCTTTCAAGTGCAAGGACTCAAAAGCTCACGCCTTGAATCAATCTTTGTTGGTCTTAAAGGTGCCACTGGACTCTGATTTTATTGTGCTTCTTCAGACCAACAGGGCTACTCATTTGAATCTAGGAAGGATTTGGCTGATTGGTCCATAGAATTACTTATGTTTTTGGTTAGTAGTTTTTATGGTACGTCCCTTAATCTTGCTTTTAGCTTGATATTTTAATAGTTTTATTGCTATTATGTCTCATTTTGCTTTTCTAAAATAGTCAATGGTATTTAATGCTTCTCTTAAATATTGACCTTTATGGTTTTAGAAATTCTAAAGTTGTACTGCTGAAGCATTTCGAACCTGTTTCTTATGTGCCACCTTCATTCTTTACTGCCATTGCTTATTAGTGCATCTGAAATTTTGGTTTAAATGACTGTAAATAAATAAATGAGAGAATGAGAGAATGGGAAGCAAGTTTCCACTCCATATCCCCACAAGGCCTGGGTTTGGTGACTGGGCTGCGGAGAACCATCCCAAGCAGAAAACTGGTGCTGAGCATTTCTGTGCCTCCTTTTCTTCCCCTGTTTACATAACATAGTAATCTGTCTTTGTTTCTCCCGTCACCTGAAGGATCTCTGGCAAAGCTTCTGCCAGACACAGAGAGAATGGCCAGAGGCTACGAACCGCTCATGTCATCAATTTAATGGCAAAGCTCATTCTGCTAACTCATCCACTTTCTTCTGCCTGGAAGTTGCAGGGGGAGCACGAGGCTCCTAATAGTCTTGGCTTCACCTGGCACTTCGGCGGGCTTCGTCTTGGCCGGGGTGGGCTGAGCTGCCTGGGATTTCCATGCAGGCTTGCATTTGCAAGCCTGATCCATGACGGGAGCCTGCACAGGCCGGGTTGCTGCTGCGGGAGTTTCCCGGGACCGTTTTGGCGTGTTTGTTAAAGGACGGGGCAATCAGTTTTGTTTTAATGGCGGAAAATGTAGACTAAATGGTGGCATTTGTGTGAAGCAAGGAGATTGGGAGGACCAAACGGGGTATTTTATATCTCTTTAGAGGTCGATTTTGTGCAGCTCAATGGAGACGGATGCTGTTATTGGATGGAAGGAGAGCATTAGCATTTGTCCTTGAATAGGCTCAGATCTAATGGTGATTTCTACTGATGGAAGCAACTTCTGTCGGCAGAGTGGGACTTCTTCTCTTCCCTTCTGCTGCTGTAGCCCAAATCTCCCTCTCCCCCCCCCCCCAATGCCATTCCTGGGATCTTCAGGGACAACATGCAAGGGAATATGGAGGGAGACTTGCTGTGGGAAGGGGTCAGACTGGCAAAAATAACCTTTTCTATGTAGACTGCAATCTAACCCATGGACTTTTGTGACAGAATGTGTGCAAGCCCAAAATGGGAATAACTCACAGGGAAAACATCTGCTTTGCATGCCAAGGGTCCCAGGTTCAGCCCCCACCATCTCTGTGCAAAGGCTCAGGTAGCAGGTGTTGGTGAAAGACCTTTGATCCCAGAGAACTGCTTCCTCTCAGAGTAGACACTGACCTCGATAGACCAAGGAGTCTGACTGTCGATGTGCTCCTGTGGAACGATGCAAAACAGTGACAGCAAGCCCCTTATCAAGAACATTCCAGGTGCTAAAAGAGCATCACATGAAACACCCGACAGGATTTGTGAGGAAGCCGAGAATTATGATCCACAGATTTTCAATTGGAGTGACAAAAGCAGCGTTTTGCTAAAGATCACCTAGAGAATTTCATAGAATCACAGAGTTGGAAGGGACCTCCTGGGTCATCTAGTCCAGTGGTCCCCAACCTTTTTGAGGCTGGGGACTGGCAGGGCGACTGCTCGCCAGCGCATGCCATGCGCTGTGCGCGGGCGCAGCCCTGATTCCCTCTCCCCCCCTTCCACTTGCGGCCTGGGAAGTTTTTTACTGCGGGGGGGCGGGGAGAGGGAGCCGCGGCCCGACGCCATGGCCTTTGCGGCCCGGCACCGGGCCGCAGCCCGCGGGTTGGGCACCACTGATCTAGTCCAACCCCCTGCACTATGCAGGACACTCACATCCCAATTGCTCATCTGCTGTAACCTGCCACCCCCTTGAACCTTCACAGAATCAGCCTCTCTGTCAGGTGGCTATCTTGGGTTGGATTGGAATCTTCTTCGGTTGGAGCAGAATCTTCTCTGTAGTTAACCCTTAGGATTCTACCCCAGGGATCCCCTTGCCTCCATAAGGCCAATGCTCCCAAGGAAAGGGGGAAGGGAACACAAGTGGGATTGTTTGGCAAATCCTGGGGGTGCGGGATATTTTTTTCCCCAAAGGAAAGGCAGTGTGATTGCTTTCAGGGTGTGCCTGATTTTGGAAGCTGAGCAGGAGCACTGAGCTGGCCGAATCTGAAGCCACCCTGGAATTGTGCCATCCATACCACGGCCCCTGGGGAATGTAGTCGAGGGTGTGTGTTTCACATGTACCAGGGGTGCTTCCTTTCCCTGGCGGTGGTGTGTGAAGAATCCTTCAGATCAGGGCTTTTGTCACTGGGAACATGTTATTAAAATGTGTCAAGAACATTTCCTATGCAGTCTCTCTTGGAAAAATTTTAAGCAGAGGCTGCATAGCCATCTGATGGAGAGGCTGATTCTGTGAAGGCTCAAGAGACAGTGGATGAGCAATTGGGATGTGAGTGTCCCGCATAGTGCAGGGGGTTGGACTAGATGACCCAGGAGGACCCTTCCAACTCTATGATTCTATGATTCTATGAAGGGAACGGCAACAGTTGGGGGGGGAGGGGTTTGTGTGTCCTCCTGATGGAAGCAGGCGACCTGAGTGGGAGGGAAGGAGTGCTGAAAGCTCTCTTTGCAGCAGCCACATTGTTGACCTTATCACAATAATATAGTTTGCGGTTTAATTACAGAGGCTCTTGTTTGTAAGTGTCATTAATGAGGCATCTGGCTTAATTTAGCCGGATAAAAGGGCCTCTAACAGTAGAGCCCTTTTTGCTGGCGCTTAATTGAAGGCAAAGCAAACATGTGATTTCCCTTCACGCTAAATTCCAACAGTTCAGAATCTCACCAAGGAGAGCACTCCTCCGTAAACCTCGGCAGCTCGAAATGAAATGCAAACAAACAAACAAGCACGCTGGCACCAAGAGATGGTTCTGGCCAAGGCACCTTGGCCTGTTGGCTTGAGGCAGGGGTAAATGGTGGGTGATCCCACATCTGAGGCGCTGTGTGCCTCCTGTGCTCATTGTTTCCTTCCTCTAAAATAGCAATCCCCAACCTGTGGGCCATGGACCACATGTGATCCTTTGACTTATTGGAGGTGGACCCCGAAGGATGCCTTCTCCCCCCCCCCCCCCGGCCCTTTATAACACACTTCGGGTGTCATTGTCTCCCATCACTCCCAGATGGGACTATCTCGTTGCAGAGAAATAAGCTCAGGGTTCCCATGGATTTGTCATTGTCATGAGTTAAAATTTCCATGAAAATAAAATGTTCCTTATGTTCATTGTTGTGGCGTGTCTGTATCTTATTTTGAAGGGATGTTTAAACATTACCATAGCGATCAGAGAGCATTAGGGCAGTGATTGAGAGGAGTAAACTACCCCCCCCCCACCAGGCCTCAGTAAAAGGCGGTGAGTGGTCCCCGGCGTTGAGTGGCCCCCGGTGATAAAAAGGTTGGGGAATAAAAGAAAACTATGTTAAGAAAGCCAGGTTCTGCACAAAGAAAAGGTGAGTTCTGCAACATTAATACGTGATGTAAACAGGAAATGTTCATGTAGTATCTCAGTGCATTCTCCGAGCCATAAAGGGGGAAAGCATGGCTGTGTGATGGGATGTCCGCTTTGCTTGCAGGTCCCAGGCTTAATCTATGACATGTCCAGTCAAAAGGATGAAGGAGTAGGTGATGTGGGAGATGTCCACCTGAAACTCTAGCGCAGGCTTTCTCAACCCGGGGTCTTGTGATGGCCCTGGAAGGGTTTGCCAAATCGATGGGAGTTAACAAATATTTATATAAAGGTAAAGGTAAAGATTTACCTTTAAAGATTTGCTCTTGTGGCGCAGAGTGATAAGGCAGCAGACATGCAGTCTGAAGCTCTGACCGCGAGGTTGGGAGTTCAATCCCAGCAGCCGTCTCAAGGTCGACTCAGCCTTCCATCCTTCCGAGGTCGGTAAAATGAGTACCCAGCTTGCTGGGGGGTAAAACGGTAATGACTGGGGAAGGCACTGGCAAACCACCCCGTATTGAGTCTGCCAAGAAAACGCTAGAGGGCATCACCCCAAGGGTCAGACATGACTCGGTGCTTGCACAGGGGATACCTTTACCTTTACCACTCAATACGGGGTGGTTTACCAGTGCCTTCCCCAGTCATTACCGTTTACCCCCCAGCAAGCTGGGTACTCATTTTACCGACCTCAGAAGGATGGAAGGCTGAGTCAACCTTGAGCCAGCTGCTGGGATCGAATTCCCATCCTCATTGGCTTCAGACAGCATTTCTGCCGCTTACCACTCTGCGCCACAAGAGGCTCTACTAGGGGTCAAACCCATTGCAGTCAGGAATACAACAGGCACTAGACTAGGGGGTGGGGTGGGGGTACAAGAACTCTGCAGACAGCCTCCCCCTCCCCCCAGGACCTGGAAAGGCTGCAGGCAGCTGTTATGGAACTCACCAGCAGGGGCAGCTCTCATGCAGCAGGGATCTGCAGCTTCCGAGCCTCGGAGGGAAGTGGAAGGATGAGGAGGTGGTGAGGGGACGGAAGATGATTGGCTGGCCACTGGTCAGACAGGCAAGCTGGTTGGAGGAGGAGGCACTCAGGGGTGGGACAGCCGTCCTGAGTGGGTACTAAGCGCTGAGTGGCACTTAAGCCATGAGATACGCTCCTCCTCCAAGCCCTTACCAGAAATATTAAGTGGAACAGATATATTTTGTTTGTTAAACATTATATTTAGATTTAGATTTAGATTTAGATTTATATAAATTTACTGGGTGATATGACCATATAGAGCCATGTCAACTCCCCTCCCCCCCTCAAAACGGCCAATGATGGGCCTGGAGGGGTGGGAAGGGGAGGGGCCCTGGTTGAGCATGTACACACCTCTGCTTCCCAACCACTTCTGGGAGTTCTTGAAGTCTGAAGAAGGTTTTAGGGGTTTCTCAAAGGTCAAAATGTTGAGAAAGGCTGCTCTACAAGAGCCTCTGCCAATGAGTAGATGAGACCCCCCAACACATGAAGCTGCCTTATGCTGAGTCAGATCATGTGGCTAATCAGATTTAGCATTGTCATGGCATCACTAAGGACAAGTAATCATTGGTTCACATTGGATGGGAGAAGAAGGGGTAGATTGGCCACCACTTCCGACAACCAGTTTGGAGGACAGTGGCTAGGTGGGACCTGGGGATGCCCTGGAGTTATGGCTCATCTCCAGGTGACAAAGATCAGTTCTGGAGAAAGTGGTTGCTTTGGAGGGTGGACTCCATAGCACTAGACTCCACTGAAATCCCTCCCTGCCCCAAATCCTGCCCACTCCCAGCTCTACCCCGGATGTCTCCAAGTATTTCTCAGCCCTAACAGTGGCCATGCCAGCTCTGGCCTTGTACCCCACAGAATTTGGCAGGGAGTGGGTCTGAAAACAGGATCAGGTATTTATGTGACAGCACATTTTTTTTTTTTTTTTTGGTTTTTAAAAATACACCTGTGGCGATATTTTTCCAAAATTGGACCTATTTATTTATTTAGATTTTTATACCACCCTTCCATACGGCTCTCGGCGGTGTACATAAAAAGTAGAATAGTTACACAGAATATCTTTAAACAGCCCCGCGGTGCGGCGTGCCACAGACTGAATAAAAGAGTAAGGGCTGTGTGGGAGGAGTTAGGGCAGGCCCTGTCCGGGATAAAAACTCGGAGGGGCCAATCAGGAACCGCAAAGCGGTTCCTGATTGGCCCCTCTGAGTGTCCATCCCGGCCTAAGCAGCCAATGGGCGGTGAGTTCTCCGGGGGGCTGTGCCGCCTTCTCCCGGCCGCTGGAGCTGCCTCGCCGCGTCGCAGACGTGGCGAGGCTGCTCCAGCGGCCGGGAGAAGGCTCACGACAGATGCCGGTGGGGAGGGAGCCGCGCTGCCTTCTTCTGTCTTCGGGGAGGGTGGGGGGCCCGGGAGCCGGCCTTGTCTTGGCCCTGGGAGCGGCCTCGCCTGGCGAGGCCGCTCCCAGGGCCGAGAGAAGGCCGTTTGTGTCTTTCGGGAGGGTGGGGGGGCAGGAGCCGGCCTTCTCTCGGCCCCGGGAGCTGCCTTGCTGCGGTGAGGCTGCTCCCGGAGCCGAGAGAAGACCATCTCCTAGCGCCCATTTTATTAAATAATAAAATGGGCTTTATTTCTAGTTATAACAATATAACAGATAACAATCATAACATATCATGACTACCAGAACAGTATTTTAACACAATAACATTGCCAAATCCCTGGGTAGGTTTGATTGTTCAGTCATGGGGGGGGGGCGTCTGGGGGGGGCATCAGCAGATATTTTGAGTCAGTCAGCCTCAAGCAAATGCCTGGTGGAGGAGCTCCCTTTTGCAGGCCCTGCAGAATGGTAGAAGTTAGGGCAGGGCGCTGATCTCTTCAGGGAGCTCGTTCCACCAGGTGGGTGTAGGACCAAGAAGGCTCTGGCCCTTGTTGAGGTTTACACATTCCTCTGGTGCCAGGGATCTGCAGCCAGTTGGAAGTGGCGGAGCGTAAGGCTTTTGGGGGGGTATAGGCAGGGAGGCGGTCTCTCAAATACACGTATGGCCTTGAAGGTGATTACCTTAAGCTTGATCCAGAATTCAGCTGGGAGCCAGCCAAGTTGTTGGAGTACCGGCCTGTATTTAAAAGAAATATCAGTCGACAATTTGTTATTTAATACTTTTTGACTCACTAGTAGTGTTACTTGGCTATTTGGGAAGAAAATGTTAATGATAACTACTATTGAGCTTGTATAAAATATGCTTCCTGCAGTCTGGACTCCTATAGTTAGTCACTAAATGGTTCCAATTAAGGATACCATCTCTTAAAGAATGGCTGATTAAGATCTTGGAATGCGGCAGAAGGGTCAAACCATATCCGGCTATTCAATGTAGACCAAAATCAACACAGGCTTCTTAGTATTCTGGAAACCTTGTATTGATTTTATGTCCAAAAGGTATAATCTGAATGTGAACACTTATAATGCATTTAATCTTGTTCTGATGTTTATGACTTTGTGTGTTATATTCTTAATAGAAAGAAGTATGTAACGGACTATGGGCAATTTAAACAGGGTTTCCCCCCACCCCCCTTTCCTGGTGACTGTTTTAGCAAAGCTGGTAATTTTGTTAGGTGTTCTGGCCGACACAAATTTATTTACCTACTTGACAAAGCAAAGAAATAAACTGCTTAACCAGATTGCAGGGATTCTTGAAGCTGGGAATTCGGTGGCCAAGAACAATAGCCAATTCTGGGTCAGTACATTGTTAGGGCAATGGTGAAAAGGGTATGTGGTTCAATCCCCAGCCAAGATCTGCCAGTCTAAATGGAAAGTATTTGATGGGCCAATGGTCTGATCCAGATTATCAAAACGAAGAGCAATCTTGATTAATGGCCCAGCCCAGATCAGTTATGCAGATTGCAGAATTCCTATGCCCATTTAGCTTGTCAGGTGAGCATTTTGTAACAGTGGGCAAACACAGAGGAAGCTGCCTCATACTGGATCAGACCACTGGCCCAGCAAGTATTTTCTGCATAGATTGCCTCGTCCTGCACACCTTGGATTAGGGGTAGTCAAACTGCGGCCCTCCAGATGTCCATGGACTACAATTCCCATGAGCCCCTGCCAGCGAATGCTGGCAGGGGCTCATTGGAATTGTAGTCCATGGACATCTGGAGGGCCGCAGTTTGACTACCCCTGCCTTGGATAATGTACTTTCAATGCACTTTAGAAGCAGATTTTCCTGTTTCACACAGGAAAATCCAGCCACAAAAGCACCTTGAAAGTGCATTATCTGCTCTTCCTGTTGAGTATTTGGCAGAATTCACCCTGCTTCTTTGGGTGGGGAGTTGTGGGGAGACCATGCCAGGTACTGCAGCTTCTCCCTCTGACCCCCCGGAATCAGAGACCACATTCAGTGCGGGTGGATTTTCTCCTCTTGCAGTATCGCTGTTTGCAGAATAGTCATTGGAATGCATAAATGTTGCCATCCATCATTTTAATGCCTTGGTTGCATGCTATTTCATTTTTGTGGACTGCCTCAAGGAGTTTAGTGAGGAGACAATCCAAAAAAATCTTTAAAATACATAAAAAAAGAAATGCTGTCTGATAGCCTGCAGTCAAAAGCATGTGGCTCTGGGTTGTCTGTTGAGTTTCGCGAGCAGGAGCGGATTGGCCATGAAGGACACCAGGGAAAGGCCACCAGTGAGCCAATAGCTTGGGGGGCTGCATACTAATGGGGCCACAATGACCCCAGGGCAGTCCAATGCAAGGTGGGCAGGAGCCACCAACACAGCAGGCCAGCTAGAACTCATGTTATGCTGTTGGAAGTAACCACCTCCTCCCTGGAGACAGCAGACCCCGGAGTTGAAGTAAGCCTGTTCCTTTCCTTCTCCCCTCTGTTGAGGGACAGGGGTGGGCTTTTCTTCCTTCTCTCCCTTCTCCATTGGAGGGAGGAATCTCAGGGGTCTGATAGGCAGACCCCTTTCCTAATCTCCTAGTCTGCCCTGTTGTCCAGTCCCTGGAAAGGGATACAACATGGGGAAAGTAGAAAAAAAAGCTTTACATGCAGATATTCCCGGTCCCATTCCTGGCACGTCCACTTGCAGGGCACTAATGGCAAAGAAGTCTGCCTGAGATCTTGGAGAGAGCCGCTTCCGGGGACAGGAGGCGATCAGAGACCTTGATGAACCAAAGCTCCGACTGAGTAAAAGGCAACTTCATTAGTTGAAGGCCAACAGCGGAAAACCCTTTCCCCGTTCCTCTTCCATTTCCTTTCTTGTATTCTCCTTTGGCTGAAGTAGTAATGACGTCCATGTGCTATTTTGGATTCCGTGTTTGCTCTGAAAGCTCAGTGTGCGTGCAAGTGTGTTTTCCTTTCCTCTTTTGGAATCAATTTTTTCCTTTCTCTTGACATTTCTGCTTAACGTAGCAAAACATGACCTTTGTGGAAGGATACTTCCAGTGAGATGAGTCCTCCCCTCTTTACCCTGACTCGGAGTTGCCCCTTCCATCTTTCTTTCTTTCACTGGCTTCTCTCCCTTCTGACCCCTTCTCTTGTTCCGCTTAGGAGGACTTGCCATCGAGTTTTTCCTCCCTGAAGTCAGAAAGCGTTTCCGTGGGTGTTTCTGCCCCAGCTACATGGAGCCCATGTTTTCAGAGGACGCCTGTGTTTTACTTGAAAGCTATTTGCACGGCATGCTGGACTCTGTTGGGGGAGAACAGGCCTTAGATCTCTACTCTGCTGCCCAGTATGAAAGTAGGAACAAAAGTATAAAACTGTCTCTACCGTATTGATCAATAGTTCATCTAGAGGTGTGTTTTGCTTGCTCCAGGCGGTCAACTCGATGTCCGTGGAAGACTGAGAAGCAGGGCAAGAAAGCCAAAGCTTTCCCCTGTGATGGACTCCCAGCTGCCTCTGACTAATAGCCCATTGAAAGACCTCTCCTCTGTGGCACTGTCTTGACCCTCTTTGCCAGCCTTTGTCTGACCCCCTTTGCCCATTGCTCCATCTCCTGGTGGGGGACCCCAACCAGCCAGTTGGCTTCAGCCGTCAGCTGGGAAAGTGTCGCCCTGGCTCCTTGCAGAGGAAGGGTTGGCCTTTTCTCAGTTTGCCATTCCATTTTGGGCCACAGGCTCTGTGGGCTGGTGCTTGCTGTGCGCCCCAGAATTGCCCCGGGATTGCCACGGAAGTATTGTCCATCAATTTAAGGGCAGAGGCAACCTACAGGAAGGCGTGGAGAGCGATTGACAGTGTGCCGGGGGGGGGGGGGATCCAAAGCACGGTTCAGAGAGTCACAAGAGCCAAGCCTTTATCTCTGTCTCCAGCAGCCCTCTGATACTCCTCGCAGTGGGGCCGGGGTAGGGCAAGGGTGGACTAGGCCACGGGAGACCCTATTTCAGATCCCCATGTGACTTGGGAATCTTTCTGGGTCACCATGGGCCGGTCTCTCTTTCTCAGGAAAAGTGATGTGTGTGTCAGGAGGGGAAAGAGGCTGGGCAAGGCTGCCGTTTGTATGTTATGGATGGATTGAGTGGCAACCCTGGCCAGAGAGAGAGGAAAGGCTGCCTCTGCTGCCTCTGGAGATGAAGGGAGTGGTGGTTGTGTGAGCTGGGCCAGTGTGGGTGGCAGAGGGGGTGTGGGAGAAATGGGAGTAAGTAATGAATGCTGGATGAGGGCAAGAAGGGGCACTTGTGTGTGTGAGAGAGAAAGAGATAGAGGACAGCCCCATGACATTTCTTTCCATTTGTTCACCTCTCTAGCATGCACTAACCCTCCTCCCATTGTCAAGTGGACTTACTATGAAGAAGAGTTGTTGTTTTTTTTATCCCCTGCTTTTCTCTACCCGAAGGAGTCTCAGAGCGGCTTACATTCACCCTTTCCTCTCTCAACAACAGACACCCTGTGAGGTAGGTGAGGCCGAGAGACCCCTGAGATTAGTGAAGAAGAAGAAGAAGAGTTGGTTCTTATATGCCACTTTTCTCTACCCGAAGGAGTCTCAGAGTGGCTTACAGTCACCTTCCCTTCCTCTCCCCACAACAGACACCCTGTGAGGAGGGTGAGGCTGAGAGAGCCCTGAGATTCCTGCTTGGTCAGAACAGCTTTATCAGGGCTGTGGCCTGATCAAGGTCACCCAGCTGGCTGCATGTGGAGGAGGAGCAGGGAATCAAACCCAGCTTGCCAGATTAGCAGCCGCCACTCTTAACCACGACACCAAGCTGGCTCTCGATGGATGCCGAGATGCTTTGCTCATTGTTTTCATTTCTAGGCGTGCTGCCTCTTTGCGTGGAGGTTCAAGGGTGTGCTGCCTCCGCACATGGAGGTTTCATAATAGATGCAGAGGGCAAATTGAGATCCCATCAGAATTCCTCTCTGCCTTTGTTTATTCTTGTAGGACAGGACCCCATAGGTCTGCAACCTGCAGCTCCGGTACCATGGCCCCATGGTGGCCTGTGTTCTGTTTCTTTAAAAATTACCAGCTTCCTCCTCCTCACCATTGATGCTGATAATCATAATAATGCAACATTCAATTTTGTGAATAACCTCCTGGCTTGTTTCTGTACACGAAACTGGACATTTATCAAACATCTGGCAGAGCAGCTAAAATACAGCTGCTGGCCATGCTTTCTACAACGGGTCATCATGGCTGATTGCAATTCAACAGTCGTATCCCCAGTTAACTGGCATTCGGTTTACTGAGCCGCTCAACTGGGCAGCGGGGGAAAATGGCAGGCAACCAGGGGAGCATCAGCGGCCCCCTGACTTCTGGATCCTACCCCTTGTGCCCCTGGAAGCAATGCCAGCGCATCATGGGGAGATGCTGGGATGCCCTGGCATTTGGGCAAACCTCTATGGTTTAACAACAGGGTGCTGCTCTTACATGACTTGTGGGTGCACAGGGAGTGATGCCAGTGCATTGCTGGGGACATCAGCATGTCACTCACGAGCCCCCGTCCCCCTTGAAGGAAGGTATCTTGCCAGTTGCTGGGAAGAGGTGGCCACGGTGAAATTTGGAGTTCTGCTGGCTTGCACCAGTGATAATGAAGATAGGTTGAGGGACTTGGGAATGTTCAGCCTGGAGAAAAGGAGGTTGAGAGGGGACATAATAGCCCTCTTTAAGTATTTGAAAGGTTGTCACTTGGAGGAGGGCAGGATGCTGTTCCCGTTGGCTGCAGAGGAGAGGACACGCAGTAATGGGTTTAAACTACAAGTACAATGATATAGGCTAGATATCAGGGGGGAAAAATTCACAGTCAGAGTAGTTCAGTAGTGGAATAGGCTGCCTAAGGAGGTGGGAAGCTCCCCCTCACTGGCAGTCTTCAAGCAAAGATTGGATACACACTTTTCTTGGATGCTTTAGGATGCTTAGGGCTGATCCTGCGTTGAGCAGGGGTTGGACTAGATGGCCTGTATGGCCCCTTCCAACTCTATGATTCTAATCTCCCAGTGGCCTTCGAGCTGTATGTGGCTGTGCAGCATGGTACCCATGGCTCTTCTGAGCACTGTGCTCCAATATGAAACTTGCCCCATGTTTCAGGAAAGTGGGCAATGGCCTTGACGGGTGAGGCTTGTGGTTTCCACCTTGAAGCAGCCACTGCCAGAGATACAGGTAAGCTGTGTAGGTCTCATGGCAGGAATGGAAGTCAACATGGCTGTTTTGGTGGATGATAATTGGAGAGTTGGGAGTGAGTACCACTGGCTGGCCCAATATGGTTTCCTTCATTTGTGGGTTGTGCTGGAGTTGGGCAGATGAATAGTGGGCACTGCATATGACCGCCAGCCTCCTTGTTGTCTCTGCCAGGCATGACTCTCACAAAAGTGTGAATGCTGTGGTGGTTGCCCTTTCTTTCATCCAATTTCTGCTCACTGATTCTGTTACCTGGAGGCTGGTGGATGCTTTTGGGTGATCCTGCAGTGAGCATTGAGGGAGTTGGACCAGAAGGCCCTTTGGGTCCCTGCTGGGTGAGGAAGGCAGGGTATCAATGAAGTAAATCAATAAACCTTCTTATTTCGTCATAGTCTGCTGTGACTTAGGACTGGTGTATAAATGGTTTTCTTGTGAATAGGATATTTCCTACTTAATTAGAAAGCTTTTGACATTCTCGTAGTCTGAGTTTCTGGAGTTCCGAATTGCCTTCTTTTTGGGGTATAAATGTTGCAGCAGGAATTCTGCAGTCTTGCTTCAAAATTGTACCCAGCCTACATGGGGCATTGACTGTTTGCCTGCTCTTTCAGTTTTCTTTCTTGCCAATAAACAATCATCATGTAATAATTATGAGAAAAACCCAGTTAATTTTAATACAGAATGGTATCAAGATGGTTTCTAAATGTGCAGCGTTTTACCCATGTGCATATGCACCTCTGTAGAACACTGCACCCAAACCATCTTGTGCACAAATACGAAAGCAACGGTTCTACATGTTATTATATCAGCACAACAGCTTTTCTGTATTTCATCAATGGACAGCTGAAATGAGAAGGAAAGCTGCTTTTGATTTACAGGGTTTCAAGAAACTATTCTTACTGAACTTTTAGAAACGTTCCCAGTTCAGCTAGACCCAAAGAGAACGGTACTGTCTGGTTGAGGGAAATAAAGGACTGGGCTAAAATGAGGATCATTGTCCTGGCCTGGAGGATCATTGTCCACGGGGTCGCGATGGGTCGGACACGACTTCGCACCTAACAACAACAACAAAATGAGAAACCTGTAATGCTAGCAAAATGATTGACAGCAAATGCCTTCTGTTCTTCATTTCCAGAAACCTCTCTGGGAACAGGCTGACTACGCTGTCGTGGCTCCTCTTCAAGACCTTGAGACTTGTGGAACTGTAAGTATGAGTCTGGAAGCAGGTGGCATGCAATGGTCGAAGGAACAGCCAGTGAAGGGGAGAACCAATTCCCTAAAACAGTGGTCCCCAACCTTTTTATCACCGGGGATTGGTCAATGCTTGACAATTTTATTGAGGCCCGGGGGACATCGCCACCATCTGAGCCCCTGCTCCACTTGCTTTCCTGCCGGTGCCCCTGACCTCCTGCCGCCCGCTGGGGGCGCTGCCAGCAGCAGCTGCACAATGCCATGCCAAGGGGGAGCCCCTGCCATGGAGGCCGCCGGAGAGCACCAAAGGTGAGCCGGTGGCAGAGTGGCAGGGCAGCCCCCAAGGCAGCAGCCAGGGAGGAGGATGAGGAGGAGCTGCGACCCGGTACTGACTGATCCATGGACCAGTCCTGGTCTTCGGACCGGGGGTTGGAGACCACTGCCCTAAAAGATAAACACACAGAGTTCTATGTTGAGATCTGCCCTCCATGATGGGAAGTAAAAATTGTCCAAGTTCTGGCATTGTGTATTTCCCTACCTACAAATATGACATATTGTGTTTGTGTGGACCTATAAAACAACAGAACAAAATTTTCTCTGCCCTGCTCATTCCTCAAATTGTCTCCAAAATTCTCCCTTCCTCAAAAATGGGGGGAGGGGGAGTTGGTAAATGAATGAAAAGAGCTGAGTCTCCTCCCCAATTTTTTCTCTAGCTTTTTCCTCAGGCTTTCGCACCTCTGGCATTACCTGCCTTGTAATCTCTGGGGCAAGAGATTACACATTATGTGCTGGCAGAGATCGGTGTAGGGATTCTGTGGCTGAGAGGTACATTTCTTAACAAAGCAGCAAACAAACTGAAAGGAGAGAAGAGTGATCTGAAGAATCCATTATCAGGATTTCCCCTGTTACTCTTACTGGGAGGGGAGTGCAAGTCACCAGTTCTTCTTATAATTATTTTTGAAAAGATTGCAATATAATTCAGGCATATTTATCCCCAGATATTTGGTTTAATCAGTGGCTAATGTGCATTTCATACACATACTGTTTATAATATCTTCTTTTTGCATTAAGAATTCAATTATCATTTTTGTCTTCTTCTTCTTCCTTTTATATCCTGAAAGAGATCCAAATTCTTCAATGTGTTCCATTACATACTGTAATGATTTTTGTGGATCTGAAACTGCTAAATCCATGTTATCTGCATAACTTTTCATTTTGAATTCTGTCATCCACTTTTATTCCTTTAATCCTTGTGCCTTGTCTAATCCTTGAAGCTAAAGTCTCTTTCACGGGGATAAATAATAAAGGTGACAGTGGACAGCCCTGGCATATTCCTTTATTGACTGAAATGATCCTTCTGTTAGTTTTCCATTCATTAAAATCTTTGCTTGTTGGTTTGAGTATATCCTTTGCATCCACATCCAAAATTCCAGGCCACGGTCTATATGCTGAAGTGCATTCAGTAGAAAAGGCATGTTAGATTATCAAATTCTTTCTCTGCATCTAAAAATAAAAATGCAGCTTTCTTTATTTTCTTGTTCACAAATTCAATTATATCTATTATAAATCATCCAATATAATAAAATGTATTGTGTACTTCTGACAACATGCTGAAGGTTCTGAAGCCTCCTATTGGTGGAACCCCCCCACACACACACACACACATACACACACTCTGGCAGCCAGTGACTGAGGCAAGAGCAACACAGGGGAGTCTGTGGGCATGGGCAGGCATCCCTTTTGAGGGGGAAAGCATCCCTTCTGCCTAACTTGGCTGACAGGGAGGCTACAGAAAAGCCCCATCCCACTTAAAATACTGCTGTGGCCAGCCTCACTGCTGGATAGAAAGCACGGCCGAGCTATGCATGTCTCTTCTCCACCACTCTCTGAACATTTGAGGCCTACCGCGCAAGGTTGCTGTGGAGATGAAACTGTTGTGGGGGGTTCTTTTGCCTCCTGTTTCATCAGCACCCTGTGCAGTGGGTCTCAAGTGTTTCATCTCCACAACAACCTGTGGGAAGCCTCAAATGTTTCTTTTGCACAACAGCCCTGTCCACTCTCTAAAGCAGCCATCGGGAGCTTATCTTTAAACTCTGGAGATGAGCTGTAATTCCCGGAGCTCTCCAGGCCCTTCCTGGAGGTTGGCTACCCCTGGATGGGAAATATTCCTTGAGGTTTTGAGGAGGGCCTTAAAACAGTAGAGTGCTCCAGAGTTCACCCTCCAAAGTATCCATTTTGACTGCAGAGCTGATCATTATATTCTAGAGATGAGCAGCAATAGCATTGATGATGGAAGGGTTTTGCAGGATGAGATTGGGGTGGAGTGCTGCTGGTGCGTCCCATCTAGGCTATGGGCTCTCACCAGCCCTTACCAGCAACTATTTATATTTTGGGTGCAGATAGACAGACCGGCATGGGTCCTGCAAGTCAGGAAACTGCAGAGAGATCTAAATAAGCAATATTTAGAGACTGTAACTATAAATGGTGAACAAGTAAATGGCTGGAATGACAGACTTTGCTCAAGCCTGGCCTGGTAAAGAAAAATCAGTATTTGTCAGGAAGGTCCTATGAACTCAAAGGCATAAATGGCCCAGAATTTCAAGTGTAGTTAGCTTTACAGGAAAGTAGATAGTGAGACTTTGGTGGGAACTAGGTGATCCATTTTATTAGGCAATGACTTGGCTTTGCAGACAACAGGGACTGCAGTTGTCAGCAGTAGACCTCAGGCTTCAGAAGGGCAAACATCTCCAGCCAAGCAACAGACTGCTAGCCAAGAAGTGTCTGTGGCCACATGCATTCCTTTTGAGGGGATGCATTTGAGGGGGGAGAACTTTCCCTACAGCCTAGCTGTCTGGAGATGGAGATCCAGGGGATTCTCAGATCTCACTTGGAGGCTGGCATCCCTAAACCTTAGCGGGGTACAATGCTACAGAGTCACCCCTTCAAAGCAACCAGTTTTGCTGGAGCTGATCTTAATAGTCTGGAGATAAGCAGTAATTCCAGATCTACAGATTTCACCTGGATGTTGCCTGTCCCTGGACTGGAAATGTTCCTTGAGGTTTGGAAGTAGGGCTCCAAAAGGGTATGCAGCCACCTAACCAGCCACATTGCGCCCCCTGTTCTATTTCAGGTCAAGAAAGCATTTCAGGGAGGAGGTAAGGTTGCCAGGTTGATGTAGGTTCATGTTCTGGAATTCCGCATTTCCTAGGTTTGCATAAACCTGACTTGGGTCAGGATTGCTATGCACAGAGAGACCTTCTCTTAGGGTTGCCAGCTTCCAAGCGAGGCATTAAACCCACATTAAACCATGTGCTAGCACCAGTTGTATTGCAGAATGCAATGAGTTTTACTACTAGTATATTATATTTCATTTACCTCTTTGGCACAAAGCCAGTTTCATCAGCATGTATTAAATTTGGCATGCGTTTTCTTAATCTTTCTGCCATTAATGTAGCAAAGATTTTATAACCTACATTCAGTAAAGAGATAAGACTATATGACTGTGGTAGCATTGCGTCACTGCCTTCTTATATATTAATGTTATATATTATATATGCTTGTTGCCACGTAGGAGGTAATATCTTTCCTTCTTTTAGCACATTCATAATTCTTTGTAACGGCATCATTAAAAACAGTTAATATCAGATGGTTAATTGGGATGGTCCTGATATGTAATAAGTAATAAGATTGGGTCCCTTGTGTAATAGGTATCCCCCCCCCCTCCAGCCAGCCTCACCTGGTGACACCTACTCAGGGGTTGAGTAGGGGATAAAACTGTTGCCGCCATCAATTGTACAGTTTTGTCGGCAAGATGGTATAGTCTTGCTGGTCGTATGGGGATACTGTTTCTTTTTATTGTTTTATGTTTTTATTCTAAACCGCCACGAGCCAGCTGGTCCGAGAGTGGTGGAATTCAAGTCTAATTAATAAATAAAAACAAATGAAATAAATAATGTTGAAATACACTTTAAACCTATTTAAACCTATTATCTTAATTAGCTAGAAGGAAGGCATTTAAAATTAGAGATTTTTGGAATGCTGGATTTAGTCTGGTGGAAGGAGCTCCAGGGAGAGCTGCAGGCCCAGCGGGAGCTTCCGGCAATCCACAGGGCCTGCAAAATGGAGCTCTTCCGCCAGGTCTATGGTTGAGGCCGGGGTAGTAAGGAAGATCGGTCCCCCCCCCCAGGTGTTAGGCAGTGGTTAGGCCATTTGCTATCTATGGCACCTCTTTCTACCCCCTTATTAGAGGCTAGTTGGGGGGTGGGAAATTGAGTAATTACCACCATGTTTGTTCCAGTTTTCTGTTGTATGTTTTTGTCGTCCTTGTTGGGTTTTAATGGGGTTTTATTGGGATTTTATTGGGATTTTTAGTGGATGTTTTATAACCCACCACAAGCCTGACACAGGAGTGGCGGGAAATAAATAGAAATAATAACAATAGTCAATTAAAATCAGATTTAAAACAAAATTGTCCATTCATTAAATTGTCTTGATCAGGGCAGAACACCTCTGTGTTTGCTTGACTGAGCTATTCCATGAGTTTTATGTTTTTCTTGGGGGCTCTTGGAATTGGGGCTGACAATTCTTCATGAGGACACCATGTTAGTATATCTCTTGGTGGGTAAAACTGGAATGCACCCTTAGGTGCCCAGCGATGAGGACCTGCTGACTTCAGTCCTCTGTGAAATCCTAATGGTCCAACAAAGTGCAACAAAGAAGAAAAGGGCCGAACTACTTTGTGAGTCAGTTTTGACTATGCCTTCAACGTAGATGCTTGCATTTCGAATAGAGAAACTTTATTCCTAAGAATTTGCTTATTCATAATCAAAGTCTCTCTGACAGCCACCTCTGTTTGCCTCTTGCCTAGAACGCCTGATGGCTAGAACTCAATGGCACTTTACACACATAGTCCTATTGTCAGGGGTTGATGGTTGGAATCTCAGACCTTGTAGCTTGTGTTTGCACATCATCATGGTGCTACTTATGCAGGCCTGCAGAAGTACAAACTTGTTGACCCCGCTTCCCGGGAACAATTGAAGCACTTTCCCTTCCACGGCATGTGAGATAGGCTAGTGTTTCCCTTGGGGGCGTAGCAGGTCTGCAGCCTCCTGAATTATAGATAAAGCATTCAGCACTGCAAGAGAAGAAGAAGTGGACATGAAATCAATGGAGTGCTGCCCTGGTGACCTGTTTTGTTGAGTTTTAGAAATAGTTGTGTGTTGGAAATAAAAGCATATATGTTATGTAGGATTCATCCCGGAGGATCGTGAGCATATCCCATTCATCCTCGCCTGTGATCAATAGAGCAGGAAGTGAGAAGTGACTTATGGAAGAATAAAGACCGGTCCCTCAAGTGGGAGTCGATGTGTTATCACTTGTGAGATTGTATTGTTTTTTTTCCTGGTGGAATCGTTAAATGAAAAAAAGAAAATACTGATAGCAAAATGAGCGAAATAAAGCAACACCCATCCTTGAGGGGAGAAGCTGGACTAAAATGAGTTGGAATTGATTGTTTCTGCTAATGGAGGTCCGAATTTATTCACGTCCTGCCTTGATCTGTTAGCTGAAGAGGTGTTTTGTGCAGTGATTAGGAGTGCGGACTTCTAATCTGGCATGCCGGGTTCGATTCCGCACTCCCCCACATGCATCCAGCTGGGTGACCTTGGGCTCGCCACGACACTGATAAAGCTGTTCTGACTGAGCAGGAATATCAGGGCTCTTTCAGCCTCACCTACCTCACAGGGTGTCTGTTGTGGGGAGAGGAAAGGGAAGACTATAAGCCGCTTTGAGACTCCTTTAGGTAGAGAAAAGCGACATAGAAGAATCAACTCCTCCTCCTCTTTCTTCTAACCTGGAGGGCTGCAAGCTGGATTTCCAGATGGTTAGGTGGACAGGGAACTGGCTAGATAGCCACACCCAAAGAGTGGTTGTCAATGGTGTTTCATTGGAGTCAAGGGAGGTGAGCCATGGGGAGATACAGGGTTCAGTAGTGGGTCCGGTACTTTTCAACATAATTATTAATGAACTGGATGAGGGAGTGTGGAGGGACTCCTCATTAAATTTGTAGATGGCACCACATTGAAAGGAGGAGCAAACACCCAGAGATTTTCAGATGACAAGAAAGGGCGAGGTGATGAGAGGGGTCTGGGATCAAACTAGCCTGGTCATTTGTGAGTGTAGAATGGGCACCAAGGCTGCAAGGAAGGGAACCTGCAGGAATCAGACACCCTTGAAGAATCTGAGCCACCAGTGGAAAGAGATAAGCTGGCCATCCACCAGCAAGTTTTCATGGTTGGTTGCCAGTTGTGGCATGGATCAGGCTTAAGGTTTTGGTGTTAACCTTTAAGGCCATCTGTGGGTTGGGCCCCTCATATCTGCAGGACCACCTATTTCCTTATGCTCCTCACAGGGCATTGCACTTTGTGGGTATGAACTTGTTGGAGGTCCCCGACTGAGGGAGGTTCGCCTGGCCTCGACCAGGGCCAGGGTCTTTTTGGTCCTGGCCCCTACCTGGTAGAATAAGCTCCCAGGAGAGCTGAGGGTCCTGCAGGAGCTTTTCCAGTTTCACAGGGCCTGTATAATGGAGCTCTTCCACCAGGTTTCGAGTCGAGGCAAGGGCTATTAAGATCTGGGCCCCCTGCTGGCTAGCCAGTCCATTCCCCCCCCCTTCCCTGCTTGTGCATTGAGTTTTTATCAAGATCTGTGGAGTGGAGGGTGGGAACCTGCTGTCATGAGTGGTTTTATACTGGAGTTCTTATATTGTTTTAGGATATCTTATGTGGGTCTACCTGCTATGAGCCACTTCATGGGAGTGGTGGGCTATAAATAGAAATAGGTAGGTAGGTAGGTGGATTGATGGATGGTCCAATGGGCCCTGCAGATTATCTGCTGGGCTGGGTGTGGCAGGTTGGCAGCCATCACTTCCATTCATTGTGCTGGTTCTAGAACCAGATTGTCACCTCGATAAACTGATATGAAGGTCAAGCTTGTGAGTATTTGCATGCCCCTGGGGGTGAACTATGCTCCCATCCCTGCCCTTGGTATACCATTGGCTCAGTTCAAACTTCTGAAGCAGCTTCCAAAATAATCCCCATGTTGAGAAGATGCATTTCTTTTAGGGATGGGTAGATTCTCTTTGTGGTTCCATTTATAGTTCTGTTCTGCTCCAGTTGGCTTTCTGGCAAGAGGCTTTGGGGGTGTATTGCAAGAGGGGGAAAAGGGAGTATTCTTTGGAGATTTATAAATGATTAAATAATTACTGTTCTGAAAATGGAAGCATTTCACGACTTTGCTTTTACGTTTGCATATTCCACTGGCCTGTCCAGAGAGTGTGTGCTGCAGTCACACATTTAACACCTGTACATAAAGGGGTCATTTTGAAATAGTTTGTCTTGTTTTGATTTTTCAGGAAAGCATGCAACTCTTGCCCTCATGTTGGCAGACAGGAGGGATTCTTTTAAAGGGCTCTGTTTTGATTTTTATGTTGTGAAAGAGTTCCGTTGTTTCCTCCTGCCAGATAAAAGCAAACACAAAATTGAAATCAAGTGTTCTGGTGGAGTTGTCTACTTTTGTGCGTGTGTGTTTTGGAGCTACAATGCAGGAAGAATGCAGGCATTCCGTATTACCAGTTTGATTTTGATTCCAGGTAGCTGAATTGTTCCAATGGAAACATCCAAACTCAGAAGCTGTGCAATTCCTCTTATTATGACCTACCAAAGGGGTACAAAGAGCTCATCATAAAACTGGCATTTGTTTTTAAAGGGCAGGGAGAATATGTTTCTGGCCATTACATTCAGGTATGGTTACCAGCCTCCAGATGGAGCCTGGAGTTCTAGAATTATAACTGATCATTAAGATGATACCCAGGGATGATACACACTGGTATACTACAGAGAAACAGAAGTCTCCCCTCCCCAATACTGCCCTCAATCTCCAGGAATTTCCTGAAGTTGAACTAGCAACCATGTCTTCAAGTCTTTTCTTCTGTATCTTCTGACTTTATAGGCTCTGAGTGGAACTAGTATCAGGTCCCTCCCTCCCTCCCTCCCTCCCTCGCTCCCTCGCTCCCTCGCTCCCTCGCTCCCTCCCTCCCTCCCTTCCTTCCTTCCTTCCTTCCTTCCTTCCTTCCTTCCTTCCTTCCTTCCTTCCTTCCTTCCTTCCTTCTGTGGGGTCCCAATGGAGCTACCATAATTCTCCTCCCCTCCATTCTGGTGGGTTAGGCGGAATATGAGTAAGGGTGGGGGGTCAACCCTGCATCTCCCAGATCCCAGCCTGACCCTCTGGTCACCCCCCCCCCCACTGGCTCAGCTGTGCCTTTGGCCTTCTGGAAAGATGAGGATGAGATGGAGGCGGCCTCAGACTACAAGCACAAGAAAGCAGAATCTGCTCTTGTTCCAATGAGACAGAATCTCCAACTACCAGCTGAAATTTGTCGGATGAGAGTCTTTTGAGCCTCACAAGTTCCATGTTGGTCTCTTTCTTTCCCTCTCCCTCATCCTTCTCTCTCTAGCTTTTATTCTCTGTTTTCCCTCCCATCTCTGGGGAATCTTACAGGGAAAAGACAGTAGGCTTCGCCGTGCTTCTAATCTGAATGTACAAATTAAAATGCCATCTGAATGTACTTGCCCTTTCCAGGAATAAGCTCTGCTAAATCAGTCTCCCAAGAAGGAACCTTCCTGCTCAGTCTCTGGCTCTGGTTCTGCGACGGCTCTTAAGCAGATGGCAGCATCTGAAAGAAATTAACTTCCAGAGGGTACTGGGATTAGAAGAGAATTGCCTCCTCCTACGCGGAGACTCTTTCTAGCACTGCTTTTGAAGATATCTTGACGTAGACCTGGGCTGATTCTGCACTGACTTATTTTTTTTCTATTGTGGATCCTGCTGAATTCAGATTGATTTGAACTCGGGTCTTCCTCTATCCCTCCCCACAATCAAAACAGAAAGTGTTCTGCACTCAATTGGGGAAGCTCAGAATGGGGAGGGCCCCCCCAAGTGCAGCAGGAGCCTCTTTCTTTTCTTGAGAGGATTGGAGACAGCAGAGGAGGGAGGAATAAATCCAAGAGGCAAATCTCTGCTGAGAGAAGTTAGGGCTTCTGGAGCGCAGTCACTTTAAGACAAGCCTTGTAACCGGGAACCAGGATGTCTTTGAACTGATGCCCTGGCCAATCAGGGAAGACTGCTTTGCTGCAAGGCATAGAGAAGGAAGTTAATTCTCAAAAAGGAGAAATCTGCACACTTACTGATGGTGGTTTTTCAAATGTCGAGGCTTATATCCACTTCTGGATATTGCAGGGGAAAGGTAGGATCACTGCAAAATAATCATGCATGTTGCCAAGGAAAAAATTTAGAGAACCCAAAATCAAAATTGAAATTAAATTCAGTGTAGATAGGATGGATTTATTTGAGCTGGGAGTGAGTAAAAAGCCCTGTGCAGACTACACTCTGATCAGTCTGACATGGCAGGCTGTGCTGTAGCTTTTTCATCTTCCTCTATTTTTCATGGAACATTTCAATCTTGCCATTTATTTCAAATGCTTAACGTTATTTGTTGGGTGTTGGGTCAATTGTGTTGAAAGACTAGCTTCTGCTACTAAATGGCAGGCTGAAGAAGTTGCTTCATCCTATGACAAACCATGGTAAAGGATTTCCCAGTTGCATTTAGACACACAATAGAATTGCCCATGATTATGACGGAGAGAAAATAGCCTCTTGTGGCACAGAGTAGTAAGGCAGCAGACATGCAGTCTGAAAGCTCTGCCCATGAGGCTGGGAGTTTGATCCCAGCAGCTGGCTCAAGGTTGACTCAGCCTTCCATCCTTCCGAGGTTGGTAAAATGAGTACCCAGCTTGCTGGGGGATAAACGGAAATGACTGGGGAAGGCATTGGCAAACCACCCCGTATTGAGTCTGCCAAGAAAACGCTGGAGGGCGTCACCCCAAGGGTCAGACATGACTCAGTGCTTGCACAGGGGATACCTTTACTTTTACCTTTTATGACGGAGAGAAAGAGTATGTACTCTGAGCGTAATTCTCTCTCTTTGCCTGCCAACTTTGTGCTCTGCATTCCCTGTGGAATGCTGATGGAGGCCAGTCATTTTTTTTGTACCTTAAAATTCCCTGCAAGTGCCTGTATTCCACACAGTATTTATGACTGGATGCATGGGACCAGGGTGATCACATGCTTGGGCCAATGCCAGGACCCCTTGACCTTGCTGGCTAGAGCTGGAGAAGATGGGTGTCTAATCTGAGCAAGCAAAGGGTGAAGAAGGCTGCTCTTATTTATACACAAATTCTACTAAGTCATCACTCAAGGCCAGCATTTCCTACTCTATCTACTCTACCCTACTCTAGGGTCTCAGATTGAGATCTTCCCTGCCACCTGGCCTCTTTCCAGCACCTGATTTCCAGCACCTGAAGCAGATACTCCACCACTGAGCCATGATCTTTGTCAAAATCAAACTACCTTCTACTTGGCTTACCAAAGTTTGTCTTGTGTACTCTGATGTCCAGCAGCTCTCACAAGCAGAGGTGTTTCAAATCAACTGATCCTTATGCCTGGCCAATTCACAGACTTTATTTATTTATTGGTTGCCCGCCATTGGAATTTAACAATAAAATGATATAAATCACATAAAATTGAAGGAAAAAATATAATCCTGTACCCTGGTGATAGAACTAATCTAATCCACTCCTCCCTTCTTTGCATACCTGACCACAGCCACCCACAGTTCCAAACCACTGTCTAAAGAGGTAACTCTTCCCTGGTTGACCAGTTAATAGGGCCTATATAGGGAGGGACCCGATCTTCTTAGCATGGCCTCAACCAAATGACTGGCAGAAGAGCTCCTTCTTACAGGTCCTGTGGAACTGAGATAGTTCCGTCAAGGCCCTTAGCTCTTCTGGGAGCTCATTCCACTAGGTTGGGGCCAGGCCTTGGTCGAGGCCAGGTGTACCTCCCGGGGGCCAGGGACCACTAACAGATACAAATCTGCAGAGTGAAGAGCCCACAGATATGCTGGGGCCAGGCCCCGGATGGCCTTAAAGCAAGAACCAAAACCTTAAACCTGATCCGGAAGAATCATAGAGTTGGAAGGGGCCATACAGGCCATCTAGTCCAACCCCCTCCTCAACGCAGGATCATCCTAAAGGATCATCCTAACCATCCTAAAGCATCCAAGAAAAGTGTGTATCCAGCCTTTGCTTGAAGACTGCCAGTGAGGGGGAGTTCACCACCTCCTTAGGCAGCCTATTCCACTGCTGAACTACTCTGACTGTGAAAATTTTTTTCCTGATATCTAGCCTATATCGTTGTACTTGAAGTTTAAACCCATTACTGCGTGTCCTCTCCTCTGCAGCCAACTGAAACAGCATCCTGCCCTCCTCCAAGTGACAACCTTTCAAATACTTAAAGACGGCTATCATGTCCCCTCTCAACCTCCTTTTCTCCAGGCTGAACATTCCCAAGTCCCTCAACCTATCTTCATAGGGCTTGGTCCCTTGGCCCCAGATCATCCTCATCGCTCTCCTCTGTACCCTTTCAATTTTATCTACGTCCTTCTTGAAGTGCCCACAGTACTCCAGGTGTGGTCTGACCAGTGCCGTATACAATGGGACTATGACATCTTGTGATTTTGATGTGATGCCCCTGTTGATACAGCCCAAAATGGCATTTGCCTTTTTTACCACTGCATCACACTGCCTGCTCATGTTTAGTTTACAATCCACAAGTACCCCAAGATCACACACAGTGTTACCTAGAAGCGTATCCCCCATCCAGTAGGCATGTTTTTCATTATTCAGACCCAGATGCAGAACTTTACACTTATCTTTATTAAATTGCATCTTGTTCTCATTTGCCCATTTTCCCATTGTGTTCAGATCTCGTTGAACTCTGTCTCTATCTTCCGGAGTATTTGCCAGTCCTCCCAATTTGGTGTCATCTGCAAACTTGATGAGTAGTCCCTCCTCCCCCTCATCTAGATCATTAATAAATACGTTAAAAAGTACCGGGCCGAGCACCAAGCCCTGAGGTACCCCCCTACTAACAGATAAGCAGTAAACAATGGCCCCTTGCCAGTGTACACATAATTCATGATTCCTATGCTTTTCTAGGCTTCTGGAGAGGATCATAGATGAGGTGAGATGAGAGGTGTGTGTGTGTGTGTGTGTGTGTGCGTGTGTGTATGCGTGCACATGTGCAGTCCAATGAAAAGGGCCATCAAGGCGCATCCAATTTATGGTGACCTCATAGGGTTTTCCATGGAAGCATCTACAGGGATGTTTTTTGCCATTGCCTTCCTCTGAACAGTGACCCTGGACTTTGGTGGTGGTCTCCTACTGAACAGGGCTGACCCTGCTTAACTTTCAACATCTGATGAGCTCAGGCAAGCCAGGCGAGGATGAGAGCAGAGTTGCCCTTGGTGTTTCTAGTCTGTTTCCATGAAATCTTCCTCCAGGCTGAAGGTCGTCATGGCGGAGAGGCCCAGAAATCTGCGGCAGACCAGGAACGCTGCCGACCCAGTCATAAACCTGAGGGAGCCAAAAAGAAAGTCAACCCTAGCCAAGTCCATTAAAGCGGCACCATGCCAGCAAGCTGGTGCCGCATGGCATGTCCAGTAAATGCTGGGAGTTAATTTGCACAAAAGCCCCTCTGGGAACTGCAATTAGGACACGTTACATCATTGACGCTGCCGGAGCAGGCCGCTGGTAACGTCCACCCTGAGGCACGCGGCTCTTGCATTATTCATGGCAGAGGTTCATGCATTAGGAATGACTGGGGGAGGCTGCACTTTATTACTCCCACCCCTGAAGTGCTGTGATGGCAGATTGCCTCCCCCTGACTTCAAGGAAATCTTTGAGCACAGATTCAGCTGCCTCGCCTGAAACGCCTGGGCCCAGAGTCCTGCACCTGACTCATCTCCTGCTCTCCAGAGAGGCAAATGAGGGAGTTCCCTTATCTAAGCATGAGGGCTGTATTTCTGGCTGAGCTCTGTGAGTTTGAAAGGACCCACACAATTCTAAGCACTGTTTCACCCTGGGGGTGGTGGGGGTGGCATTCACATGCTCTCTGGCGCCACCAGTGCTGATGGCTAGGAGGGTAGCGTTGCATAGACCAGCTGAGCAAACTTCCGAAGGGGCCAAAGGCATTCTCTCTCATCTCAGGAAACTTTTGTCTCTAGGTTTTGTTTCTCATTTGGTGCACAGAGTCAGCACAAGCTACTTTCAGATTGCCTGTCCCTCTTCATTTTCCTTCCTACCGCTGTGATTAGTGATGTACGTGTGCCTTTAGACTGACAGTCAGGCATAAGCGATCAATTCTCGTCACTCCTGTCAGGGTGTTAAGTGAAGAAGAGTTCCCAGGAACCATTGCCAGTGCTTTTGCGTGGGTGTCTCCTGGTTTGGCTTCTTGTCAAATGCAATACAAAAACAAGGTACCTCCAGGTTAATGAATCGGAGTGTTGAACTGAGACACTCGAGGAGGGATGTAGCCTAGTGAGAACTCTACTGAAGACTGTGTGCTGGATATTGATGGGAACACCAAGCTGCAACATGTTGTTGACTAAGCCTAATAGAAGCAAGTAGGAATTAAACTTTTCGTAGACAAGGGAGCAGTACCCTCTATCTGGTGCATTCTGGGCTCCAGCTATTACCCACAGCCGTGACATGGTCAGTTCTGTATTTCACTTGACAGAAATTGCAGTGTGTATGTATGGGGGGTGGGTGGGGGGGTTGTCAAAAAGAAGAAGAAGAAGAAGAAGAAGAAGAAGAAGAAGAAGAAGAAGAAGAAGAAGAAGAAGAAGAAGAAGAAGAAGAAGAAGAAGAAGAAGAAGAAGAAGAAGAAGAAGAAGAAGAAGAAGAAGAAGAAGAAGAAGAAGAAGAGTTGGTTCTTATATTCCACTTTTCTCTACCCAAAGGAGGCTCAAAGCGGTTTACAGTCGCCTTCCCATTCCTCTCCCCACAACAGACACCCTGTGGGGTGGGTGAGGCTGAGAGAGCCCTGATATCACTGCTCGGTCAGAACAGTTTTATCAGTGCCATGGCGAGCCCAAGGTCACCCAGCTGGCTGCATGTGGGGGAGTGTAGAATCGAACCCGACATGCCAGATTAGAAGTCCGCACTCCTAACCACTACACCCAACTGGCTTTCCAAACTGGAAAGATATAGTACCTTCAAGATTAATTGAATTTTGATTTTGAAGTTCCGTGCGGCTCGCAGTTGCTTCCTTGTCGGAAGGGCGGGGATTGGCCCAGCCGATGGTCTGTCGGACTAGGGCGGACTAAGCCCGCCCTAACTCGTCCCACAAAGCGCTTAGCGCTTTATTTAGTCCGCGGCACCACGGGCATGTTAAGGATGGGTGACGCCTCAGTTTTGCCAAAACATTTTCTCATACCTTACACATTAGGATTGCCCACCTCCAGGTGGGGCCTGGAGATATCCAGGAAACACAACTGTTCTTCAGACACCTCTGGAGAAAATGGCTACTTGGCAGGGGAAAGTCTGTGGCATTAGGTCCCTCCCTACCAAACCCCACTGTCCCTGGGTTCCACCCCCCAAAATCACTAGGAAATTCACAATCTTGAGTGGGGAACCTTAATCCACATATGGGGGCAGGTTCAGAATTCAATGTAATATACACTCAAGCACTCAAGCGCTACAGATTTCCGTCCTCTGTTTTTGGATGAGCATATTCCCTTGCCCCATCTATATAACTCTCTCCTTCTCTGCCTCTCTCTCCCTCTGTCTGTCTCTGTCTCCTTCCCTCCCTCCCTCCCTCCCTCCCTCCCTCTCCCTCCCCCCCCCCCTCTCTGCTGGGGTGCCAGGGTTTCCTGCTTTAAGCCCTCTCCAGTTTATGGGGTTTATAAATTCCTTCTTTCTTACTTTGTCCTCTCCCTGCATACAAGCTGTCGGCTTCAGGTTAATGTTCCCTCGAGGGACCTCTCGCCCGCATGATTCGTCGGGGAACTTTCAGTCTTGTTGAAAGGAGGAAAAACAGCACAGCTAATCGTTTTTTTTGCAAAATCAATAATAATAAAAATTATCACTCTATATAAAATACATATGTCTTTAAAACAGAGTACATTAAAAAGCAGAAACCCCATTGACCCTGCCCAGCTGGGTCAATGGGGTCCCATGTATCCAGAACGATTTTTACTCCATTAAAATGCAGGATGAGGCTACAGGTTGCCTCCTCTCCCTGAACAGCAGGGGCTGGGAGTGGATATGTGAAGACCCAAGTCTTACAAAGGGGGCCCTGACTGCATCAAGCAGGACTAGGCAGGGAGAGATGGGATGCTCTGTATCCGTGCTTGCCCACACAAGCATCAAAGAGGTAGAGAATGAAATTTTGAAGGAAAGTGTTTGTCTGAATTTAATTGGCAACCATGAACCCTCTTCTGTTTTCATTTCCAATTATGAAAATGCTGATTGTATGAAGTTAGGCAGATTGTGAGTGGGTGGGCAGGAAGGGGTGTGCTATGTTTGTCTCTTGTGGCCCTTCTATGCATACCAGGGAATTGCTGTGGGATCACCACTGTGGGATGGCAGATGAATCCCCTCCAGGCCAGGCTGTATTCAGAGACTTTTGGCACTGATAGGGGAGTCACCTAGGCATGAAAATGGGGTCATTATGGATGGGCAGGTAGTCGTGGGTTCCTGCCTTGTGCTGGGGGTTGGACAAGATGTCCCTGGAGCTCCCTTCTGACTCTATGATTCTATGATCCCTTACTATGGTCCCACAGCTTGTGTTGTAATTGGTTTGCTCAGCTGATGAATCAATGGACTGTGATCTTAACTATTCATCTTGTGATGGAAAGTGCTGTCATCACCGCTGACTTACGGCTGAGCCCATGGGGTTTTCTAGGCAAGAGTCGGAGAGAGGTGGTTTGCCATGTTCTCCCTCTGTGAAGCAATTGTGGACTTCTTTGGTGGTCTCCCATCCATATACTAACCAGCCTGGAGCCTGCTTAGCTTCCACGAATCGCTCGGGGTCTGGTGTGCTGCTTTTGCAATCATTTATTGATGATTTTATGCTCTCAGAGCGACTCGCGGTTCAAATCCCTTGCAATGTGCAGTACAAGGATTATTGATGCCAAAAACATATATGCTGCCCCTCTAGAGATTTATAGAGATGGTTTGTGGCTTGGCCTGGAGGAATCGTGGAAACGAGCTTGTACAAGGGCCAGTTTGGTGTAGTGGTTAGGAATGCAGACTTCTGATCTGGCATGCCGGGTTCGATTCTGCGCTCCCCCACATGCAACCAGCTGGGTGACCTTGGGCTCACCACGACACTGATAAAATTGTTCTGATCGAGCAGTGATATCAGGGCTCTCTCAGCCTCACCCACCTCACAGGGTGTCTGTTGTGGGGAGAGGAAAGGGAAGGTGACTGTAAGCTGCTTCGGGTAGGGAAAAGCGGCATATAAGAACCAACTCTTCTTCTTCTTCTGATCGAGAGATGGAATGAATCAGTGGCTGATGCACTAGAACAGGTTCCTCAAATGGGGTTCCTTTTGGGGGGGGGAAGAATTTGAGATTAGAGAGTCAAATTGACGTGAAATATCTTGTGTGCAGATTTGCCCTTTACTGGATTGAAGTCAACCTGGGCAATTGAAATATTGGCATTAAATCTCCCCCCCCCCACTTCCAAAATCCATGCCTGAATTTCTCCTGAGATTTTAGAATTCCCGATTACCTGGAATACAACTGATGGTTCAGGAATCCCCTGTTGTTCTTGTTTCCCATGGATTTGGCTTCATTCACGTTCTTGGTCTCTCCTCAGCCCCTCCTCCAGACCCCCCCGTGGCTGGAGTCATTCCATTTCGGCAACATACTGCCTGCCATTCACCTTTCTGTTTTTCATGGCTTTTCCTTCTCTCTTCCTGTGTAGGAGATTAGAACGGAACCTCTTTAACTGCAGCTGTGACATTCGCTGGATCCAGCTTTGGCAGGAGAAAGGTGAAGCGAATTTGCAGAGCCAGGATTTGCGGTGCATGAATGGGGAAGGCCACCGAATATCCATACAGCAGATGAACATCAGCCAGTGTGGTAAGGGGCAGTGGCGGGAGTAGGGGGGGGACATGGGGACGACAATGACTCTGTAATATGCTTAGTTCTCTCACTGTCTTATGTTGCTGAAATCTACTCCCCCACCCCTCACATCCACTGGATAGCTAGTGTGGCCGAATGGTTGTACTAACTAGAACCACAGAGACCCAAGTTCAAATCCCCATACAGCTTGCTGGGTCATTTGGGAGACATTTTTTAAAGAGGAAGAATGGGCAGGAAGAATGATGCATGTGTGCTGTGTCCCTCCAAGTTGCTTCTGACTTACAGTGACCTCCAAAATGATAACAGCCTTGCCCTGGTTTTGCAGCCTGAAGGCCCTGCCTTCCTTTACTGACTCATTCCATCTCAAGGCTGAACGCTCCATAGAAGCTACAGTGGCTCGACTGAGGCTTTTGTACTTTGGTCACATTAAGAGAAGACCAGAGCCACTGGAAAAGACAACGATGCTAGTAAATGTTGAAGGGAACAGGAAAAGAGCAAGACCTGACATATTCATAGAATCACAGAATCATAGAGTTGGAAGGGACCTCCAGGGTAATCGAGTCCAACCCCCTGCACAATGTAGGAACAAAAAACTACCTGCTGACCTGACATATTCTATTTCATTCCATGAATCCATCAACTTTGCAAGAGCTGAGCAGTTTGCAAGACCTGGGCAAGGCTGTTAATGACAGGGTTAGCGTGGCCAGGGTCCACCTGGCCACCAGTGGGGGATGGGGGGTAAGGTTGCCACTTCTGGTTTGGGAAACTCTTGGGGAGGACACAAACCTCGGCAGGGTTCAATGCCACACTCCAAACATCCGTTTTCCCCAGGGGAATTGATCTCTGAAATGTGGAGATTAACTGTAATCCCAAGGATTCCCCAGGTTCAATCTAGACAATAAACTGGCATCCTGAGACAGGATGTTTCAAAAGACATACGTTTATCGGGTCGCCATGAGTCCAAAGCGACTTGGTAGCCCTTAAAATCCATACACATGCATCTCGTCCTCTTCCCTTCTTGCTGCCTTCAGTTTTTCCTAGCATTATTGTATTTTCCGGGGAGTCTAGTCTTCTCTTGACACGATCACCAGGGATGGGCACCAACTAAGAAATTCCAGTTTGATTTGGGGTTTTCATGACCTGAACCCCTGAACCAAACCTAGCCCAAAGCTGGTTCAGTTCGGGCCAGTCTGTTTCACTCCCCCCTCCCAAGGGAGGGGAAACAAAAGGGATGGGTGAAATGGATGGAAGGGGAAGGGACAAAATGGAGGGTTTAAAGGGCTGTGCCTATCTTCTATCAGCATAAAATGGCTGGTAGTTATTTTAGTAGTCTGTTTCACTCCCCCTTGCCGTTAGCCGGGAGGGAGTGAAATCGCTCCCTGAAATGGTTTGCAGCCATTTTAGCCTGAAAGCAGAGTGGGGAGGGACCATCTCCTGTCAGCTGAACCTCTGGGGAGGGGCATGAACTGGGGAATTTTTGCAGGAAAATTTGGTTCATGCCTCGGTTCGTGCCTATCTCTAATGTTCACAATATGATTTAGTAATTTTACCTTCTAGGGAGAATTCAAGCTTGATCTAATCTGGAACCCACTTATTTGTCATTTTGGAAAAGAACCCTATTTGTGGAGAAAGATTGGTCTACAAATTGTCATTAGTCAATAATACACACACAGAAACACATGTTTTTCCTTCTGCAGTTTCTGACCTAGTTTTTTTGGGAGTTGAAGAGGTCATTTGTGGCTTTTCCATGGTTTAGTTATTGCCGTTTCATTCAACTCCCCAAATTGTTTGTATACACCACCACATCTCTGCTGCTGGACCTTAAGGACTTTAGGTCCTCACCTGAGAAGTTCTGAGACAATTCCATAAAACCTTCAAAGACACTGCTTCCTTTTTGCTTTCCCTTTGCCTTGATCCAGACGTGGGTCACAGAGCTAGAACATCAAGCTCTGGAACCCATTTGGCATGGATCTTAATGGCAAGGGTCACCTGAGGGGAGGACTCACCCTTCCATATCCAACAGGTTGTGGGGTTTATTGGTGACCTCTTGTCTAGGGAATCCCCAAATCCTGAACTTGCCTGCATCATTTCAAGAAGGAATTTATTTGCGTGAGTGGGTTCTCCTTTGCCCCTCATATGAACTTGTAGGAAAGATAGGAGTTAATAACAACTCCTCCCCCTTCACCATTCAGCGGTGACTTTTGCTTTTTATTAAGTGCTGGAAGTGGGCCGGGGAAGCTGCGTGCAGTTGAACTAAAGGATTTGGAAGGCAGTTGGAAATGCCTCGCCAAATTGGAAGAGTAATCTTCAAGGTTTAAACACCCCTTTGTGTAAGAAGATGTGGGCAGGGGAACTTCTCCCCTGCTATTAGGTGGGGAGCGACATTAATTTCCTGGACTTAGGGAGTGAGCAACTTCCTTGACCTCCCCATCTCTAGAAGCCTCCCCTTCACAATGAGAAGGAAATCTCCCCACTGAGAGCCTTTCCTCCCCAAACTAACTGTTGCTGCTTATGGGCTAGAAACTGAAATGGGACAGCAATTCTCAGAATTTCCTCACTGAACCTTGTGATCTGAGGTTAGGAAGGGGCATGCATGGCTCAGGGCATCTACCTTGTGTGCAGAAGGTCCCAGGTTCAATCCCTACCTCTCCAGTGAAAAGAACTGGCCAGTAGTTGATGTGAAAGGCCTCTGCCTAAGTATGCTGTGCCTCTGAGTGGACAATAGTGAACTTGATGGACCAAGTTTGATAGAAGGCAGCTTCCTGTATTCATGGTTTGAAGAGCTGGGGAGGGGGGACCCAGATCAATGACATGGGGAGGGTCTTCTCTCCAAGGATAGGCTAGGGTGCTTGGGGCTGCTTACTTGTAAAAAAAATGCTATAGGAGAAGGCATCAAGGTAGAAGTTTATGAAAGCGTGCATAGGGTGGAGAAAGTTGATTGAGAGATTTTATTTCTCCATCTCCCATAATACTTAGAGGCATCCAATGAAACTCAAGAGTAGGAGTTCAAGGCAGACAAAGAGGAGACTTTCCTCATGTAGCACACCATCAACTTGCTTCACAGGTTGTCCACATGGACACATGGCATTGCGTTTCATTGAATCAGGCCACTGGTCCATCAAGGCCAGCACTGCCGGCACAGACTGACATGAGCTCTCCAGGCTCTCAGGTCCTTCACATCACCTACAGAATGGCAGAAACCATTTTCATGCACAGCTGATGTTCTGTTACCAGAATCTCAGCTCCTTCTCAGCTGGCCAACAATTTGTCATGGAAAGTGGTATCAAGTTGCAGCTGACTTATGGTGACCCCTTAGGGTTTTCAAGGTATATTATGAGTAGAGATGGTTTTCCATTGCCTGTCACTGTGGAGTGATCCTTGGTGGTCACCCATCCCAGTAGTAACCAGGGCCAACCCTGCTTAGCTTCTCAGATCTGATGAGATCAGGCTTCCCTGGGCTTCTGCAGAACTTGTAAGATTGAACTATTCTGCCAGATCTATGGTTGACGACTCAAACCACCTGACTTATTGGCCTCCCTATCAGAACCCACAGCCAAGCAGCAATAGACCACCTTTGTAAGCCCCTCTTTCTCTCCCATGGTAGGAGAGTGAGCAGTTGTTTATATTTGCTTTAATGCTATAATTTGATGCATGTATTTAAAGTTATATATTTATAGAAATTGTAAACCACCCCAAGCCTCATGAGATAGGGTGTATAATAAAGCAACAACAGCAATTTAGGTGGCTTCAAAAAGGGAGAAACCCTTCAAGTTAGGCCCATTTGCAGCTCTTAGTTCTGATGCCTAAATTGAGCCTGAAAAGTCAGAGGCAAACGCTGGCAAGGGCTCATGGGAATTGTAGTCCATGGACATCTGGAGGGCCACAGTTTGACTACCCCTGCCCTAACCCTTGGAGTAGTTGCTGGTGTTGGACAACTGCAGAGGGAGGCTTTGGATTCTTTGCCTGTTTGCCCATTTCCCAGGAACATCCAGTTGACCATGGTGGAAAACTTGATGATGGACTGGAGAGGCCATTGGTCTGCTCCAGTAAGACTCTTCCAGGGCAAGAGACTGCACAGCTTCCCCAGCTGATCCTAAACACTTAGGTGATATCCTGTAGTAACCAGACAGCTTAGAGACTTACATAAGCTCGAGACAGAACATTCTAAAGCTATATTTTATTTCTGCGTGGCAGCACTGTAGCAAAACAGGAAGCAGGAAGTGAACAGGAAGCCCAAAGATGCTCTAAAGCAGTTTAGGAGGTTTGAACTCAGTGATTCTCTTGATTCGCCTGACATGGCTGTTTTGGTATGGATTGGATTCCTCTAGATCTGCCAGAGATCAGCGTCAGCCATGTCAACCTGACTGTCTGTGAGGGTGAAAATGCCGTAATCACTTGCAACGGGTCCGGCTCTCCACTGCCTGATGTCGACTGGATGGTGGTAAATCTGCGTTCAATCAACACTCATCAGGTAGGTCACTGAGCACAGCTGCCTTTTCTTGATCCTCCTTCATATACGAGGAGGATACAATAGCATGCTTCCTTTCAAGTATTGAACTTCCTCTGGACTTCCTTATAGGTCAGGTTAGCAACATGGATGATTTCTGGCCCTAATGGGGAAAAATAAACACCAGTTAATTGTTTGTCCCATAATATTTTTCTCTGTGTTTTCCCCCCCAGACAAATGCCAACTGGACCAATGTCCATTCCATCAACCTGACCCTAGTGAATGTCACGAGTGAGGATAATGGATTTCTGCTGACGTGCATTGCCGAGAATGTGGTGGGGATGTCGAATGCCAGCGTGCTTCTCACGGTATTTTGTAAGTTGATGAGGATGAGGGGCATTCTGGGGTCAAGGCACAGGGACGATTTGTTTGCTGACTGATGCTGAAGAACAACTTGTGGCCTGTGCCTCAGTGGTAGAACATCTGCTTGATCCAGGCGATGGTTACCTCTAGGCTTAAGTTCTGCAACTAGCTCTACACGGGCCTACCCTGATCCAGAAACTACAACTGGTCCAGAATGCAGCAGCCAGGGTTCTCACGGGAACACTTTGGAGGGCCCATATCCAGCCCGTACTCCAACAGCTGGACTGGTTACCAGTTGAATACTGGATCAGGCGTATGGTTCTGGTCTGGGCCTTGGGTTCCTGAGGGACCACCTCGCCACCTATGCCCTCCAAAGAGCACTACGCTCTTCAGGCAGTAATAAGCTGCAAAGAAATGGGCGGTATAAAAATCTAAATAAATAAAATAAATAAATGTCTGGCCCCAGGGAGGCTCATCTGTCCTGGGGATGAAGAAAGCACTGTCCTGGACCCCACCTGGTGGAATGAGCTCCCAGAAAAGATCAGGGACCTGCCAGAGGTAAAACAATTCCGCAGGGCCTGCAAAATGGAGCTTGTCCTCAAGGCTTTTGGTCAAGGCCAATGAAGCAACTCCGGCAGACAGAGGCCAAAGGCCCCTGTCACCACCTGCAGATGAAAGTGTCAAATCACAGTGCAGGAATCCATATATAATTGCTGAGTTGTAAAGTTAGAATGCTATAATATTAAATGTTAAATATTCTATTGTTATGAGTTCCACTGTTAGAAATATTATATGTTCTCCATGGTGATGTTTCCTTGCATTGCACCATGTATTTTCACTGTAAGCCACCCTGAGTAGCAAGGGAGAATGGTATATAAATGTAATAAAATAAAATTCCAAAGGTCTAAGTGCAACTCTGTGCAATCCTATGAAGGTTGCATTTTGGCATTGCAGCCAGTTGCTCATGAGCCACGCAGCAGGCCCAATTTGAAAACAAACAGAACTGTGCAGGATTCCTAGTGCATTGCTTCACCTTGGGAAACTAGAGCAGATCATGTATGGGAAATTCCAGCAGAGCCTCTGAGTTTGGGCTGACTCAGATGCTACTCCTAAAGATGCTGATGTGTGGATTCTAGAGCAAACATTTCAGGGCTGTTTTTCTCAAGATTCTGGATATTGTCGCAGTTTGACGATATTATCAGTGAGGGTTCTGGTGGGCTCAGTGAGGGGATGTTGTGCAAACTCATGCACAGCAATATTGTAGAGAAGGGGTGAACTTTGTTGAATCTTTCCTAGCCTAGATTTCCGTTCTTAAACTTCTTGCATCTTCATAGGGCCTTGATGTACCTCTAAACCAATTTAAGAGATCTATGCACATTCTTGTACCTGATGGATCACAGGGGAGTGGCTCCGAGGGGACACCTGGCTGCTCTTCCAGCAGGTCCAGCTCAGTTTTTTAATGCCTTAGGTGAGCCCTGGCTTTGCCCCTTCCCCATCAATGAAGAGGAAAGTGAGATGTCCGGAAGGAACACTTTACTTACTGGATATTTAAAACGAACAGTGTAAAAAAATGAAAAATAGATAAGCCGCCCATGTTCGCAGCTAAGATCACAGTTTGAGGGGATTTGAGAAGGCCATTAGACAAGACTCCCCTTGCCTTTTTGACACTCCTGAAAATCTGGCACCCTTTGTGATTGCCTAGGTTTGCCTAGTGGTTGGGTCAACTTTGGCTGTAAGTCATTGATTGTTATTTGCACAAGTATACGTGCAATTCCTCTGCAAAATGTGATCCGTCTGTTCATCAGCACAATCTACTGAAATGGAACCAAATGTATTCTTCTCTCGCACCTCTAATTTCATCGTCTATAGAATGAGGAAATAAAATATGTATTTTTGGAAACAGAAGGTGGCTGTTGCATTAATTCACCCAAACATATATGGAATATGATATTGAATAGCAAAGTAAAATACATATGCAAATATAGATTTCTGGGTGCAATGTCAAAAAAAAGGGAGAAGTAATTCTAAAGAGAGGAGTAGAGAGCTTGAGGAGCATAAGGCCTCTGTACAGATAATCAGAGAAACTATGTTGGAATGAAACAGAGTTGTTAGCAAATGCTGGGAGATTTTGAGTGCAGTGCCTGTAGGAGGTTAAGGAAGTGACTTCACTTTTGGATGATGTTCCAGGAATTTCCCCTTGGTGTCTGTTGTGAGGGCCATAGAGACGTGGAGAATTCCTAGAGCAGTGGCCCCCAACCTTCTTATCACCAGGGATCAGTCAACCCTTGACAATTTTACTGAGGTCTGGGGAGGGGTAGTCTTTTGCCGAGGGACATTGATGCCTGAGCCCCTGCTCCACTTGCTTTCCCACTGGCACCCCTGACTTCTCGCCGCCCACTGGGGGGTGCTGCCAGCAGCAGCTGCGCAGTGCCAGGCCAAGGGGAAGCCCCAGCCATGGAAGCCGCTGGAAAGCACCAAAGGTGAGCCGACGGCAGAGTGGCAGGGCAGCCCCCAAGGTAGTAGCCAGGGAGGAGGAGCCGCGGCCCGGTACGAACTGATCCACGAACCGGTACCAGTCCTTGGACCGGGGGTTGGGGACCACTGTCCTACAGAATACCTATAGATAACTTTTTCTGGCCATTTCTCTCTCTCCTCAACCTGAAGAATGGCCTTGATCCAAATCATATAGGAGTCATTTTTAATTCCTCTTCTAAATGTGCTGGGGAGGGTTTCTTGTGAATCTCCCTGCATCTCTTCTTGTTAGGGCTTCATTTAAAAGATGTGTATGCATTCCTAACATTTCTTTTGTTCAGCTTTTGACCATAGGGACTTCAAGGTGGTTGCCTAGCAAAACACCAAAAATAGCCCTGCAACTTAGTATAATATCTCTTAATGCAACCTCCTCTCAGATTCCAAATCCACAGTGCCCACTGAACAAAATTCAGCCAAATTAATCAATCTAGCCTTTCTAAATGCTTCGGAGAAAAGCCAAGTTTTAAACTGACGCCTCCCTCTTAATAGCTTTGGCACCTGGTGAATTGATCCAGGTAGGGAGTTCTACAACCGGAGTCCTGCTGTCTTCATTTATTGTGACATGAGCTTTTATGAGAGGGCTATCTGATCACCAGTCAAGGGCGCTGGAAGTCAAAAGCGGAGAAGTGGGGGCTCCCTCCTTTGTTCATGGAAAGGTCCTTGGACTCAGCAGCTTGTGCCTGGCTTGATTCCACATTTGCTGTTTCTGCTGTGGATTCTCACGCTTGGGACAAAATTATCTCTTGGGATGCTGAGCTCATCCATGCCCCATTCAAACATCCTCATTTAAAAAAATAGAGTCAAATAGCACTTTTAAGACCAACAAAGATTTATTCAAGGCGGAAGCTTTCGAGTGCATGCATTCTGTGCATGCACTCGAAAGCTCCCACCTTGAATAAATCTTTGTTGGTCTTAAAGGTGCTACTGGACTCTATTTTTGTTGTGCTACTTGAGACCAACATTTTAATTGCTCTTCATTCAGATTGTGCAAGCTGAGCCTCTTTGTCATGTGTTTTTGATGCTATGCACAAAATTTGACTCAAGGGCCATGTGGAGCAGTTGTGGCCCTCTGCAGAGGCCCACGTGTGGGACAAGGCCAGGCCTTGGTCGCTGGCGACATCGGTCACTGGTGGGCCTTGGCAGTCAGTATCATGAAATCATCTTGATTGTTGTAGAGGGAGGACGGTATCCTTTGACATTTTATTCATTTAAAATATTTTTAGCCACTTTCCTTCCATATGGAGTTTAGGACCCCTTAAAATATTAATAAAACACATAGATTGCATGAGCAGCATAATACCAAAGCTCTGACCACCGTTAATGGGCATGGGGTGATGAAATAGTGGGGTAGCCGCAGTGAAGCAATATGTGATTGCATATATACAGTTGTGTGCATTGTGCATTGTGCGCTTGAGTTGTTCGCACACAGGCCAACAGTATACTGACTATGACAAACCATTTTCAGACCAGGCTGTGAGCGGAAGCAGTACAATTCCGGCGACGCTCGACTTTATCTCAACCGAAATAATAGAACTCTGTGATGAAATGGACAGCCTGTTTGCGAATAGCCTTACAGTGGCTGAAAATTGCCATTAAACGGAGA